>NW_028262352.1:3445413-3750238 GCF_047370975.1 Nipponia nippon | reverse complement strand
CTTGCAGGAGTCAGTTTTAACACAGGTGGAAAACACATAACCAAGACTTTTCGTATGTTTTAAAACTTGTCATGGAACAACTCACTGAGCTGCACTGCTAACTCTGTATAAAGCCAAGAACCAGTAAGAGCTACATCTCCATTGTATTGGAGGGGGAGAAAAAAGGGAAGATGACCAGCATCCTTAAATTAAAAGGGGGGAAGGTAAATTTGGAGAAAAACCTATTTGTCTGCATTCGGCTCCTCAAATAGCCATTTACTGTTCCTTTATATTAGGAAATAGTGTGTGCTTCAGTTTTTTTTTTAAATCTGGTTGGAAGGAAAGACACTGTTTTGAAAATAATCCATAAGACTTTAATTTGCAAAATCATTTTTAAACATTAAAACATTACCTCATTAAAAGAAGAAAGGTTAAGTTTTTTAGCAATGAACTTCTTTAGATGCAAGACTGTTGCTTGTGCTGAGCAGCGGATCCATTTTCGCTTCAATCCACGTAATTTGCTGCTATTGCATTCCAAGCAGATGCTTACCTTCAGGAAAAAGCAAACACAGTCAGGGCTAGTTGACAGAATTTTCTGCAGTCCCCATTACGCATTTCACATGCAGCATTTATTAGTCCAACAAAAAGGTGAAAATGTAGAATACCAGTATTCTTTAAAGCGAAATGCAGTGTCATTAAAAAAAAGGCTGTCTAGTAATTTGTCAGCTTACTGTTAAGTACCATTCAACTCAAGAGGGATCTGGACAAAAGTTCAAGGCAGAACTTTAGGGCTGCCTTGTTCCAGAGCTTTATTCTAAGTGCAGATGTTACAACTAGTTCAGAAGAAGCCTAGGTCAAGGCCAAAGCGAGATATGTAATATGAAAACCTGTCAGGACCCTGAGCTCATTCCCCTCTCCCTTGGGAGTTTGGTTGCCTGAGCTCAGGGCCAATTTTGATAAGCAGCTGTATGACCATGAAACTGTTGTGTAGAAAGAGATGTTTGAGAAAAAGCTTGAAGAATTTTCAGTGTGAGCTCACTCTGCTCCACTTAGCAGCATCATTTAAGCTGAAGCTCCCTCCCTTGGTTGGTCCCCCTGCATGAGCTATGTTGCAGCCATGCCCATGCCTGGCCTAGACCCTGACCCACAGATTAGACTTCCTGGCTTAACCTTGGACCTGTCTCATCACTATGGACTTGGCTTGGTGATCACTGGACTGTGTATGACCTTGGTTACTATCATCTCTGGACCTGACTTTGACTTGCCGATTTCACTTTCTGGCTTAACCTTGGACCTGCCTCATCACTAAAGATTTACCTGGTGATCACTGGACTGTGACTGAATCTGGTCACTGTCACCAGAGCTGCTATGCTCTCCTTATTCAGGTATTGTGGGACTGCACCCCTTGTTAGTGAGGTCAGTGCCCTGACTGCCTTGATGTCACTCTTGGCTCCTGGCTTGCCTGCCCCTATGGAGCAGCAGCCTGCCCTTGTTGCTCCCTGACAAAACCATTATCACTTTTTAATGACTATTTCTAATCTAACCTCTGAACCCAGTTTAATATTTAAGGCATGTTTTAAAAAAATATTTTGAACTTTAAAATTTACTGATGCAGATGATGTAACAAATTTTTGAAATACAAAAGATTATATGGGAAAAAATGGCCTTTTGATCTCTGTGCTTCAATTCCCTCTTCTTTTCTCAATCATCTATTTTCTTTATTTAGTCTAAGCTCTTTAGGATAAGTTTTATTCTGTGCACTTATATGATCTGGTACAAAGCACAATCCATCTGAATATTACCATTGTACTATCAATAAATGGAAAATTTATCCAAATTTAATTTACTTTGGACACAGTTAGCAGGGAAACATGAAGGCAGTGACTTGTGTATTCCAATAGCAAGTTTCATACTCAAACAGGTTTTGTGTTTAAAACTTGTCACTAAATACTAAGTAAAAAAAAAAGACTTTTCATTCTAATTATTGAAACATATTCAATCCTGATGCACTGGAGTGGCATGGGAGTAGACTCTCAGATAAAGGGCCCAAGTGACTTGAAATGTAGTTGAGATGAAAGCCAACACAGAGTTTAGTCAATACTCAGGAAACTCAGAAATAGTTATAACTATCAAACCTTAATGAAATTCTCAAAACCAAATCTCTCCACAGCTACCTAAATAAAAAAGATGAAGCTCAAGTTTACACAAAAGCATGGGAGCACACTGTATCTTGTCTCTGTCAGAGGGAAAAAAGTTTCAAAGAAAAATAATAATTTAAAGTGGAAATACAAAATAAAACTAAGAAATGCCCTATATCAGAAGTAAGCCCACCTGTTCATCACTTCGATGATAGTCATTATCTTCTTCCTGTTTTTCTTCAGAAGTTTCTTTGTTTGAACTTTCATCTGGTTTAGTTTCACCTTTCAGAAGAAAGCAGAGCATTACAATAATTAAATTAGACATATCAGATGACAGGTAATCCTGAAACAAAGTCAAGACTATAAAAGCAACTGTGGGGTTTTTTTTGTTTGGGTTTGTTTTTTTAAGTAATTAGGCTTGTCAGAGCATGATCAGCTTCTCTTCTAACCAGGAAAAAAGTTGGAAAGCAGCTTTGTTCTTGGTAGCAGAGATGTGGACGCTAATCCAAAGCTTCCCAAAAAATCAGTTCAAGACACCTTGCTACAAATTTGTCAGGGCTCATTCACTATTCTGTAAAACTGATATGCTCTCCTCACAGTCACAAATTTGAGAATTCTTTTGCCCTTGGATAAACATACACACATACATTTTAAGTATAACCACCACACTATTTCTATCACAAAATTACAGTTAACATCAGCAGTTTCTGAAGTTAATGCAATTCAGGACTGGGATAAAAAGTAACCTTTTCTTATCATAGAGTTCCCACATAGATACTACTGAAGATCTTCACCAGGAACACATTACAGCCAGCTAAAAGAACACATTCTATAAACAAGTGTGATGCAAAACAATACTGCACTTAGATGGTGAGTTCAAAGTGGTGAGTTCTTGTATATAGTCCAATATATAAGCACAAGCAAGCCTTGTACAATATTATACAACAATTATGAGTGCTAATAAATATTAGCTAGACACCTACCTCTGACAGATCTTTTCAACAGCTTAATGGCAGTCTGCACCCCCATCCCAAGACAGAATAAACATAAGACCATTTACCATTGCGATGTGAATCTAGATGTTGCTTTGCAGAGCATGTCTCCCCTTTGATGTCCCCTGGTACTTCCATACCCAGTTTGTGATAGAATTCCCTCTGCTTTTTCATTTCCGCTGTTTAAAATTTTAAATATTAGTTATGCAATGTTCTAGCACAATATTTATCAAGGTATTCCAAAACCCTCCTCTGTTCTGTATAAGCAGCTTGTCAGGCAGGAAGTGGTATTTGCACTTTTTGCTGTTTCTCTACTCTTGTTGCCATAATCAAGTTACCCCAGATCTTATTCTCGAGAGTCAGAATACTACCAAGTCATTTGCAGAGCTATTATTACACCATTCTGTTATTACATATAAAATAAATTTTAAATACTATACTATACTTTGTGTTTTCCCCCTTCAATATTTCTGTCAAAATATCGGTTTTGAATTTTTATCCATATTTCTGATTTTCAATATCCTAGAAATAATTTTAAAATAATCTGTTTACCTAAACTTGCTTATAAATGTCCGATAATGTCCTCACTTGACAGCTTAATTGAACTGAAATATCCTACTTAAATAAAAGTAGCAACACACCACTGAAAAATAATACTGAACAATTGCTATAAAGCATTCCTTTAGTTCAACAGATTCATTATCAAAGTAAATTATAAGAACACAAATGCAAAGGTACCTGCTAGCAAAGGATTTAAGTACATCTTAGGAGAAGAAAAATTCACTGAAACTAAAAGTTATGCTACATCAGTATTCTACCTCTGAGAACTCTGCAAAGCTGTCAAAAAAGACATGAATATGTACACAGTTTATTAAAGAAGAATGTATGCAAATTATAGAATGCCAACACGAAAAAGTTGTAGTGCTATTTAGGTTTAGATAATGTTACTTTTCCCTGAAATAACACCAGCATTTTAATTTCTGAATTTTTTTCAGTAACACTGCTAGTACAAGTCTAAAATTAAAAAAAGCACTGAAGTATAGCGGAAAAGTAGTGCTAGAACTGGAACAAGTGAAGACAGTATTTTTCATCCCCCCATGAACATTTTCCTCACTTCCTCCTTTCGTTAATGTAAAGGAACTATGTGTAAACCTAACATTCAGTAAAAATAGGTCATACCAGAAAACTTACCTTCTTGGAGGCCTGGCACAAGCTTGTAAACAATATCTTGCATTGTTCTATCATGACTAGCAGGGAAAAAAAGAAAAATTGAAGGTTTAAATTAGCCATCTTGATTCAAAACATTTCTCTTAAAGAGATTCAGTATTAAATTGACTCTGCAAACCTCTGAAGTCTGGTAAGAAATAAAAATATTTATCTTGGATAACTGAAATATCAAACATGAGATAACAGTAACAAGAAAGGAATGCAGATACGGTTCAGGCTAAGACAAGAACCGACAAAAGTTAAATTGACAAAAGTTTAACAGAAATGCTAGGAAGGATGGTCTTTATGACGTGAAGGATGGCATCCTGTGAGAGATGCCATATACCTGCATGTGTATCAGTAACATAACTCTCAAAATTCCTTGCAAATTTTGACAAAAGCATTTTTTTCTTTTCTGTTTCTAGACACTAGACACTTTTCTGTTTCTAGAAACTAGACTGTTCCTTATCCCTTTTAATTAATCTCTCATGTTGCTAGGTTGTTTAGTTATCCATACTGGGCTTTTTAAAAAACAGGAGGAAAAAAGCCTATAGGGGAAAAAAAGATAAGAACAAAGAGAACAAAGGAAAGAAAATTTGTGTTTGCTCTTATAATCCAGCATTTTACCCAAGAGCAACATCACGTAGCTCATAATCCCATCTAGCTAAAAAGGGTGGAACAAAAAAAGACAGACTGATCCAGCACATAAGGAAGGAAATGGTGGGGAAGCAGGACTGGTTAAGATTCTAAACACTGATGTTTTCAACCAAAGTTCAACTACGAGCTGCCATTTCCTGGATTACTCTAAAACAAGTCATTGCCTGAAAGGACCAGAACATTACCCTGACTTCCAAACTATAAATAAAATCCAATACAAGCTAAAATGTCAGCCTCAGCTGCTACTGGGGCATTAACCCCACAAGAGTTTACAATACCAAATTCCAGCTTTGACTCTCAGGTTAGGATTTTTAAATGTCATTTACAGATTGCAGGAACATCTCCAAAAACATTTCAATCTAAATGAATGATTTTAGCCACCAGCATGAGAACAGAGAATTTAACAGCATTCTTAATGATGAAATATGAGATGTGTTTGTTTTACCTATTCCCCAGATGGATGGGGATGAATTAGATGACAGATTCTTGTAACTAAGGCATAATGCAAAGTTCCTCCCTATTAATTCTCTATTGAAGAAACCACAGACTTCCAAAAGCAGGTTGGACAAAGGCTATCTGTTTCGATCTTTATGGGGCAGTATTTTGTAACTAGCTCAGGAAAATACTTCTCTAGGAGGGCATCTTCATTTTTCCAAGCAGTAGAGCAAAGAACCTAGACTGAAGAAGGGGATCAATTTTTAAAAAGACATAATACTGTGCATTCAGTGTCCACAAACAACTGTCAAATCCACTTCTAACTACTCAATTTGAGGCTATGCTCCCAGGCCTCTCTTAGCATTGAAAACAGGCTTCTGAACCAATACACAGATGTATTCCTGTAGCTTTACAGAGGACAACCATATTGTCTTAAGTGCCGTTTGTTTCTTCTTGCCTACTGGCATGGATTTATCATTACTGTTTTGTCATATTTCAAAATACACTCTAATACAATCTCTACATCATTCTCGGAAAGTATAAGAAAAACCTATCTTATTTCTGACTCCTGAAGGGGACTCAGTTTTGAGCAATTCAGAAAGTTTTTATAGGACATGCACAATTCTCAGTGAAAGTGGAGAAACAATCAAATTCATTATCTATAGCCACTTCTTCAAAAGCTGCACTAGAACTGAGACATGCACATTTGAAGCAGTGCCACAAATGAAAAGAAACTTTGCATGGAGGTAGACAAGAGTCTACACAAAATACAGCAGCTATCTGTAATACTAACACACTGTCTCAATACATTTCTATCAATGAAAGTTGTTATGGTACAAATCTCTAGTGCAGATCTGGTGTCATGGTTTAACCCCAGCCACCAACTAAGCACCACACAGCTGCTCACTCACTCCCCTCTCCCCAGTGGAATGGGGGAGAGAATCGGAAGGGTGAAAGGGAGAAAAACTCGTGGGTTGAGATAAGAAGAGTTTAATAATTGAAGTAAAATAAAGTAAAATAATAGTAGTAGTAGTAGTAATAATAATAATATACAAAGCAAGTGATGCACAATGCAATTGCTTACCACCCACTGAATGATGCCCAGCCCGTCCCCGAGCAGCGATCGCTGCCCCCCAGCCAACTCCCTCCAGTTTATATACTGGGCATGACATCATATGGTATGGAATAGCCCTTTGGCCAGCCTGGGTCAGCTGTCCTGGCTGTGCCCCCTCCCAGCTTCTTGTGCACCTGGCAGAGCATGGGAAGCTGAAAAGTCCTTGACTAATGTAAGCACTGCTCAGCAACAACTAAAACATCACTGTGTTATCAACATTCTTTTCATCCTAAATCCAAAACAAAACACTATGTCAGCTACTAGGAAGAAAATTAACTCTATTCCAGCAGAAACCAGGACATCCGGCCAAGTCAGGTGGTATAAACATTTGACTGATACCTTTGAAATGTTTAAAATGAGAGGAAACTGTTGAAGAAAAAGAAAGGTAATGTACAAATAAACAGAAAATACACTGAAAAAGAAGGAAATTATGGTACAACACCCCGTTCATTTTAGGTCACACAGTAAGGGAGCCCTGTATGGGAATGGAAAGAAGTAGGCACAAATATTTCAGAGGCTGTTCCATTCAAGATGTTGAAGCCACTATAACTTTTCTGCTACCAACTTTCTCATCTGCACCTATGAACTAAACAGTTCTTTGAAAGACTAAATCACCAATAATGCTGTGTATTTGCAAAGTCTTTGAACACACCCTCTCAGTCACTGAAAACCACTGTCCAACTGCCAGTCATTGTTCTGAAGATTTAATACAAGTGTAATTCATGTAGGCGTTCCATATGTGCAACCTTTATGATCCAAGCATACAAAACAGGAAATGACTAAAGCTCATTAAACTTCACTCAGGAATTAAACAATAAAGTCTATTGTGCTTGTCTGATTCAAGAGAAAAGGATTTGCTTCAAAAGAATTGCAAATTCACAGCAGAATTCAATACCTTACCTCTTTTATATAAATCTTCTATCTTCTAATCAAGCTTCTTTATATATATTTAAAATATTGATAAGCAAATAAAAAATGTAGAGAGAAATTGTGCTGTATATGAGATGTTCGTACAGCCCAGAGAGTAACTAGTTGTGCTTTTCCTTTCATACTGCACACTTACCCAATATACTGTAATGGATGGCTCTGGTGTATAACAATCCGACATGTTGGACAGGTGTTGTTTTCCTCCAAATACTTCACCAAGCAGCTTCTACAGACTAATAACAAGAACATTAATCATTAAAAAGAAATAAAACAAGATGTAGTTTGAGGACACCTGTGAGGTTGACAGGGGTATGAGTGGGTTTCTGACACCCTTGGGCTGTGGCTGTGGAGAGCCCGGCCGGCAGGCGACAGGTCTTGCGAGAGGGTCGGGCAAGAGTTGGGCAGTGCTGGCGGTCCCAATGTCCAGTTCAAACCCGGGAAGCCGCATATAACCGGCCGCTAGGTAGCGCTAAAGGCCAACACTGTGACGTCGGTTGGGAGTGGTGTCAGCAGTTTGCACGAAAAGGGCAGCACACTCTGTCAGCTGTTGAGCTGCTGCCTGCTCTGCTCACCTGCAGGCTTAGGCTGCAGCCCTGACGGTCACCCCAACTAATTGGTGGCTGTGCAAGCCTACCCAGCAGTTTGAGGTCTCCAGGGAATTAGAAGGATGACATCTTTCAAAAGAATTACCATTCTATAAGTAAGAAAGTGGGCCATTTTTTTCCTGAGAACTATAAGGAGACTGTAACCTGCCAAAAGAAAATGGTGTCATAGAATCATATATTAAAAGAATACTTTAGGTTGGAAAAGACATTTAAGATCATCAAGTCCAACAATTAACCTAACACTGCCAAGTCCACCACTAAACCATGTCCCTAAGCACCACATCCACATGTCTTTTAAATACCTCCAGGGATGGGGACTCAACCACCTCCCTGGGCAGCCTGTTCCAGTGCCTGACTACCCTTTCGGTGAAGAAGTTTTTCCTAATATCCAATCTAAACCTCCTCTGGTGCAACTTGAGCCCATTTCCTCTCGTCCTATCGCTTGTTACTTGGGAGAAGAGACCGACCCCCACCTCACTACAACCTCCTTTCAGGTAGTTGTAGAGAGCAATAAGGTCTCCCCTGAGCCTCCTCTTCTCCAGGCTAAACAACCCCAGCTCCCTCAGACGCTCCTCACAAGACTTGTGCTCTAGACCCTTCACCAACTTCATTGCCCTTCTTTGGACATGCTCCAGCACCTCAATGTCCTTCTTGTAGTGAGGGGCCCAAAAGCGAACACAGTACTCAAGGTGCGGCCTCACCAGTGCCAAATACAGGGGCACTATCACCTCCCTGGTCCTGCTGGCCACGCTATTCCTGATACAAGACAGGATGCCATTGGCCCTCTTGGTCACCTGGGCACACTGCTGGCTCGTATTCAGCCAGCTGTCAACCAGCACCCCTAGGTCCTTTTCTGCCAGGCAGCTCTGTAGCCACTCTTCCCCAAGCCTGTAGCATTGCCTGGGGTTGTTGTGACCCAAGTGCAGGACCCGGCACTTAGCCTTGTTGAATCTCATACAGTTGGCCTTGGTCCATCGATCCAGCCTGTCCAGATCCCTCTGCACAGCCTTCCTACCTTCAGGCAGATCAATGCTCCTGCCCAACTTGGTGTCATCTGCAAACTTCCTGAGGGTGTACTCAATCCCTTCGTCCAGATCACTGATAAAGATATTAAACAGGATTGGCCCCAATACTGAGCCCTGGGGAACAACACTTGTGACCAGCCACCAACTGGATTTAACTCCATTTACCACACCTCTTTGGGCCCGGCCATCCAGCCAGGTTTTTACCCAGTAAAGAATACACCCATCCATGCCATGAGCAGCCAGCTTCTCCAGGAGAATGCTGTGGGAAACAGTGTCAAAGGCCTTACTAAAGTCCAGGTAGACAACATCCACAGCCTTTCCCTCATCCACTAAGCAGGTCACCTTGTCATAGAAGGAGATCAGGTTAGTGAAGCAGGACCTGCCTTTCATAAACCCATGCTGACTGGGCCTGATCATCTGGTTGTCCCTTACATGCCACGTGATGGCACTCAGGATGATCTGCTCTATAACCTTCCCTGGCACCAAGGTCAGGCTGACAGGCCTCTAAGTTCCCCGGATCCTCCTTGTAGACGGACATCACATTTGCTAACCTCTAGTCAACTGGGACCTCCCTGGTTAGCCAGGACTGATGACAGATGATGGAAAGTGGCTTGGTGAGTGCTTCCACCAGCTCCCTCAGCACCCTTGGGTGGATCTGATCTGGCCCCATAGACTTATGCCACGTCTAAGTAGCGTAGCAGGTCGCTAATCATTTACCCTTGGATTATGGGGGCTTCATTCTGCTTCCCATCTCTGTCTTCCAGCTCAGGGCACTGGGTACCCCAAGAACAACTGGTCTGACTATTAAAGACTGAGGCAAAGAAGGCATTAAGTACCTCAGCCTTTTCCTCATCCTTTGTCACTATGTTTCCCCCCACATCCAATAATGGATGGAGATTCTCCTTAGCCCTCCTTTTGTTGCTAATGTATTTGTAGAAACATTTTTTATTGTCTTTTACAGCGGTAGCCAGATTTAGTTCTAGTTGGGCTTTGGCCCTTCTAACTTTCTCCCTGCATAACCTCACGACATCCTTGTAGTCCTCCTGAGTTGCCTGCCCCTCCTTCCAAAGGTCATAAACTCCCCTTTTATTTCCTGAGTTCCATCCAAAGCTCTCTGTTCAGCCAGGCCAGTCTTCTCCCCCGCCTGCTTTTCTTTCTGCACATAGGGACATCCTGCTCCTGTGCCTTTAAGATTTCCTTCTTGAAGAATGTCCAGCCTTCCTGGACTCCTTTTCCCTTCAGGGCTGCCTCCCAAGGGACTCCCTCAGCCAGGCTCCTAAACAGGCCAAAGTCTGCCCTCCGAAAATCCAAGGTAGCAGCTCTGCTGACCCCCCTCCTTACTTCTCCAAGAATCGAAAACTCTATCATGTCACGGTCGCTGTGCCCAAGACAGCCTCCGACCACCACATCACCCACCAGGCCTTCTCTGTTCACAAACAACAGGTTCAGCAGGGCGCCTTCCCAAGTTGGCTCCCTCACCAGCTGTGTCAGGAAGTTATCATCTTCCACACACTCCAGGAACCTCGTAGTCTGTTTCCGCTGTATTGTATTTCCAGCAGACATCTGGCAAGTTGAAGTCCCCCACGAGAACAAGGGCTAGCGATCCTGAGACTTCTCCCAGCTGCTTATAGAATACTTCATCTGCCTCTTCGTCCTGGTTGGGTGGTCTATAACAGACTCCCACCATGATATCTGCCTTGTTGGCCTTCCCCCTGATTGTTACCCATAAAAACACTCGACCGTTCCATCACCATCATCAAGCTCTAGACAGTCAAAACACTCCCTAACATAAAGGGCTACCCCACCGCCTCTCCTTCCTTGCCTATCCCTTCTGAAGAGTTCATAGCCATCCATTGCAGCACTCCAGTGGTGCGAGTCATCCCACCATGTTTCCGTGATGGCAACTATGTCATAGTTTTCGTGCTGCACAATGGCTCCCAGCTCCTCCTGTTTGTAGGAGTGTATCCTGTGTCCACCCGCCGCAACTGCAAGGCAAAGGCTGAAACCCAAACAGAAGCACTATAGCTTACCTATGCTAACGTCTCCACCCAAACAGACCTCCCAAGGACTGAAATAGCTGTCCAGACCTCAGGTTGCATGGAGCTGCAGTGCTTGGAAGTCCCCCTAGCACCTGAAGGCAGCGGTGGATGTCATAGCTGTAAGTGTGCCCAGCTAGAACTCCTCAAACAAGTAGCTATGTTACAAGAGGAGCTCAACAGGCAGCGCAGGATCCAGGAATCTGAGCGGGAGATTGATACATGGTACTGTGTGCTGTCCCAGGCTGAGCGACAGCCCAGCCTTAAGGCTGCGCAAGGGGAAGGTAAGCCTGAATTCAACCTCAAGCTGACTGACACAAGTAACTCATGATATGAAGGAGACTGGACTCTTGTCTCTGCTCGGGGCAGAACCACCTTCCCCCTTCCCCTAAAGTGCCCCTACGTAACAGAGACGATGCTCTGGGGTTGGAGAATGAAGAGCACATGAGTAATGGACAAGATCCAGGAAAAGCCGACCGTTGATCCAACCATCCACCTGCATTAGAACCAGTGCCACCAGAAAAGCACATAAAGTATTAGTAAACGGAGACTCCTTACTGAGAGGCATGGAAGCACCCATTAGCCATCCAGACAATTTCTCTAGAGAAGTTTGCTGCCTACCAGGAGCTCGCATTTGTGACATCACTGAGAGGCTGCTGAGCCTGGTGAACCCTACGGATTATCATCCACTCCTACTATTCCACATAGGGTCCAGTGATACTGCGACGAGGCAACTTAGAACCATCAAAAGAGACTATATGTCCCTCGGAGCAATGTTAAAAGGATCTGGAGCACAAGTGGTGTTCTCCTCTATCCTCCCAGTCAGAGGAAGGGGTTCAGGAAGGAGAAGATTAATTGAACAGGTGAATGCCTGGCTGCGTGGCTGGTGCCATACTCAAGGTTTTGGCTTCTGTGATCATGGATCTGCCTTTGAGAAGCTGGGTCTGTTGGGAGCTGATGGGATTCACCTGACCAAGTGGTGCAAGAGGGCCTTCACCAACAAGCTGGCCAGACTTACAAGGAGGGCTTTAAACTAGATTTAGTGTGGGGGAAGGGGATGGAGTTCTGAGCAATAGAGAAGAGCCAGGGGCTGCTAATGTATTAGGAACCAACAGGGAAACACCTGTGAAATGCCTCAAAGGTATTAGGGCATGTTCCTCTAAAAGGTGACAGGGTGGATAGCCCAGCTGAAGTGCCTCTATACCAATGCACACAGCAGGGGTAACAAAGAGGAGGAGCTGGAAGCCACTGTGCAGCTAGAAAGCTATGATCTAATCGCTATTGCTGAAACGTGGTGGGACAAATCGCACGACTGGAGCGCTGCAATCGATGGCTATAAACTGTGCAGAAGGGACAGGCAAGGAAGGAGGAGCGGGGGGTTGACCTCTATGTAAAAGAATGGACTGACTGCACAGAGCTGTCTTTGAAAACCAGCAACGAACAGGTTGAGAGCTTATGGGTAAAAATTAGGGGCCAACCCAACAAAGGAAACCTCATGGCTGGTGTTTACTACAGGCTGCCCAACCAAGGGGGGCTTGTTGACGAAGCATTCTTACTTCAACTACACGAAGCATCACAATCACAGGCTCTGATCCTGCTGGGGGACTTCAATCACCCTGACATCTGCTGGAAAACCAGCACAGCAAGCTGTAAGCGGTCCAGGAGACTCTTGGAGTGTGTCGAGGATAATCTCTTAATCCAGCTGATAGACAGCCCAGCCAGAGGAGAAGGGTTACTGGACCTCTTGCTCACCAACACAGATGAATTAATTAGAGAGGTCAAGATGATTGGTGGCAGCCTGGGCTGCAGTGATCATGCCCTGGTGGGATTCACAATCTTGAGAGCTATGGGCCAAGTGAAGAACAGACTTAGGACCCTTAATTTTAGGAGAGCAAGCTTTCAGTTGTTTAAGAAACTAGTGGATGGGACCTCCTGGGAAACTGCCCTCAGGGACAAAGGAGCTGAACAGAGCTGACAGGTCTTCAAGGACATTTTTCTTAGAGCACAAGAACTATCAATTCCCACGTGTAAGAAATCAAGCAAGGAAGGCAGGAGACCGGCATGGCTGAGTAAGGACCGCCTGGTCAAACTAAAACACAAGAGGGAAATGCGTAGGCAGCGGAACCAGGGACATGCATCCTGGGAAGAATATAGGGACGCTGCCCGGATGCATAGGCGTGGGACCATGAAAGCTAAGGCACAGTTGGATCTGATTTTGGCAAGGGATGTGAAGAATAATAAAAAGGTCTTCTACAGGTACATTGGCCAGAAAAGGAAGATTAAAGAAAATGTACTCCCGCCAATAAATAAGACAGGAAAACTGGTGACAACCAACATGGAGAAGGCTGAGGTAATCAACAACTTTTTTGCCTCAGTTTTCAATGGTAATCTCTCTTCCCACATCTCTCGAGCCCCTGAACCTCAAGGCAGGGACTAGGGGAATGAAGTTCCTCCCTTCATAGGAGAAGATCAGGTTCGAGACCACCTGAGGAACCTGAACATACATAAGTCTATGGGACCTGACGAGATGCATCCCAGAGTCCTGAGGGAACTTGCTGATGTAGTTGCCAAGGCACTCTCCGTGATATTTGAGAAGTCATGGCAGTCAGGTGAAGTCCCCAGTGACTGGAAAAAGTGACTGGAAAAAGAGCCTGACTAATCTGGTGGTCTTCTACGATGGAGTGACTGCATCAGTGGACAAGGGAAGAGCTATGGACGTCATCTATCTGGACTTCTGTAAGGCCTTTGATATGGTCCCCCACAACATTCTTGCGTCGAAATTGGAGAGATATGGGTTTGATGGATGGACGGACTGTTAGGTGGATAAGGAACTGGCTGGATGGCCGCGTCCAAAGAGTTACAGTCAACAGCTCAGCGTCCAAGTGGAAACCAGTCATGAGTGGTGTCCCTCAAGGGTCCGTACTGGGACCAATACTATTTAATATCTTCATCAACGACATAGACAGTGGGACTGAGTGCACCCTCATCAAGTTTGCAGATGACGCCAAGCTGAGTGGTGCAGTTGATTCACTAGAGGGAAGGGCTGCCATCCAGAGGGACCTTGAGAGGCTTGAGGAGTGGGCCCATGTGAACCTCATGAAGTTCAACAAGGCCAAGTGTAAATTCATGCACCTGGGTCAGGGCAATTCCCAGTATCAATACAGACTGGGGGATGAAGGGATTGAGAGCAGCCCTGAGGAGAAAGACTTGGGGATATACTGGTGGATGAAAAACTTGACATAAGCCAGCAATGCATGCTTGCACCCAGAAAGCTAATCGTATCCTGGGCTGCATCAAAAGAAGTGTGGCCAGCAGGGCGAGGGAGGTCCCTCTACTCCGCTCTCATGAGACCTCAGCTGGAGTTCTGTGTCCAACTCTGGAGTCCTCAGCACAGGAAAGACATGGACCTGTTAGAGTGGGTCCAGAGGAGGGCCACAAAAATGGTCAGAGGGCTGGAACACCTCTCCTATGAGGAAAGGCTGAGAGAGTTGGGGGTTGTTCAGCCTGGAGAAGAGAACATTTTTAATGGACATTTTTCATGACTGTTCTCAATTCAGAGAAGTGATGCATTGTAGCTATAGTAAGAAAATTATATCTAGTTGGAATCTTCCTAACAAAACGTGCTCAAATTTGGAGCACAGCCCCATTCCCAAAGTTACTAGAACAGCATTTCAAATAGATTAGTAGCATATTTACTTGTACTTTTCGGCTTTCACAAAGGATGTTACGGACACTGCATGCCATTAAGATACCTAGCCATTTTGCTGTTTATCATCGATGCATGTAGAAGAAAAATGTGTTATGATAATAAATCTTCATCAAAAGTCATTTCTTTTTCCTCAAGTCAGTTGCTTTGAATCATTTTATTCAAACGCAGTTTAACTTTTCACTTTCACAAAATACACTACAATTAGACTTCAATCAGAATATTAAATGAGGAAATGTCTGTAGTATACAGGTAAAAACTGTTAAAATGAATACTGCAGAGCAGCATGCTTTTGGAACTGTTTCCAAGCCTATACACAACCATATATTTGATTCAAAGAAAAACAATTCCCTCATTTTAACCAGTACTACTGTTTTTTCACTAATAATAATACATTACAGTATTAAGTGTTTTCCTGACCTGAAGTTCTAAATGAACTCCAGCTTAAACTTCAGAAATTAAAAAAGCTCGTTACCAAAATTATATGTTTTTTATTATTATTTAAAAAGGTTAAACATTTCCTTAAACAGTGATTCCTTTAATCTTAGGCAGCCTTACAACAGCCCTTACGGTATAAAGCAAGAGAACTGTAGCTGTAGTGCCATCTACCTCTCAGACATGATGGTATGTTTGAATAAACACCAGTTAAAGCCAAAAAAGTCATTACATTTGCTTTGCCTATATATTGTATTTACATATTTAAGATTAAATTACTGTTGCTGGTAGAGGTTATTATTGGACCAATCCTAGTAGTTTTGCTCACTAAGCCCAGATCTTGTATTACAGTCTGCTCCAGTGGTATATACTAGCAGATCCAGTTGCAAGGGTGAGGCCATAACCTGTTTGAACCAAATAAACAAAAGAACCAAACCCATCTTCTAAAACCACCAACTTCTCACTTGTCATCAGCAGATCCTCCAGTTTTGAATAAGGAGATACCAACCCCTCCTAAACTAAACTCAGCACAGGTCAGCTCAGTTTGTCACAGACAAACTAAAAAGGTACAAATGAAGAAACAAATTGGGAAAACTCACTTTCCCTATAGCTGTTCTTTAAAAAGTTGCTCCCCACCCTTCCACCCATAATATGAGGCTATGTCTCCCCTCAGAATTATTACCATAAGTCTAAGGATTAAACCAAAAGCAACCAAACTTTCTGAAAACATAAATTTATAATAAGGGACATTCCACAAGACACCCCATAGGTTTGCTCTAAAAATGCATTCCTGAGAAATGGCATGGCCTATGTGAACTGAGCACACCTGCTTGCAGTGCATGTTTCAGGGTTGCAAATAAATAAATAAATAAATACATTTTAGAACAATGAAAAAGTGACCCTCTAGCAAGACCAATTTTAATAGTTAACGGCAGCATTACAGAATTTGGGACAAAACAAAGTAAAAGCCTGGATTAGGGTTCTAAATGCTTTACTCCAAACAGAACACCAAGGAACTTGAGATTTGGAGCACACGGAGAAGGGACTCAAGAATGAGGTAAAAAAAAGGAATGGGAAGAAAAACAAGAAAAGCAAATACATTAAAGCTGAAGAACAGCATCTAGAAATCAAATGTAGTGGAAAAAAATATCTCTGGCAAATCTGAAACATCATATCATCCCTGTAAAGCATGCCACATTTCTTCTAATATTCAGCAGAAAAGCTACATTCCTAAACATATACATTACTATTTACTATATATGGTTTCAAGTTTGTTTTCCTTATTTGTCTCACAAAACAATATATTTTTGCTGAAAAAATATAAGTGCATAGCAAAGCTTGCATTATTCTGGCTGATACACAGTAAAACTTTAAACTTCAACTAAAACTGTTAAAACATCTAGCACATCAAGTAAAAAACCGATTTTAGCTTACTCACAGCATTATATTCCTACTTACAAGTATGTAAGCATTCTGTTACAGTGGTGGCATCAATCAGGTATCCATTGCATAAATGACAGGTTATATGGGCATTAATGTCCCAAAGCTTAATCTTTCTAGTCATCATCTTTGGTATCTGTAAAAAAAAAAAATCACCCACACATTACATAGCAACTCAGATGTACTGATGATGTAAAAGTAGTTTTGGAATAAATGAGTAACTATAATTCACCTTAAAGATATGCTTATGTAGATAGCTTCAGGCTCTTGTATACTTATGCATATATTTTGAATGAGTACTACACTTTTAAAAGATGATAAAAATGAATGGTGAAATAATTGAAATCTACACTATTTTACATGTCAGGGTTTCAGAGTGGCTGCAGGGAATATCTGCTCCAGCATCATGGAGCACCTCCTCCTTTCTCTGACCTTGGTGTTGCCTCTGTTATTTCTCACTCTTTTTGTTCCCTCCTCCTCTCTCTGTCCAGTGTTTTCTGCCCTTTCTTAAATATGTTTTCACAGAGGTGCCACAAACTTTGCTGATGGGCTCAGCTTTGGCCTGTGGTGGGTCCATTGCCAAGCCAGCTATGTCCACCACAGGGCAGTCCCTGACCTCTTCCCACAGAGGCCACACCCCTGCAGCCCACCCCCTTGCCACTTATATCCAATACATCAAGGGATGCAGGTTTAAGACCAAATCCTATTTTACTCATCTAAGTAATTTCAGTCAAGCTAGTAATTAAGACATCTGAAAGTGAAGAGAGATGATCCTCCTGTAATTGGCAAAGTGCAAAATCAAAAGGAATAGGTCTGATTTGACAAATTTGGGTTAACCACACTAAGTGTCAGCCTCACATCTCCTTACGGTTAGAGCATGATTTTGAATCCGTATCTGAAAAAGGGAGCTGAAAAGTAAAATAAACCAGGTTTCTTAAACATTAAAAATCAAATTAATAAAGAAAACATTACAAACTAAACTTCTTGTCCCATCAGTAGAGCTACACCCTGTTGTACTAAGAAATGTGAAATACAGAGTTTTCCCACCCCACTTTCAAATTAAAGGATGCTACAACCACCATTAAAAGAAAGGCATTCAGAATTTAAAAATTAAATAGCGCTTTTTTTTTTTTTTTGCAACATTGCCCATCACCTCTAGAGTAAACAGAATCAGACTACAAAATGCATGCTTTAAATAACAAATATACTGGTATCTTTTAAATACATATTATCTTTCTGCCTATGGAATCTCAAAAAGAAGAGTAACAAAAATTTAAAAAAAATTAAAAAGTCACTTCAGACTGTGCTAGGAAACTAAGTAACCTTTACCTCTCAAACATATAATTCTCATAAATATACAGCCAAGGATTAAGATTCAAGTTTCCTAAACTTTCCCTCCCCCTAATTGCAACTGAATACTTAGATTTATGTCCTGTTTATCCTCAGAATATATACAACATTTTTCATTCCTTTTGTTTAAAATTGTGGTGGGTTGACCCTGGCTGGATGCCAGGTGCCCACCAAAGCCACTCTATCACTCCCCCTCCTCAGCTGGACAGGGGAGAGAAAACATAACAAAAGGCTCATGGGTCGAGATGAGGACATGGAGAGATCACTCACCAATTACCGTCACGGGCAAAACAGACTCGACTTCGGGAAATTAGTTTAAATTATTACCAATCAAATCAGAGTAGGATAATGAGAAATAAAATCAAATCTTAACACACCTTCTCCCTACCCCTCCCTTCTTCCAGGGCTTAACTTTACTCCCAATTTCTCTGCCTCCTCCCCCCGAGCAGCGCAGGGGGACGGGGAATGGGGATTGCGGTCAGTTAATCACACGTTGTTTCTGCCACTCCTTCCTCCTCACACTCTTCCCCTGCTCCAGCATGTGGTCCCTCCCACGGGAGACAGTTCTCCATGAACTTCTCCAATGTGGGTCCTTCCCACGGGCTACAGGTCTTCACAAACTGCTCCAGTGTGGGCCCCTTCCACGGGGCGCAGTCCTTCAGGAACAGACTGCTCCAGCGTGGGTCCCCCACGGGATCACAAGTCCTGCCAGCAAACCTGCTCCAGCATGGGCTCCTCTCTCATGGGTCCACAGGTCCTGCCAGGAGCCTGCTCCAGCATGGGCTTCCCACAGGGTCAGAGCCTCCTTTGGGCATATCACCTGCTCCAGCGTGGGGTCCTCCACAGGCTGCAGGTGGATATCTGCTCCACCGTTAACCTCCATGGGCTGCAGGGGGACAGCCTGCCTCACCATGGTCTTCTGCAGGGGCTGCAGGGGAATCTCTGCTCTGGTGCCTGGAACACCTCCTCCCCCTCCTTCTTCACTGACCTTGGTGTCTGCATAGTTGTTCCTCTCACATATTCTCACTCCTCTCTCTGGCTGGAGTTGTGCATTTCCCCCCCCCTTTCTTAAATATGTTATCGCAGAGGTGCTACCACCATTGCTGATTGGCTCAGCCTTGGCCAGCAGCGGGTCCGTCTTGGAGCTGGCTGGCATTGGCTCCATCGGACATAGGGGCAGCTTCCAGCATTTTCTCACAGAAGCCACCCCTGTAGCCCCCCCCCGCTACCAAAACCTCGCTGTGCAAACCCAATACAAAAATAAAAAAATACAAGAGAGGACAAGTTACCCAGGAAGCAGATACATTCTGATCCCCCAAAAAACCCTTATGTGGGCAGTTTTAAATATGATAAAGAAACCTCCTGCTTATACATATATATTGAAATAAAAATTGCACTGGTAGCATGACAGCATTAGATTTAATTAAAACAGGAGATTAAACTGGTTTACAGTCTGTTACATTTGGTTCCCATACCGCAGATTACACTCTGTTACCAGATAACCTTGCTCTCCAGTAAACTGACTGAGTAGGCATGGCTCACAAATACTTTTTTTAACTGTTTGTTTTGGAATACATTTCAGAATTTGAATAGTGAAACATTTTTCACAGTATGCAAAGCTTCAGACAGGAATATGACAAGATGGTAGCCTGAACCCCAAGTTTGTTAAACATAGAAAAGGATTAAGGTAAATAGACTAAGTGGTAAACTAAGCATAAAGAACATATAAACATATAAAGAGTATATCAGAAGCTAAACTTTCAAACTAATGTGAAAGATATCAGCATTGAAAAATTATTCCATTATAAACTATTGAAGTGCATTTTCTCTCAAGCACTGTAAAATCTACACTGTGTGATATATAAGAGTAACTGAAGACTTCTAGGTCTTAGGGATAAGTAGTAAAAGATACAGAACCCAAATTTGTTTTATGGTGTTTGACATTTCATTAACCTAGTAACTAGCTGTCACAGAAGAATGAAAACATGATTTGTTTACACAGTATATCAGGCAGATCAGAACCTATACCAGGGAACTCGATTACTTCTTTTCTAAACCTTATTTTATAGCTAGGTTTCCATGCAACTGAAGAGCAGCCACATATTTAGCAGTTTCAATATAGCAAATGAGATCTCCAATTTAAAAAACTGTATGAACTACACACATTTCTATAGCACAGGAGAACAGCTATTTATGGCCATTCTTCAGAAATATTTAGGAGATGGCTTAAACTGTTGTTTGAACCACTAGCCAAATAGGAAGTGAACCCTTCTGAAGGCAATGGAAAGCATAATTTTTAATAGGTAAAAATAGTTAGGAAGGCTAAAAGTATACCTAAAACGGCAAACACCCAGGCACAAAATTTAAATATAACTCTAGTTATTCAGCCAAAACTATGGGTGTGCATGGATTACCAAGGAGTGAATCCAAGCATTAACCATGATGAGAAGCTAAAGATATGGTAAAAACTGAAATAAAGAAATAATTTCTCCTCTGGAGAACATTGGATATTTTCCCCCCCACTATAGTGTAGTCAAGCAATGCCAAACGAGGCATCAACCAGTAAGAACTCAGGTAGGACAAAATATAATAAGATGCAAAATAACTATAGAATAAAGAAAAAAAATATGCTACAAAATAGGTAGCCTAATTAAAGCCATTTTTGTCAGAGAAACAGAGGATAGCAAAGATAATACACACATCTAGACAAACATCCATGTAATGAATGGGAAATAAAAATCAGATATTTTTTGGTAAAGGAAAAATGTAGCAAACACTACACATGAAGGTTATCCCCCTAGATCTCCAGCCGACCCGGGCTTTATACCCCCAGCAGTAGGTGTGTCATGTTATAAGGGGCGGAGACAAGGGAGGGTCGACCCTTAACTCTTTCCGTACAGCACGTGATCTTCCGGTCGCCAGCCCTTATCTTTACTACATTTCCCCCTCCCTTAGCTCCAGTAGTTCTGGATCTTGCTGGGGAAGCTGCGTGTAAAATAATCGATATATGGTAAGACTTATACAGACACGCATCCGTTACGTTCATAGATTTTGCCCAGTCCAGCCAGTAGTTCGTCGCGGCTCCCTCATTACTCCCCCACACCATCAGGATGCATAGGGAAATGGTAACCTGTCAAGATAAGACTCAATAAATTGATTAATGTCTATACGGTCGAATATTTCGACTGGGTACCCATTCTAGCGTCCCTTTCTCGGTTTGCACACACGCATACCCACGTCCCAAGCAACGGAGGGAATAAGGGCCCCCCCATTCACGGGTTTGCAGGTCCCGTACTTGAACCAAAGGGTAAGGCCCTTCGTTCTCATCGAGCCGGAAATGTGCCTGGGTTGCAGTCTGGGTTTTATAGGTGTTCCCTCAAATGGTATGATTTAAGGTAATTAGTGCCGTCGTCAACAGACGCTGTGCCCGAAATAAGGGAGGGTCAAGGGGAGGGGGAACCCCTGTTCCTGGGCTTATCTTTTCCCCCTCCCTAAGTCGGTCGAGTAACCCTTTTAATGTGCGGTGCGCGCGTTCCACAATGCTTTGGCCCGTACTGTTATAGGGAATGCCATGACTCAACTGAATATCCCAGCGCGCGCAAAAGTCCTTTGTCTTCTTGCTGACATATGCCGCTCCATTATCTGTTTTAATTTTTTGTGGGATGCCAAGTTGCGCCATACAGTCCTGCCAATGTAAAATAACTGAGAGAGCATTTTGTTTAGCATGCATAGTCGCTAAAATAACTCCACTGCAGGTATCAACTGTGACATGCAGATACTTACGTGGATTAAAGGGTTCATAAATCGTAACATCAGACTGCCATATTTGGTTGGGCTGCAACCCTCGAGGGTTTACCCCTGCCTCCCAGAGGGGACCTTTGGAACACACAGGACAAGCAGCAATCACAGAGCGAGCATCTTGCAACGTAATGCCAGCGAGCCTAGCTAAACCGCGAGCTCCACAGTGGAGGAGCTCATGCAGGCGGAAAGCTCGCCTTAGGTTAGAAGTTTCTTCAACCGCCAGTACGCTCTTTGCTAAGCTGTCCGCTATTTCATTCCCAGCAGAAAGAAAACTCGGTATGGAACTATGACTATTAACATGGATAGGACAGACAGGAGCGGTTCTCATTTGCAGTGCGGTGAGCAACATTCCGACAATCTCCGACGTTGCCCCAAGTGCCCATCGGCACTTCTTCAGTAACTTATATACATAGCAAGAGTCTGTGATTAGATCCAAGGCCTCTTCGGGCCATTGAGTGAGAGCCATCCATACCGCTTTGGCCTCAAGATACTGCACGGATTGCCCTTGATCTTGATAACTAATGTGGGTCCACTGACCATCCTCCTGCCATGTAACGACAGCTTTCCCAGTAATCGATGACGCGTCGGTAAAAACCGTGCGGCCTCCGGTGGGTTGTTCAACTATGGCACTAGCTGGCAAAAAATGGAGTACCTGGATTATCTCCCCACAGGGGTGTGGTCTTAGACCTTCAATACGACCCGTAAATTCAGCTATCGCCGCTTGCAGGAGCCCCACTTGTGGAAGTACCAACTCCCACTGTGCCAAAGAACAGGGCAATGCGATGACCTCCGGGTCCTTCCCTGTTAAGTGTTGAGTTTGCCTCCGACAGCGGAGAATAAGCTGGGATAATAATGTTGGCCAAGAAATTAAAGCCGTCTTTGGTTTGCCTTGATACAACCAAGCAAAAGGCCAGCCTTTTTCACCATTATTTTGAATTAGTAAACCATGGCCAGCGGTATCGGTCATGTAAATCAGGGCAGTGACCGGTTGTTCAGGTGTAAATCGAGCGAGACCCCAATGCTGGGCCCACTCCATAATTGTCCTAAGAATCTCCTGATGGTTTCTTGAAAGAGTCCTTGGAGCTAGGGGGGAATCTCCTCCTTTCAGGAGTTGATATAAGGTAGTCATTTCTGCCTCAGATATTGGAATAAAGTTTCTAAGCCACAATAGTTGTCCAATTAATTTTTGTGCCTCATGGAGTGTTGTCACTGTAGTCCGAATTTCAAATGATTGTGCTGTCACGCTTCGTGGCCTCAGTTGAGTACCTAAATACTTTACTGCACGCCCTACCTGTGTTTTCCGAGGCTCAATGTGTAACCCATGTCGCTCCAAACTGACTATCAGCTGCACGCGTGCCTTTTCCAGTAACTCCTCTTGGTTGGACGCCAGTAACACGTCATCCATGTAATGGAAAATGATGACCGTAGGGAAATTTTCTCGAATAGGGCGTATCGCAGCAGCTACAGCAATTTGACACAAGACTGGTGAGTTTTTCATGCCCTGGGGTAACACCTTCCATTGATATCTGGCGCACGGGTGTTGATTGTTAGGCTCAGGAACAGTAAAGGCAAAGCGTACTCTATCTTCTTCATGCAAGGGAACACTAAAAAAGCAATCTCTAATATCTATAACCACTATTTGATAGTCAGGTGGAATCATGGCCGGAGAAGGGAGGCCCGCTTGTAGCGGACCCATGTCTTGTATACATGCATTAACTGCGCGTAGATCATGTAGCAGTCGCCACGCTCCCGATTTTTTCTTTATCACGAAAACAGGGGTGTTCCAGGGACTTGTAGAGGGTTCGATGTGTCCTGCGTCAAGTTCTCGTTGTACCAATTGTCGAACAGCCGCCCTCTTTTCCTCTGTCAATGGCCACTGCTCTACCCACACTGGTTTATCTGTCAACCAGGTGAGTTTTAATGGGCGGACACAGGCAGTGGCCATTATGATAAATTTGTACGCAGCACTATATTCATCTTCTGCAAGCAACATCGTCCCAAGATGACAATGGGTAACTCAGCAATGACAGGGTTACACCATGCAACCCTAGCTTGTCCGGATTCCGGATCCTTCAACATAATTTGCATTGGGTTCCTGCTTTGATGCGAGGTCTGAATGCCTCCCACACCTTGCAGCGAACCTCTCGGTTCGAGTGGCCAATCATCTGGCCATAGATGTGATGGGATTACTGTAACATCCGCTCCTGTATCTAAAAGGGCTCTTAATACGAGGCGTGGTGTTCCCCCCAACTCTGGGAGCCATGGGGTAACTATAATATCTACTTCTGGTCGTGTGGTCATGTTTAGGGTGAGTGCCACATACGGCGAGGCTCTATCCCCAGCCTCCTCTATTGCGCGCTCCCATCTCCCCAAGGCAGCTGAGTTGGATATTGCATCATTGGGACCGCAGGCAACTGTGCTGGTCCCGGGGAAGGAGAGACTCCCTGTGCCATACATTGCGCTGCTGTCGTCGGGCCTGTTGAGCTGATCACTGGGGCAGGTGGGGATGGCACGGCCCTCAGCCATCCCCTCTTCTCGTTTCCCCAGCCCGGTCTCCTTTGCTGACTCCCCGATTTGCACTGTCGAGCTCTGTGGCCTAGTCGCCCACAGCGCCAGCATCGTAGGTCTCTCTCTCCTTCCCCTGTTCCGGGGGTGTTTATTTTTGAAGGGCATTGTCGCGCCATGTGTCCTTGCCCCCCACACTTACGGCACGTAAGTCGTGCGCCGCGGCAGGCCGCATGGACTGCGGCCACTACCGGTTGCATACTTTGCGCCTGTTCCTGTTCCAGCACGTAACGAATCATCTGTGAAAGCGTGGTCCCTATGGGTAACTGTCTTAGCAACACTGCAGTTTGTGGGTTTGCTTGTGTACGTGCACAGTCAAGCAATATCGCCTCCTTAGCCTGCTCAGGAAGTCGAGCAACCTGGAGCGCCGCTTGCAGCCGGTCTAAAAACTTTGTGAAGGGCTCACTTAACGATTGCCATATTTGGACCCATGGAGGCTCCCTTTTATCAAGAGCCGTGATGATGCGTATCGCTTCCTGGGCAGCTTTCGAAGATGCAGCAAAATCGCGCCCCCGCATTCGCTGAGCCTGTGCCTGAGGAGTTGCGAACTGCCCTTCACCCATCAGCTGCTCTAAAGTCACTCCTGCCATGGGATGGTTGGCCTGTTGCGCCTCGATAACAACTTGGGTGCACCGATTCCTCCACTCCTCCCTAAACAATACCATCATCGAGGGGGTCAATACGGCCCGCATCAACTGAATGATATCAAAAGGTGCAAGCGGCGTTGCAAAAACACAGTCTAATAGGACTTGGGTCTCTGGGGAATTTAATCCATGACTTTTCACCGTTGTGACCAATTCTTTCACCAACTTTGCATCTAACGGTTGCCACTCATATCCTCCACCTGGGGCTGCTCGGATAGGAAATGCTTGAATCGGAGGGGCCTGGAATCGCACTCCTTCCAAGACACAATTTTTTGCAATCATCTGCCAATCCGTCCCATTTGCCCTCTCTTTCGGCATTCCCCCTGGCATAAGACTTTCCGCATTTGCCACCACCCCTCTCAATCGGCTGATCAATGCCTCGAGTTCCCTTGAAACCTCGTTAGTCCGTCTTGGAAGCGGGGGCGGATGAGCAACAATCGAGGATCCCTCGTCACCCCCTTCACCCTCACTGCTATCAGAGCTCATCGGGTAATCGTGTACAGGCTCCCTCCACTGTGAGGGAATACCAGTTTGATTTCCCATTGCCCTAGGGATAGGGGTTCCCTCTGGTGGCTCAGGTATCACTGACAGTGCCGGGGGAGCCCTACCACCCCCCTCGATGTCCTGCGCTCCGCTCTCTGTGTGTCCAGCACTCGTCGATCACTGGGATACAATGGGGCATCCTCAGGTGTTTTGCCTTCTTTTTCTCCTTCCCGCCATCTTCCTTCACGTAGTTCACGATACTGCTGGGATCCCACATCAGCCCCCGGGACCCAATCCAGCAACCTATCAGTCAGCTCCCTTTCCACACATTGTTGCAACTCGCCCCAGGGGTATTGAGGAAGTGGCAGATCCGCCGGTGCAGGAGGTGCCGAAGGTTCCGTGGGCGGCCGCTCTAAACTCCCCACTCGTATCGGGAACACCTTTCCCGACTCCTTTGTTCCCGCTGCACCATAGTCTCCTTGCACCTCCCCTTCCTCCGTTGGCTCAGCCCCCAGTAACAACGGTTCCGTCTGTGTCCCACAGGCCACTCCTTCCAGCCAGCCTGTGTCCCCTCCAAAACTAAACTTGTTGGCTTTTCGTTCCCAGGAGATTCATGCCCCATCAGCACACCACGTGCAGCAGGCCGGCGCCGCCTTGCCGCAAACCCCCTCTTGAGCACCCTTGTCGTTACCGACTTTAGTACCTTTATGAGTTCCGCGAGCTCCATCGCTGTTGCCTGATCACGTCGGGGTCACCACTGTGTAGCAAACACTACACATCAAGGTTATCCCGCCAGATCTCCAGCCGACCCGGGCTTTATACCCCCAGCAGTAGGTGTGTCATGTTATAAGGGGCGGAGACAAGGGAGGGTCGACCCTTAACTCTTTCCGTACAGCACGTGATCTTCCGGTCGCCAGCCCTTATCTTTACTACAGAAAAATATACATCTAGTAGAATTCCCTAATTACACCTAAGCAGCAAATAAACCTGGTGACAGTTTTACAGAACTTGCAAGAAGCACACCAGAAAACTCAGTAGTTGTTTAAAGGACACTGGAATCTATTAGCAGGAAGTAGAGGTACAGAGGCAACTTTTTCCAGTCACTTCAACTTCAAAATAAGATGCAAGCCACAATAAGAGGTTTCTCCAGAAGGCCTGACCCATACTGTCAACATGCAGCTGTTAAAACAAGAGAACATATTCACTACACATGCAGAGGTCCTGACATACAAGTTCCAGCACAAGATGAATCTCTGACAGGCAATGAAATTTTGAAGGTTCATGGGTTCTCACCATCAGATTTCAGTTTAGCCTGCATCTTGTGGGCTTGAGCCATACACAACTCAAGCTACATGTTGTCCTTTGCTCACAGAAGGGTCAAAGAATTGGGATACATCAGCATTTTTAAAGACAGCTAAGCCATAACAGTGAAATGCCTTAAAATGCTATATTAGAAGAAGCAATGCCAGATATACTTGTAACTATTTAGAAAGACAAGAAGAAGCTAGCAGCAAAATGGTACATTATGAAGATGACAGTTTGATTAGACTAGAGATACTGACTGATCTAGACCTTGGAAACAATCTGATGTGCTTCCCAACGTGCTTTTTTTATCTGCAAAGTGCATATTGATTTATCATTCAAAATACTCTTAAGTTATCATTCTCTTTAAAGTAACATTTGAAATAGGAAGTTCTGAGCCAAGCATGAGGCGATTCCCATTTGAGTTGAGATGTTTTGTTTAGAGAGGAAAAGAGAAAACAATTATTAAAAAACCCTACAAAGTACTGTGGTGGGTTGACCGTGGCTAGCTGCCAGGTGCCCATGAAGCTGCTCTCTCACTCCCCCTCCTCAACAGGACAGGGGGAGAAAATACGATGGAAAAAGCTCGTGGGTTGAGATAAGGACAGGGAGATTACTCAGCAATTACCATCACAGGCAAAACAGACTTGACTTGGGGAAATTAATTTAATTTATTGCCAGTTAATAACAGAGTAGGATAGTGAGAAATAAGAACAAAACTAAAACCACTTTTCTCCCATCCCCCCTTTTTCCCAGTTCTACCTCCTCCCCCCCCCCCCCCCCCCGCTGTCCTGAGCAGCGCAGGGGGATGGAGAATGGGGGTTGCAGTCAGTTCATAACGCTTCATCTCTGCCACTCCTTTCTACTCATGCTCCAGTGTGGGACCCCCATGGGCCACAGTTCCTGCCAGGAGCCGGCTCCAGTGTGGGGTCCTCCACAGGCTGCAGGGTAATCTCTACTCCAGCACCTGGAGCACCTCCTCCCCCTCCTTCTTCTCTGGCCTTGGTGTCTGCAGGGTTATTTCTCTCACATTTTTCTCACTCCTCTCCCTCACAGCTGCTGTGCAGCATTTTTTACCCCTTTGTAGTAAAGATAAGGGCTGGCGACCGGAAGATCACGCGATGTACAGAAAGAGTTAAGGGTCGACCCTCCCTTGTCTCCGCCCCTTATAACATGACACGCCTACTGCTGGGGGTATAAAGGTAAACTACTGCGCAGTAAACATTGAAGCTGAACACCCACACTGCGTGTGCTGACTGTTCCTTCCCCAGCGCAGTAAACATTGAAGCTGAACACCCACACTGCGTGTGCTGACTGTTCCTTCCCCAGCCCGGGTCGGCTGGAGATCCGCTGGTATAACCTTGATATGTAACGAACGCTACATAGTGGTGACCCCGACGTGATCGGCTGCAGGTAGCAGCGATGGAGCTCGCAGAACTCGTAAAGGTACTAAAGTCGGTAGCGACGGAGGTGGGCGAGGATGGGGCGATAAGGAAAAGGCCCACGGGCGACCGCATCCAATGGATGCTACGCCGGGGAGTGCTTGGCGCTCCCACAGAAGTTTTTGGACACCCCAAATTGGGGGAAAATATGCAATGAGCTGACAGAAGTGATCATAAGCAATGTTGGAGGAGCCAGTGACCAGCTTCGTGCCTGGGGAACAGTAGAAAGGGTGCTCAAGAAGGGGTTTGTGGCAAAGCGGTGCTGGCTTGCCGCACGTAGCGCGCTGATGGGGCATGAAGTTCCTGGCAACGAAAAGCCAACGGGTTTAGTCTCGGAGGGGACACAGGCTGGCTGGGAGGGAGCACAGCCGGGGGGGCTGACCCAGACTGGCCAAAGGGCTATGCCATACCATCATGCTCAGTATATTAAGCTGGGGGAAGAAGAAGGAAGGGGGACGTTTGGAGTGATGGCGTTTGTCTTCCCAAGTAACCGTTACACATGATGGAGCCCTGCTTTCCTGGGGATGGCTGAACACCTGCTTGCCTATGGGAAGTAGTGAATGAATTCCTTGCTTTGCTTTGCTTGCGCACGCGGCTTTTGCTTTACCCATTAAACTGTCTTTATCTCAACCCATGAGTTTTCTCACTTTTACTCTTCCGATTCTCTCCCCCATCCCACCGGGGGGGAGTGAGCAAGCGGCTGCGTGGTGCTCAGTTGCTAGCTGAGGTTAAACCACGACAGTTTTTTTGGCGCCCAATATAGGGTACAAAGGGTTCGAGACAACGACAGATTTAATTGGAACGTGCTAGATCGAAGTTATAGCAGGTATTGCTGTTTAGCTATTAATCGGCAGGTTTCTGTGCTTGCCACGGGGCTTGCTTGCCTTACTGTATATTAGAGTCTAATGCTCGTTAGTGGCTGCTTTTTGCTTTCTCTGCTTGCTGTACTGCTGAACTGCTTATCATCTTACTCCGCTGTGCCTGGGAACGTTTTGATAACAGCAATGGCCATGTGCCTGGGCTGGCAGATGGCCAGGGCATCTCTGCTGTTTTTCTGTACTGCTGTACTGGACAGGCTGGAACTCCAGTGTGAACTCGAGTTGAAGGGGTGGCCTGTGGGGCACAGACGGGGCCGTCGTTACTGGGGACTGAGCCAACGGAGGAAGGGGAGGCGCAGGGAGGCTATGGCGCAGCGGGAACAAAGGAGTCGGGAAAGGTGTTCCCGTTACGAGTGGGGAGTCTAGAGCAGCCACCCACGGAACCTTCGGCACCTTCTGCACCGGCAGATCCGACACCTCCTCAGTACCCCTGGGGCAAGTTGCAACAATGTGTGGAAAGGGAGCTGACTGATAGGTTGCTGGATTGGGTCCCGGGGGCCAATGTGGGATCCCAGCGGTATTGCGAACTACGTGAAGGAAGATGGCGGGAAGGAGAAAAGGAGGGCAAGACACCATCACCTTCTGAGGACGCCCCGTTGCATCCCAGTGATCGACGGGTGCTGGACACACAGAGAGCAGAGCGCAGAAAAAGATCTGAGGAACAAGGAGAACCGGTGTCACGGCTGACGACATGTAGGGGGGGTGGTAGGGCTCCCCTGGCACTGCCAGTGATACCTGAGCTACCAGAGGGACCCCTTACCCCTGGGGCAGTGGGAAAGCGAACTGGTATTACTTTGCAAGGTGCTCGCTCTGTGATTGTTGCTTATCCTGTGTGTTCCAAAGGTCCCCTCTGGGAGGCAGGGGTAAACCCTCGAGGGTTGCAGCCCAAACAAATATGGCAGTCTGATGTTATGATTTATGAACCCTTTAATCCACGTAAGTATCTGCATGTCACAGTTGATACCTGCAGTGGAGTTATTTTAGCCACTATGCATGCTAAACAAAATGCTCTCGCAGTTATTTTACATTGGCAGGACTGTATGGCGCAACTTGGCATCCCACAAAAAATTAAAACAGATAATGGAGCGGCATATGTCAGCAAGAAGACAAAGGACTTCTGCGCGCGCTGGGATATTCAGTTGAGTCATGGCATTCCCTACAACAGTACGGGCCAAAGCATTGTGGAACGCGCGCATCGCACATTAAAAGGGTTACTCGACCGACTTAGGGAGGGGGAAAAGATAAGCCCAGGAACAGGGGTTCCCCCTCCCCTTGGCCCTCCCTTATTTCGGGCACAGTGTCTGTTGACGACGGCACTAATTACCTTAAATCATACCATTTGAGGGAACACCTATAAAACCCAGACTGCAACCCAGGCACATTTCCGGCTCGATGAGAACGAAGGGCCTTACCCTTTGGTTCAAGTACGGGACCTGCAAACCCGTCAATGGAATGGCCCGTATTCCCTCCGTTGCCTGGGATGTGGGTATGTGTGTGTGCAAACCGAGAAAGGGACGCTAGAATGGGTACCCAGTCAAAATATTCGACCGTATAGACATTAATCAATTTATTGAGTCTTATCTTGACAGGTTACCATTTCCCTATGCATCCTGATGGTGTGGGGGAGCAATGAGGGAGCCGTGACGAACTACTGGCTGGATTGGGCAAAATCCATGAACGTAGCGGATGCGTGTCTGTATATGCCAGCTATTGGACAAGCCTCTACCTGTCTATTGTTCACCCCCTACTTCACTAGCGATAAGGAGGACAGTTGCTGCCACAAGTCAAACCAGAGCTCCACTATCCCAGGCTTACAAAACTGGAATGTTAATAACGCCCAAACTTTTAATAACCGGGCTCATAGTCTTGTTACTTGTTCTTGACCTTGTTGTGCTATTACCCTGTCTGTTACGCTTAATTATGCATTCTAGGAGTCGTATATTAAGAAGTCTTACCACATATTGATTATTTTACGCGCAGCTTCCCCAGCGACATCCAGAGCTACTGGAGCTAAGGGAGGGGGAAATGTAGTAAAGATAAGGGCTGGCGACCGGAAGATCACGCGATGTACGGAAAGAGTTAAGGGTCGACCCTCCCTTGTCTCCGCCCCTTATAACATGACACGCCTACTGCTGGGGGTATAAAGGTAAACTACTGCGCAGTAAACATTGAAGCTGAACACCCACACTGTGTGTGCTGACTGTTTCTTCCCCAGCCCGGGTCGGCTGGAGATCCGCCGGTATAACCTTGATATGTAACGAACGCTACACCCCTTCTTAAATATTTTATCACAGAGGCACCACCAGCTTCACTGACTGGCTTAGCTTTGGCCAGTGGTGGGTCTGTTTTGGAGCCGTCTGAAACTTTCTCCGTCCACCACGGGGGCAGTTCCTCATCTCTTCTCACAGAGGCCACCCCTGTAGCCCCTCTACTACCAAAACCTTGCCACATAAACCCAGTACAACTCCTGAGATACCTAAAGAAGAAATGAGAGGACTCAAATTACCACCTTAAATGGGAAATTAAAATTAAGACGAGCAAACAATTAATAAATCCTTAGGAAAAATGTATTTAGGAATTTCTCAGATCTGTTCTGTATCACATAAGAGGAAAGTGCATATTACAAACTGAATTAGATCATCTCCCATTAACTGATTTTTAATCCTAATTAATTGTACTCAGATGGAGTTAACTTTCTTCATAGCAGCCTGCATGGTGCTGTGTTTTGTATTTGTAGCTAAAACAGTGTTGATAACACACCAGTGTTTTGACTATTGCTAAACAGTGCTTGCACAGCGTCAAGACTTTCTCTCTTCCCCCTCACACACACATACACAGGGAGTAGGTTGGGGGTGGGCAAGAGGTTGGGAGAGGACACAGCCAAGACAGCTGACCCCAACTGAATAAAGGGATATTCCATACCATATAGAACCACAGAATCATAGATTTGTTTAGGTTGGAAAAGACCCTTAAGATCATCAAGTCCAACCATTAACCTAGCGCTGCCAAGTCCACCACTAAACCATGTCCCTAAGCACCACATCTACATGTCTTTTAAATACCTCCAGGGATGGGGACTCAACCACCTCCCTGGGCAGCCTGTTCCAGTGCCTGACTACCCTTTTGGGGAAGAAGTTTTTCCTAATATCCAATCTAAACCTCCTCTGGCACAACTTGAGGCTGTTTCCTCTTGTCCTATCACTTGCTACTTGGCAGAAGAGACTGACCCCCACCTCACCACAGCCTCCTTTCAGGTAGTTGTAGAGAGCAATAAGGTCTCCCCTGAGCCTCCTCTTCTTCAGACTAAACAGCCCCAGCTCCCTCAGCCGCTCCTCATAAGACTTGTGCAATCTTAATTTCACTTACACAGTTATGAATATACTCCCAGACTTGTGTTGATGTTTGCTGAAAGTTATTTCTATGTTACCAACAGTGAATTCAACATTTATTGAAGTCTAAGATTTTACATTCGTCTAAATATTTTACAAATTCCATGTGAAATATTATTAGTTTTGTGATTATCAATCAACTATACAAAATAGCTAATCCTTCTACTGATGGGTTCCTATAACAGCATCAAGACAGATTTATGTTCAGACAGTTTCAATAGTCTCTAAAAAGTTTCAGCATCTGTCTTTAGTGCCTAGCTAACAGTCTCAAAGACCTAAATTAACCCAGCATTCACATCTATTACAAGAGTGGAATAAAAGCAGACTTCAAGCACTTCAGAGATCTGCTTGGAAGAATACCATGGGATATGGCCCTGGAGAGAAGAGGGGTCCAGGAGAGCTGGTTTATATTCAAGGATTACATTCTCCAAACTCAAGAAAGGTCCATTCCAACAAGTAGGAAAGCAAGGAAAGGTGGCAGGAGGCCTGCATGGATGAGCAAGGAGCTCCTGACTGAACTCAGACATAAAAAGGAAATGTACAAGAGGTAGAAGCAGGGGCAGGGTACTCAGGACGAGTATAGAGATTGTAGGGCGCAAGAAGACTTTGTTACAGTAACCCAGGTAGTTTGCCTCCCCCATCCAAGTCCCAAGCACATCTTATCTTGTTGTTACGGTAACCTGGGATAGTTTGCTTCCCCCCATCTGCACATACCCTTGCACGGGTGCCAATGTGAAGGCCAGCCGTGGATCTCGGAATTCGGACAACAGCACCTGCATTACATCAGTGAGTTCGCTAATGAGTAAAACAGGACATTGCACATGTATGATATGCTAATCAGCGAAAGTTTTATTATCCACCCCTGCGGTGCTTTCCCTTGAGCTTCACTCCCAAGCAGGGTTCCACTGCATTGGGTCCCTATTTGATTCGTGTCAGTGTGCTGGGTCTCCCACCATGGTAACACTACGCTTTCATTAAAGATAAAAGCTTTCACTTGTGTGTTGTGCCTCGTCCCTGATGGATCCACACCTGCTTTTCACTCGTAACAAGAGATGCTGTCTGATCTTGCAGGGATGGGATTAGAAAAGCCAAGGCCAACTTGGAGCTGAATCTGGCAAGGGGTGTGAAGGGCAACAAGAAAGGATTCTACAAGTACATAAACAGCAAAAGGAAGACTAGGAAAAATGTGGGCCAGCTGTTGAATGGAGCAGGGGAACTGGTGACAAGGGACATGGAAAAGGCCAAGGTACTCAATGCATTCTTTGCCTCAGCCTTTACTGACAAGACTGGCCTTCAGGAATCCCAAGCCCCTGAGACCAGAGGGAAAGTGTGGAGTAAGGAAGATTTACCCTCTGTGGAGGAGGACCAGTTTAGGGAGCGCTTAAATAAACTGGACATACATAAATCCATGGGGCTTGATGGGTTGCATCCACAAGTGCTGAGGGAGCTGACTGATGTCATGGTGAGGCCACTCTCGATTATCTTTGAATGGTCATGGTAATTGTGAGAGGTTCCTGAAGACTGGAAGAGAGCAAATGTCACTCCTATCTTCAAGAAGGGCAAGAAGGAAGATCCAGGGAACTACAGGCCAGTCAGCCTCACCTCAGTCTCTGTGAAGGTGACAGAGAAAATCCACCTGGAAACTGTTTCCAGACACATGAAGGACAAGAAGATGATCAGGAGCAGTCAGCGTGGATTTACAAAGGAGAAATCATGCTTAACCAACCTGATAGCCTTCTACAATGAGGTGACTAGCTTGGTGGATGAGAGCAGTGGATGTTGTTTACCTTGACTTTAGTAAGGCTTCTGACACTGTCTCACATAATATCATCATAGACGAGCTGACAAAGTACAGATTAGATAAGTGGACAGTGAGGTGGACTGAAAACTGGCTGAATGGCCAGGGTTGTGAATGGCAAGGATTGTGAGCAGTGGCACAAAGTTCAGTTGGAGGCAAGTCAGAAGTGGGTTAATACTGGCCAGGGGGTTAATACTGGAGCAAATACTGTTTAACATCTTCATTAATGACCTAGATGCTGGGACACCCTCAGTAAGTTCACAGACAATACAAAACTGGGAGGAGTGGATGAAATGCCAGAGGGTTGTGCTGCCATTCAGAGGGACCTTGACAGGCTGGAGAACTGGGCAGAGAGGAACCTCATGAAGTTCAGCAAGGGGAAATGTCAAGTCCTGCCCCTAGTTAAGAATAACCCCAGGCACCACTACACGCTGGGGGCCAACTGGCTAGAAAGTAGCTCTGCAGAGAAGGACCCTAGGGTTCTGGTGGACAAGTTGATCACGAGCCAACAATGCGCTCTTGTGGGAAAGAAGGCCAACAGTATACTGGACTGCATAAGGAGGAGTGTTGCCAGCATGTCGAGGGAGGTGATCCTTCCTCTCTATTCAGCACCGGTGAGGTCACATCTGGAGTACTGTGTCCAGTTCTGGGCTCCTCAGTATGAGAAAGATATGGACTTACTGGAGCAAGTCCAGTGCAAGGCTACTAAGATGATTAAGGGACTGGAGCATCTTTCATATGAGGACAGGCCAAGAGAGCAAGGACTCTTCAGCCTGGAGAAGAGAAGGCTCAAAGGGGATCTTATCAATGTGTGTTAATATCTTATGGGAGAGAATGAAGATGAGGGAGCCAGACTATTCTCAGTAGTACCCAGTGACAAGACAAGAAGCAATTGGCACAAATTTAAACATGTGAAATTCTGACTGAACAGAAGACTTTTTTTTACTGTGAGGGTAGTCAAACACTGGCACAGATTGCCCAGAGAGGTTGTGGAGTCTCCATCCTTGGAGATATTCAAAACCCGACTGGACACAGTCCTGGGCAACCTTCTCTAGTTGACCCTGCTTGAGGACTAGATGATTTCACGAGGTCCCTTCCAACCTAAATGATACTGTGAAAAGCATGTTTACCAGCAGCTAAATTTCTCTGGACAATTCCACCTGAAGTAACATTCTTCTGCTCAGACTACTGACATTTTCTGCACAGGTAGTTAACCTGATATGTGGTAGATAAGGACCAGCACTAGGAAGACTGAGATTAGACATCTTGCTTTAACTAACCCTATTCTCTAGGCAAATCCAAGCTTTCCTCTTAATTCCTTCTACAATATTATCTTTTAAAAAAAGGTATGAGATAGAAGGTAATATACCCCCCACCCCCATTTTGGAATGCAGGCAACAGGCTCTGTAAAAATCCTATCTTCCTACCTCTTAATCAGCAAGCACCTTGTCCAAAAGGAAGCCAAAAGTGAATTTGAAAACTTTTCCAGAGCAGGTAATCCAACCTAATTTTGAATTTAAAAAGGAAAAAGAATAGTAAATACATATTTCCAGTATACATAAGTTGTAAGGTGGCTTGTAACATTCAAACACAACTTATTATGCCTTCCAATAGTTCAAACAATACTTGTAACTGAGGGAAGTCCTATGGCCATTGTTAAACAAGAGATGGATTTGGAACAAATTATCCCATCCCTCCTGACTCTATAATCCACTGACCTAGTGCCCAGATTCTTACTTGCATTCAAGTTTAAATGCATTTTGTTCTAAATAAATAGGAAGTGCCCATGTAAAGCTCAGTCTATTTAAAATTGCAAAACAAATGTAATCACATTGTTTACCCCTATTAAGCAGGGAATCAAATATTAATACCTCATGCATTGGTCTATTCAAGTGATATGAAAGACAAATTTCTTATCCTTTGGGCTGTTTTCAAGCTTCACTGAGTACTTGAGGAAAACAATATCTGGCCATAATTACATAGAAATCAACTCTACTTAATTAAGATAGCATGATCACAGCATTTAAACCTTGTTGCTTTTACAACTAGCAGAAAAAGATTAGACATGAAAGTAGCTGTAGCTTTAAGTTACAAGAAGAGAGTATAAGTTTACCTTTGCAAAGTATCACCTAGACTAAAGTTTTCCTGCATCAAATTCTTATCCTTAATTTTAAAAAAATAAATAAATCACATCTCCAAATTCAGCCTTCTGGATTAGAGACTGATTTATAAACTCACTGGAGTGCACTGGAGTTAATATGGGAAATATGCACCTATATATTAACTGAAGATGTTTTTAGCTTGGCTTCCTTGAGTAACAATGCTTATGTGACTAGTCAGTGCATACAAGATGCAAGAACTTCTGAATCTTTCATGTGATTGCAGCCAAGTTCACAGGCAGAAATCTCATAGATATTTATGTTCTTAAGTAAAAGCAAACAGCCAAGGAGGAGGGACCAGGACTTGAACATTTGCAATTTTACCCTCAGCTTTTGAATGTCTGTTTTCCACAACTGAACACAGCAAACCTTCAGCTGCCACCAAAGCTCTATCCAAAATATTGTTTTGTAGTGATTAGCGGAGAGTTACAGAAAAATCTTAGCATAACTTGTTTAAAAAGTCAGTCACAGCCAATCAAGACAAATCTGTAGGATACAAAGCTTCATTAGCTCTGCTACTCAGTTACTTGTTTAAACAATCTGCTACAGCAGAAAGTCTTAAACAAACTGAGAAGTACTGTAAATAACTGTCTGAAATTCTTTATATCTACTGCATAATGGCATTTGATCAGAAATATCTTACTCTTAACCCAGCCAGTAAGTGAGAACCAGCATCATAACATGATCCCCTACCCTCAAATCCATTATTGGAAGAGAGGAAGCTACTCTCCAATTTCACAATTTCTCTAATTTCACAATTTTTAAATGATAAAACTCTTCTCAGATAGAGGATACCTCTTTAAAATTAATTTGTGTCCCAGTTACTGAAAAAGAAAGCAGGAAACATGAAATGTGAGAAATCAGCCCTTTGCGGGTTAGATCACTCTTTACGAAAGGCCCTTGCAAACAGAGCTTAGAAACTAGTGAAATGAGCAGTTCTGTGATGAGCTGAAGAGCTGTTTTTAACCCAAAAAAGAAAGAAGTACTTTTGACTAGGAACCATTCTTTAGACAGAACCAAAAAATCCACATTGTGACTACCTTAAAGAAATAGGAGACCTTCTAAAGTTTCAGAGACCTGATTCAATCCTGAAGGAAAAGTTTTCTTTTGAAAAATTAGAAAAACGAGAGTACTAAAAAGATTGAATGAGACCTAGCTTTCTGTGAGAACAAGAAAAAGGCTATTTTTCTAAAATCTGTTCCAAATTGTAAGGAAGGGAACAGATTCCCTACAATTTCTTGAATTAATCCTGAAATTGATAAGGGAAGAAGTAGCAAATTTAATTTCTAGGAGAGTGCTTTTGCTAGCAGCTGTAAAGCACTGAATTATTCAGACACAACATATCAGCACTGGAGAGGAGTAAGAGGCAGACCTCTGAATAGATGGAACATGAAAACCAAAACAAAAAACAATCAGATCCAAATATCCAGCCAATATGCCAAAATGATTGTTTGAACACAGACTAGTATTACTTCTTTTTGGTTCTAAATAATGTTATGTTATACCACACTGAGGCTAGGAACAGTATCGGTGCCTGATAGCCCAAGTATTCAACCAAGGGATGGAGTAGAGGAAACTACAAAAGTATTTGGAGTACACTCCCAATTTAAAGAAAATCCACAACAGGAGAGTGTGGAAGGAGGTAGACGTGTCAGTCAAGTATCATCATTCACGCTATACTTTCTCTACTAAGGTAATGTCTTGTTAAAATTCTCAACCAGAAGGGTGAGCAGTATATTACAGAGCTCTTCAGTAAAGTTATGCCACTAACAAAACAGGTTTGAAGAAGCAGCTTTCAGAGATTCCAGCGAATAAACCTTATTAGAGTCACAGAAACAGAGGACAAGCAAAGAGACCCCTCCTCAAAGGAGTGGCTTTATCATTAGCATATATGCTAGTCAGGAATATTTTGGGCTATATGAGGCATACCTCTTAAAACTGCATTTCTTTTCAGTCTGCCATCCAGAGACCTGAAAAGACAGAAAAATAATCTGAAAGTTAGCATCCAAAACTCCTTAAAATCCAGCCACCACATAGAAAACTTAACCTACTAAGCTCACCTAACACTACCTACATGTATTAATTCAAAACAACTCAAAGGAAAAAGAAACATTCATTTTTGACAAAGAAAAAAAGGGAAAGCCTGCCAGAATTAGTAGAAAAAGGAACTTCACGAAACACTCATGTAACATTCTCTATGAAAGGACAAGCTTACCACAGAAAAGTAGAAACAGCCCAAAATTCAAGCAGTCCTGATACCATGTGGTGGCAAAAAGACCAAAAAAATCAATTATCTGCTATACTGGGTCTGACTGGGATGGAGTTAATTTTCTTCATAGCAGCCTGTATGGTGCTAACCACTAGCACAAAGGGGATTGCCCAGGACTTCAGCTGGCTGGCACCTGCAGTCCCTCCAAAGCCACCTCTGACAATCGCAACATGCAGTGTCATCCACAGACAGCTTGGAGCCCATCACGGGTAGCAGAGCTTATTCAGGAGGAAGAGAGTTGTGGCAGCGCAGTGCTGTTTTGGATTTGTGACCAAAACAGTGTTGATAACACACCAATGTTTTAGCTATTGCTGAACAGTGCTTATACGGTATCAAGGCCTTCTCTGTTTCTCACTCTGCCCCACAGCGCATAGGTTGGGGTGTGCAAGAAGTTTGGAGGGGATGCAACCAGAACAGCTGACCTGAATTGACCAAAGGGATATTCCATGCCATATAACATCATGCAGCAGCAATAAAATTGGAGGGGAGGGGGGTTTTGGGTAAGTAGCCATTGCTCAGGGACTGCCTGGGCATCAGTCTACTTGTAGGAGGTGGTGAGTGATTGCCTTTGCATCGTCTTTTTTGTTTGTTTGTTTGTTTTTTTTTTCTTTCTTTCTTCTTCCTCTTTCCTTAGCTTAATATATTATCTTTATCTCAACACATGAGTTTTCTTGCTTTTGCTCTTCTCTTCTCTCCCCTGTCCAGCTGGTGGGGGGAAGTGAGCAAGCGGCTGTGTGGTGCTTAGCTGCTAGCTTGGGTCAACCCACCACATCTGCACAAATGAGAATGACAGAAGAAAATGATTGGTCTGTTAAAAAGATTTGGGTTTGACGATCCACAGCAAGCAGTATTTTTCTCAAAATCTATTTAAAAGTATCTGCTTTCCATTTCACTGAATTTTCAAAAAAATTTCAGATGGAAATCTATCGTATCTTCAAAATCTTCATATATTTTCCAACATAAAAGGAAAAAATATTTTTCCATCACTTTCCAGAGGAAATATCCAGATGTTATAAAGACAAACAATGAATACTGTTTCTTTATCTTCCTCCATCAAAACCAAAGGCATAGCCTGCAATTATTAATTTTACTTTTATATTGCCTAAGGAAATGATAAACACTATGGTACAATGAAACTTCATGACAGCAATAGGTGAAAACCAGAATGCAATGCAACTGAACAATCTCTCAGCACGTCCTTCAGGTACTTTTTTTTTTTACTGCATTCAGAGAAAATTCAAATAAATGTTAAACATTGCCACACTGAAAACAAAGTAGAGTGGCATTAAATGCCTTTGTGTTGGTACCAACAACAAACTTCACACAGAGAACAGAAAATCCCTTGTCTGTAGAGGAGAATGGACTTGAGGACACATCTGCTGCAACAGAATCCATTCCTTCAGCAAAAAATGTCCTCATTTATATTGTGGTTGAAGAAACTGAATTACAGGTTTATCACCAGAGCATTCTGAAAACACATCACAACACAAGCTTATGATCAGTGAAGATGTTTTCTAAAAGGGATTATCAAATATCTCCCGTTACTTGGAGAGAACACAGCAATGTTGTAATTCAGATGGAAGGAAAGAGTGGCGCTTATCTTCTTGAGAGGGGAAAATAAAAAAGCCAAACTGGTCCTATATCACCATATGCTACATGCTCTGAACGCAAGAAGACAATGATGCATTATGAAAGCTAAGAATGAAGTACACTTAATTTTTTTTATCTAGACCAGCTATTGGTGACTGGGCAAGGATACTTACTAACCCTTAATACAAACATGTTCAGGGCCAAGTGAGCGCTAGCATTTTAACATCTATTTTATTTTATTTACAGGAGTACCCAAACTGCTAGGACTGCTCTTAGTAACTTGATAGATTGGCAAACTGTAGTTCTCATCTGTACCAAATGTTTTTTTAATGCAAGACAAGAAGTTAGCCTTCTCTCATGAGAGTCCAGAACAGGGGCGAACACTGTTAAGGGATGTTATAAGGCTGCTACCTCTGGCAGACTCCAGGATTCCTCCTGCCTGGCTGCTGGAGACAAGCCCGGGGGTCTCTCTGTCTCAAGCCAATGGATGTGGCTGCTGCTTTCCTGTTTGCGGGTTCAACCAGTAACAAGGCTGAGTGTGTATCCCAGAGATGCATGTGCGCGCGCGCGCACACACTCTCACAGAGGACACTAACATGGCCAGCTACACAAACCGCCACAGACAGGGTGCTGCCTTTAACAACACCCACATATACCACTACCAGAACTGCTGGGCACTGACTGGCTAGAAAGTAGCTCTGCAGAAAAGGGGGGGGGGGCAGGGGGCAGTCCTGGTGGATGACAGGTATACCAGAAGGGAGCAGTGTGCCCTCATGACGAAGGTGGCCAACCATATACTGGACTGTATTAGCAAGAGTGTAGCCGGCCAGTCCACGGAAATGATTCTTGCAGTCCATCTGGCACTTCTGAGACTGCATCTGGAGTACTGTGTCCAATTTTGCATTCCCCATTACAAGATGATGTTGACACACTGAAGCAAGTCCAACAGAGAGTCACTAAGACAGTAGTCAAACACTGGAACAGGTTGTACAGAGAGGTTATATACTCAGAACTCAACTGGTCGCAACCTTGAGTAACCTGCCCTAACCTTGAAATCAGCCCTGCTTTGAACAGGGGTTGGACCAGATGACCTCCAGAGGTCTCTTCCGATGTAAATTATTCTATGATTCCTCGACACAGGTTCCTCAATGTCCTGGTTTCAGCTGGGATAGAGTTAATTTTCTTCCTAGTAGCTGGTATAGTACTGTGTTTTAGATTTAGGATGAGAATAATGTTGATAACACACTGATGGTTTAGTTGTTGCTGAGCAGTGCTTACTGAGTCAAGGAAGTCAAGGACTTCTCAGCTTCTCACACTGCCAGCGAGGAGGCTGGAGGTACACAAGAATCTGGGAGGGGACACAGACAGGACAGCTGACCCAAACCGGCCAAAGGGATATTCCGTACTATGTGACATCATGCTGAACAAATAAATTGGGGGAAGTTGGCCGGGGGTCGTGGCCGCTGCTTGGGAACTAGCTGGGCATCGGTCAGTGGGTGGCGAGCAATTGCATTGTGCATCACTTGTTTTGTATATTCTTTTACCATTATTATTATTTTCCCTTCCTTTTCTGTCCTATTAAACTGTCTTTATCTCAACCCACGAGTTTCACCTTTTTTCTGATTCTCTCCCCCATCCCACTGGGTGGGGAGTGAGCAAACAGCTGTGTGGTGTTTAGCTACCTGCTGGGTTAAACCATGACACTCAATTACAGCCAGCCTGTGAAACTCAGGAAGAAAAAAAAATCTTAAGAACTTATTTGGATTTTTGGGGAGTACTTAAGAAGAGAGGGAAGAAACTGCTAACAATTACAGTGACATTTTAGTAGTGTGAATTCCTGTCAGTTAAGACAGAAGTAATCAACTTTTCCCACATTAGCCACTAGGGACCAAGCAAATAGCATCAAGTTTTGCACAAGCTACTAAATAGCTATTAAATAGGACCAAATTCCAACCAAGTACAGATAAGAAATTGTACTGAAGTAGTTAATCTGTGGAGAAAAAATCTTTCTTTCACAAGAGATGCTCAATGAGAATCAAAGGCTCTTGTTATTTTTCTGTCCTTTCATAATGAATTTCCCAGCTAGACAACCTTTTTAAGCCATCATTTACAAAACAAGCATTTATAACAGCAGTATCTAATCAGTAGTTTTATTCTTCTTGTTGGTAGTAGATATCCAGCAAAAAGTTTTACCCCCAATATGAAGATAATCGTTTGTCGTGGTTTAACCCCAGCCAGCAACTAAGCACCACGCAGCCGCTCGCTCACTCCCTGCCAGTGGGATGGGGGAGAGAATCAGAAGGGTAAAACAGAGAAAACTCGTGGGTTGAGATAAGAACAGTTTAATAATTGAAGTAAAATAAATTAGAACAGTTAAATAGGCAAAGCAAAAACCGTGCACGCAAACAAAGCAAAACAAGGAATTCATTCACTCCTTCCCATCGGCAGGCAGGTGCTCAGCCATCCCCAGGAAAGCAGGGCTCCATCACGCATAACGGTTACTTGGAAAGACAAACACCACCATGCCCAATGCCCTGTCCCGTCTTCTTCCCCCAGCTTATATACTGAGCATGACGTCATATGGTATGGAATAGCCCTTGGGCCAGTTTGGGTCAGACCCCCTGGCTGTGCCCCCTCCCAGCTTCTTGTGCACCCGGCAGAGCAGGGGAAGCTGAAAAATCCTTGACCAGTGTGAGCGCCACTTAGCACCTATTTAGCAACACTAAGCACTACTTAGCAAGAACCAAAGCATCAGTGTATCATCGACATTGTTCTCATCCTAAACCCAAAACACAGCCCCATACCGGCTACCGAGACGAAAATTAACTCTATCCCAGCTGAAACCAGGACATCGTTGAAGCATTTTACCAAGCAAAGCAGACATTTCCACCCACAAAGCACAAAATCCACAGCAACCAGAAGAATTTCTTTGGGTCAGGCCCACACAATACAAAATATAGAATAAGCATAATGATTTTTTTCATACTCATGAAAGAAACTGCTCACTTGGAAATGTCCATTTATAAAACTTTATTTCTGATCATCACACTGGAATCCTGCATGACAGTTAAACAAGTCGTCTTTGTTGAGCAATTAAAAGCGGTCTTAGAACTGGATGCCTCTCTGCCCTTCAGTGTTTGAAAATACTTTCGCCACAGCACAGAGGTGCACCTTTCTGGTTTTCCACTCATTTACAAACATAGATGAAAGAAAACATGAGTCTGCATTGCAACATTGCAGCAAGAAAGTACTGAGAGTAGAGAAAGTACTGGGTGTCCTCTGGTCAAGGATTTTACCTCTACACAGGATAATGACAAAATCTATACCAAACACTTAATACAGTTTTGTTACCAAGGTTTTTCCAAGCAATGTTAAAAATTTGAGAAGGTAGAAAGCTACAAATCTATTCAAAGGTTTTACAAGAAAAAAAAAACCTTTCTCCAAAAAGACAACAGGAACGTGATTATACCGCAAAAGCAACTTCATGCTACTTACATGAGAAAATCCTGGTACTGAAGGGCATAGACAAGAACCAGTAGCTGCAAGTTTAGGGCAGACAAATAAGACAGGAGTTTGGTCATCTAATAATTTCAAATGAAGCTACAATGCCCTTCTGAAATAGTTTTTTATCAAAGGAGCAATTTGTCCAAATAAATTCTCCCATTTGTGACAGATCCACATTAGGAAATATGGTTTAATGGACTCATAAGCACTATAAAAATAATTGCACTTGTTCTGAGGTTTAAAACTGATATTACTGTAGTTATGGTGTTTACTATACAGTAGCTATACATGCACAAAGTACTTTTATGCATATTCTAACCATGCTATGCTTTATTATACTATTAAGTTTAATCAGAACTTTTCTTTGGAAAACCTTTACACCTTTCAACTCCCAAATCCAATCTTCACTAGGTTTTCTCACAACAAAACCTGACAGAAAACGCTACCATTTTAACCTGATATCTGGTTGCCTTGATTATCAGAGCTCTGTAATCTGATCATTGTATTGTTCAAAGAAACTCTTATTTCATGTGGAGTCTTGCTCAAGCAGCACCTACCACACAAGTAGGTTTGTTTTAAAGCTTAGGGACACTTTAGGAATGACTCAAGGCAAGAGGCTGGACTGCACAGCCAGAAGAGTTGTAAATTCCCTTTGGCAAGACATTAGCTTCGCTCCACTGTTTGTGAAGCCAGTCTCCAACACAGTTAAGCAAGGTGCATTCCAGCTGCCTCTTTTCAATTAAAATGTATTAGACTGTTCAAACCATTAATTACTCATGACTGAGTCTTGGCTCGTGTCTGAAGAACAGCCTAACACTCTTTTGGGTGCTGAATAATCCCTACCACACAAGAGAAGGGGAAAACTTTTCTACAAGATTATAGTTGGAGAAAAACAATCTCCGACCAACCAGATTTGGCCCTACTAAACCAATTTTCCATTTTTGACAAATGATCACTAGCTTATCTAAACCCAAATTACTCTCTGTGTTCCATTTCCTCTATTCAGAGCTGAGAAAACAAGTTCATACCTGGATGTGGTGCGTTGAGGCTGGCTGGATGCCAGGTGCCCACCAAAGCCACTCTATCACTCCCCTCCTCAGCTGGACAGGGGAGAGAAAACATAACAAAAGGCTCGTGGGTCGAAATAAGGACAGGGAGATCACTCAGCAATTACCATCACGGGCAAAACAGACTCGACTTGGGAAAAATTAATTTAATTTATTACAAATCAAATCAGAGTAGGGTAATGAGAAATAAAAACTAAACTTTAAAACACCTTCCCCTACCTCTCCCTTCTTCCTGGGCTCAACTTTGCTGCCGATTTTCTCTACCTTCTCCCCCCGAGCAATGCAGGGGGACAGGGAATGGGGATTGCGGTCAGTTCATCACACGTTGTTTCTACCACTCCTTCCTCCTCAGGGGAGGACTCCTCACACTCTTCCCCTGCTCCAGCATGGGGTCCCTCCCACGGGAGACAGTTCTCCATGAACTTCTCCAACGTGGGTCCTTCCCACGGGCTACAGGTCTTCACAAACTGCTCCAGTGTGGGCCCCTTCCATGGAGTGCAGTTCTTCGGCAACAGACTGCTCCAGTGTGGGTCCCCCGCAGGGTTACAAGTTCTGCCAGCAAACCTGCTCCAGCGTGGGCTCCTCTATCCATGGGTCCACAGGTCCTGCCAGGAGCCTGCTCCAGCACGGGCTCTCCATGGGGTCACAGCCTCCTTCGGGCACATCCATCTGCTCCGGTGTGGGGTCCTCCACAGGCTGCAGGTGGATATCTGCTCCACCGTTAACCTCCATGGGCTGCAGGGGGACAGCCTGCCTCACCATGGTCTTCACCACAGGCTGCAGGGGAATCTCTGCTCTGGTGCCTGGAGCACCTCCTCCCCCTCCTTCTTCACTGACCTTGGTGTCTGCATAGTTGTTCCTCTCACATATTCTCACTCCTCTCTCTGGCTGCAGTTGCACAGGTTTTTTTCCCCCCTTCTTAAATATGTTATCGCAGAGGCGCTACCACCATTGCTGATTGGCTCGGTCTTGGCTAGTGGTGGGTCCGTCTTGGAGCCGGCTGGCATTGGCTCTCTTGGACATAGGGGAAGCTTCCAGCATCTTCTCACAGAAGCCACCCCTGTAGCCCCCCCACTACCAAAACCTCACCGTGCAAAGCCAATACACTGCACCAAGATGTAATACATCTGCTAAAAAATCTGAAGGGGCCTTGAAGTGTCAGAACTTCAGAGGAGCGCCATGAACAGAGTGGGCAAACAGGGCGTGGCGTGGCAGTTCACGCGGAAGGGCATGCAGGAAGGGTGCTGAAGATCAACCAGGGAGCAATGGTCTCCACCCAGCAAAAAGCCATGGCCTCGCTAAGCTCTGCACCTACCATGACTAACGCAGCTTCCCAGATGGAGCTCCGGTGGGAACATGCTGCCACCCAGGTGTCAGGCTGCAGGGTGTGCCCTACTCATGCCAGTACCGGATGGCAGCAGTGAGCAAACCTGTGGGAGGCGTGCCCAGGTAGAGGAACTCCTCCACTTAGTGACAGAGCTCTGGGAGGAGGTGAGTAGACTGAGGAGTATCAGGGAGTGCAAGAGAGAGAGAGATTACTGGAATCACACCCTACCTTCCCTGGGACAGACCTGTCAGGAAGACAGGATGCATGATATGGAGGATTCCCTATCCTCTCTCTGCCTGGCTGAACATAGTGACTTACGGGATAGGGGGCAATGGCAACAAGTTCCTGCCTGTAGCAGCAGGTGCGTCTCCTCTGTGACTGCCCCATCTTCCCAGGTGCCCTTGCATAATAGGTATGAGGCTCTGCAAGTGGAACCGAATGAGGACGATGGTACATCTAGCTTGGAGGTGTCGCTGAGGTTAAGTCGGTCTACACCTTGCATCAAAACCGCTTCCACAAAGGAAAAAGACGGGTCACTGTCATAGGAGACTCTCTCCTGAGGGGAACAGAAGGCCTGGTATGCAGACCGGACCCACTTCTTAGGGAAGTCTACTGCTTCCCTGGAGCCCGGAGTTAAAGATGTGAAGAGAAGGCTTCCTACCCTGGTACAGCCCTCAGATTACTATCCATTATTGCTTTTTCAGGTAGGCAGCGAGGAAGTTGCAGTAAGAAGTCCAAGGGCAATCAAGAGAGACTTCAGGGCCTTGGGGTGACTGGTTAAGGGATCAGGAACACAAGTAGTGTTCTCTATCCTTCCAGTTGCAGGGAAGGATGAGGGAAGACACAGGAAGAGCCAGCAGATCAACACCTGGCTCTGAGTCTATGGGGACGGATGGGATCCACCCAAGGGTACTGAGGGAGCTGGTGGAAGCACTCACCAAGCCACTTTCCATCATCTATCAGCAGTCCTGGCTAACCAGGGAGGTCCCAGTTGACTAGAGGTTAGCAAATGTGACACCCATCTACAAGAAGGGCCAGAAGGAGGACTGGGGAAACTACAGGCCTGTCAGCCTGACCTCGGCGCTGGGGAAGGTTATAGAGCAGATCATCCTGAGTGCCATCACGTGGCATGTAAGGGACAACCAGGGGATCAGGCCCAGTGAGCATGGGTTTATGAAAGGAAGGTCCTGCTTGACTAACCTGATCTCCTTCTATATGACAAGGAGACCCACTTGGTGGATGAGGGAAAGGCTGTGGATGTTGTCTACCTGGACTTTAGTAAGGCCTTTGACACTGTCTCCCACAGCACTCTCCTGGAGAAACTGATTGCTCATGGCTTGGACGGGCATACTCTTCGCTGGGTAAAAAACTGGCTGGATGGCCGGGCCCAAAGAGGTGTGGTAAATGGAGTTAAATCCAGTTGGCGACCGGTCACAAGTGGTGTTCCCCAGGGCTCAGTATTGGGGCCAGTTCTGTTCAATATCTTTATCAATGATCTGGACGAGGTGATCGAGTGCACCCTCAGTAAGTTTGCAGACGACACCGAGTTGGGTGGAAGTGTCGATCTGCTGGAGGGTAGGAAGGCCCTACAGAGGGACCTGGACAGGCTGGATCGATGGACCAAGGACAACTGTATGAGGTTCAACAAGGCTAAGTGCCGGGTCCTGCACTTGGGTCACAACAACCCCAGGCAATGCTACAGGCTGGGGGAGGAGTGGCTGGAGAGCTGCCTGGCAGAAAAGGACCTGGGGGTGTTGGTTGACAGCCGGCTGAATACGAGCCAGCAGTGTGCCCAGGTGACCAAGAGGGCCAATGGCATCCTGTCTTGTATCAGGAATAGTGTGGCCAGCAGGACTAGGGAAGCAATCGTCCTCCTGTACTCGGCACTGGTGAGGCTGCACCTTGAATACTGTGTTTACTTTTGGGCCCCTCACTCCAAGAAAGACATTGAGGTGCTGGAGAGTGTCCAAAGAAGGGCAACAAAGCTGGTGAAGGGTCTGGAGCACGTGTCTTATGAGGAGCGGCTGAGGGAGCTGGGGCTGTTTAGCCTGGAGAAGAGGAGGCTGAGGGGAGACCTTATCGCTCTCTACAACTACCCGAAAGGAGGTTGTAGTGAGGTGGTGGTCGGTCTCTTCTCCCAAGTAACAAGCGATAGGACGAGAGGAAATGGGCTCAAGTTGCGCCAGGGGAGGTTTAGATTGGATATTAGGAAAAACTTCTTCACCGAAAGGGCTGTCAGGCACTGGAACAGGCTGCCCAGGGAAGTGGTTGAGTCTCCATCCCTGGAGGTATTTAAAAGACGTGTAGATGTGGTGCTTAGGGACATGGTTTAGTGGTGGACTTGGCAGTGATAGATTAACGGTTGGACTTGATGATCTTAAAGGTCTTTTCCAACCTAAACGATTCTGTGATTCTATCTTTCTAAATCTTTAGAATTACTATATAAATACAGCATAGCCTCAAGAGTAACCTTTTTCATTAATACCACTTTAACTTTCTCTAAATAAAATCTAGTTCATTATCACTAAATAAAATTATTTATAGAGGCAGCAAGGTTTTGAAGGAAAAAATATTCATTTTTGTACACTATTCCCAAATGCAGTCTTGACAAAATATTACAGAAATAATTTGTAATATACTAGGACGAAAAATGTTACAATACATTCTTTGTTCAGAATTTAGATTTAGAAATTAAAAGTCATTACAAAGGCACTTTGTTTCAATTCAAATCACATGTATCATGAAGAGACTGAAAGACCTTTGTCCTCCAGTAATTAAGGGTTGGCTAAAGAGAGCCCTCAGTCTCATGAAGAACAATGTCCCTTCAAAATCAAGTCGGCAGTGAGATTCTGCTACAAAGTAGCTGAGCTACTAAAGTAACAGACACAGGACAACCGTCACCCAAGTCTTATCTTAATCTTCATTAAAACATCCTTTTGTAGTACAGGTGAGGGACTCAACTGACTTCTGGCTTTAAAAGCTGTCAGCTTTGTATTAATAGCTATGACATTATGCAAGATAATCAAGGCTCAAAAAGACCACCCCGAAGAAGCCTGAAGCTAAGTGAGGCTGTCATCAACTCCTACAGAACTTAAGTTTTAGTTGTTATGTTTGAAGAGATCTTCCCCTTCCTCCCTCCCATCATATACATGTATCAGTCCACTTCCTTCACAGAACGAATATATGAGTTCTATGTACAATGAAAAAATCCAGTTACATAGGATGTTATACATGTGTATCTACAGAAGCCAACCACTTATTCAAAGAGACTAGGAAATATTGTCTCTCTAGTGAATAATGTTGTAATATTATGTAGTAGAGTATAGGGATTTTTGTACCTACTTATGAAGCAGTTACTGACCTCTATTAATCAGGAAAGAGAACTGGTTCCCATCCTCATACGGATATTGCTGTATTTCTAATAACGTGATGAAAAAGAATACTCTCTAAATAGCAATCTGTGCTGGTTTTGGCTGGGATAGAGTTAATTTTCTTCATAGTAGCTAGTATGAGGCTATGTTTTGGATTTGTGCTGGAAACAGTGTTGATAACAGAGGGATGTTTTAGTTTTTAGTTATTGATGAGCAGTGCTTCCACAGCGTCAAGGCCTTTTCTGCTTCTCACACTGCCCCACCAGCAAGTAGGCTGAGGGTGCACAAGAAGTCGGGAGGGGACACAGCCAGGACAGCTGACCCCAACTGACCAAAGGAATATTCCATACCATATGATGTCATGCTCAGCATATAAAGCTGGGAGAAGAAGGAGGAAGGGGGGGGGATGTTCGAAGTGATGGCATTTGTCTTCCCAAGTAACCATTACATGTGATGGAGCCCTGCTTTCCTGGAGATGGCTGAACACCTGCCTGCCAATGGGAAGTAGCAAATGAATTCAGAATTTAATTTAGACCCTTTTTAGAAACATTGCACCCATTTTTAAAAAGGGTAAAAAGGAGGACCCTGGGAACTACCGACCTGTCAGCCTCACCTCTGTGCCTGGGAAGATCATGGAAAAGATCCTCCTAGAAGCTATGCTAAAGCACATGGAGGACAGGGAGGTGATTCGGGACAGCCAGCATGGCTTCACCAAGGGCAAGTCTTGCCTGACCAACCTAGTGGCCTTCTATGATGGAGTAACTACATCAGTGGACGAGGGAAGAGCTATGGATGTCATCTATCTGGACTTCTGTAAGGCCTTTGACACAGTCCCCCACAATATCCTTCTCTCTAAATTGGAAGGATATGGATTCAATGGGCAGACTGCTCGGTGGATAGCAAACTGGCTGCATGGTCGCATCCAGAGGGTAGTGGTCAATGGCTCGATGTCCAGATGGAGAACAGTGACAAGTGGTGTCCCTCAGGGGTCCATACTGGGGCCAGTGCTGTTTAATATCTTCATCAATGACATAGCGGGATCGAGTGCACCCTCAGCAAGTTTGCAGATGACACCAAGCTGAGTGGTGTGGTTGACACGCCTGAGGGATGGGATGCCATCCAGAGGGACGGGATGCCATCCAGAGGGACCTGGACAAGCTGGAGAAATGGGCCTGTGTGAACCTCATGAGGTTCAACAAGGCCAAGAGCAAGGTGCTGTACCTGGGTCAGGGCAATCCCCAGTATCAGTACAGGCTGGGGGAATGAAGGGATTGAGAGCAGCCCTGAGGAGAAGGACTTGGGGGTACTGATAGATGAGAAGCTGGACATGAGCCAGCAATGTGCTCTCGCAGCCCAGAAAGCCAACCGTATCCTGGGCTGCATCAAAAGAAGCGTGGCCAGCAGGGCGAGGGAGGTGATTCTGCCCCTCTACTCTGCTCTCGTGAGACCCCACCTGGAGTACTGCGTCCAGCTCTCGAGTCCTCAGCACAGGAAAGACATGGACCTGTTGGAACGGGTGCAGAGGAGGGCCACAAAAATGATCAGAGGGATGGAATGCCTCTCCTATGAAGAAAGGCTGAGAGAGTTGGGGTTGTTCAGCCTGGAGAAGAGAAGGCTGCGGGGAGACCTTATTGCGGCCTTTCAGTACTTAAAGTAGGCTTATAAGAAAGATGGGGACAGACTTTTTAGCAGGGCCAATAGCGATAGGACAAGGGGCAAGGGTTTTAAACTAAAAGAGGGTAGATTCAGACTAGAGATAAGGAAGAACTTTATTTACAATGAGGGTAGTGAAACACTGGAACAGGTTGCCCAGAGAGGTGGTAGATGCCTCATCCTTGGAAACATTCAAGGACAGGCTAGATGGGGCTCTGAGCAACCTGATCTAGTTGTAGATGTCCCTGCCAATTGCAGGGGGGTTGGACTAGATGACCTTTAAAGGTCCCTTCCATCCCAAAGCATTCTATGATTCTATGAATTCCTTGTTTTGCTTTGCTTGCATGTGCAGCTTTTGCTTTACTTATTAAACCGTCTTTATCGCAACCCATGAGTTTTCTCACTTTTACTTTTCCGATTCTCTCCCCCATCCAACCAGGAGGGAGGGAGTGAGCAGCTGTGTGGTGCTTAGTTGCCGGCTGGGGTTAAACCACGACAGTCCTTTTTGGCACCCAACGTGGGGCACGAAGGGTTCGAGATAATGACAGATTTGATTGGAATGTGCTAGATCAAATTTATAGCTGTCATTGCTGTTTAGCCATTAATCGGCAGGCTTCTGTGCTTGCCACGGGGCTTGCTTGCCTTACTGTATATTGGAGTCTAGTGCTCGTTAGTGGCTGCTTTTTGCTTTCGCTGCTTGCTGTATTGCTTATCATGTTACTCTGCTGTGCCTGGGAACATTTTGATAACAGCAATGGCGATGCGCCTGGGCTGGCAGATGGCCAGGGCATTGCTGCTGTTTCTGTGCTGCTGTACTGGACAGGCTGGAACTGCAGTGTGAACTCGAATCGAAGGGACTGTGATCTGTGGATGAGTCCACGTGGGAGCAGGACACCCCGAAGTGTCTGTGGACGTGGATAAGCCCATGCCAGAGCAGGTATGTCTCAAAGCATCTGTGGCCATGCTTATGTCTGTGCCGCAGCAGGTATACCTGTGAAGGGATTGTGGCCCAAGGATAAGTCCATGCTGGAGAAGGGACACCTCAAAGCATCTGTGGCTGTGGATAAGTCCATGCTGGAGCAGGTACACCTTGAAGCATCAGTGGCTGTGCATGAGGTCCTGCTGGAGCACCTCAAAGCATGTGGCCATGGATAAGGCTACGATACAATCAAAGACAATACTGCTGGATATTTACTAGGAACCCTTCAAAAATTCACACACTCAGCCATCTCACTCCACCTATTAGAAGAGCCACAGTGATAGATGAGAAAAGCATTGACTGCTAAAAAACAAGTCTGTCATGAGGAGCCAGGAGCCACCAGCTGTCAAAAAGTTAGGAAGCTGCTAAAATTTAACTGACTGGACATCTGTTATTTTTTTAAACATTCCAGTAAAATTTAACAAAGCCCAGATTACAGTCAGCCAACTCTAGCCAAACTTGAAGCCTTAATTGAAAGAGTCTGGAAAAAAAAAAAGTATATTTTTGCCTCTAGTTAAGATTTCAGCAACCAACAACGGTTTCAATTTAATTTTTCTGACAATCCTGCCCCAGCTGCTCCAACAGAAGATGAGTGAATGAAATTACTAGAATTGCCCCTAAACCTTGTAAATGCATAACAGCTACCATGTATTCTTTCTGGAGTCCAATGTACCCTCTTAACTTTTATAAAATCGGCTGTTTGACAAGTTATACAACACAAAAAATGAGCCTTGTAAAAACTCCTTTTCTCTTTTGTTCTTGAAATCCTAGAGTAGTTTTAAGATGTATTCTGCTCTCCATTTTAGAATCACAGAAAAGTCTAGGTTGGAAGTGACCTCTGGAGATCATCTGGTCCAACCTCATGTTGAAAGCAAGGCCTTAGACTAGGTTATTCAGAGCCCCATCAAACTAAGTCTTGAATATTTCCAGCAAGGGAGAGTCCACCACTTCTCTGGGCAACTTATTCCAGTGTTTAATTGTTCTCACAGTGAAGAATTTTTCTGTTATATCTGGACAGAATTTCCTCTGAAACAACTTGTGCCTGTTGCCTCTTGTCCTGTCACCGTGTTTTCTTGTGAAAAGAGTATCTCCACCTTCTCTAACAACTTTTTAGGTATTGGAAGACTGTGACTAGATCCCCCCCAAGCCTTCTCTTTTCTAGGCTGAAAATCAAGTCCTCCAGTACAGTAACTAATAATGCCCTAGCTAGGACAATTGTAGCTTTTTCAGCTGGTGGGTTATTTTGACATGTTGATCAAACCCAAAATAACTATGTTAAACCAAATATGCAAAAAGAAGAGCCTTGAATTACTGATATTCTAAACCAAGCTACCTTAGTATGAACTTCTCACTATTTCAGTGCAATAAACTCTATCAATCAACTACATTTAACAAACAGCACAAAGGTAAGAAAGTTGTGGGGGTGGTTCCCATTACATTTCATTAGCCATGCTTCTTGCAGGTCATATGTTCTGAACCCATCTTATGAAATCTGTATTGGGGATCAGTCACACTGGCTAAAGGAAAGATTCCATCTCTCACTTTTGTGAGGCTTAATGAAGTCATTACAGGAACACAACCCTTTGAAATCTCTTTCAGTCATTGCATGTGCTTCATGTAAAATGAATACTACACTTTGTTGGTATACTCCTTCACAAAGTGAAAATTCCAATATTCTGTAATAGCTGGATAACTGAACAGGGTTTGTTTATTTATTTATTTTATTTATTTATAAGAACTGGAACATTCATCCTTTTCCAAGCCATAACATCAACTGTGAAGAATTCTCCAACTTTCACAGTGTGGGTTCAGAAAGGGCCACTATATTCTCAACATTTATATGTTTCACTCAATAACTTACAGGAAAAAATGAGGTTAAAAAAGTCAACAATTAAGGCATTTCTTCATTACATAATCTAATAATGAATCAGTGTTCAAACATACCTTAAGGAACATATGGAACATACTTTGATTGTTCCAGTGCAGTCTTTTGTCTGTATTCTAAGTCAAGGCCATCAGCACCAGCTACATTTCCCAAACTATAACAGACAAAATCTTAAGACAGAATGAAACCTCAACTATAGAAATGAAAGCAGTATCATCACAACAGTAACACTACAACATTACACTGGTCTAAGGGACATGGTCTCAGAGAGAAGAGCTCAGTGGAAAATTACAACAGTGTTCTAGGTTGTTTTGTCAAAACACGGAGAAAGACTGCTTCTCCACGAAGCTAATCTTGAACAAAAACTGAAAGGTCTAGATTATCACAGCCACAGAAAAACCTCAGTGATCATCACAGGAGTAAGAGCTGACAGACTCATTCCTGTGGTTTAAGAAATTATTACCTCCAACTGTCCACCCCTTGCTAGATACAGCCACCTTGAAGCAAAAACATATATTTGCACCTCAGATGCTCAACAGTATGTCATATTAGCACAAACCATTGATGAAGGCAGGTTTTGCTAATATAGCCTGAAGATGGCAAAAAGGGCAAGAGGAAATTCTTCAGAAAAGGGGCAGGTGGAGTGAGAACTAGATTCACCAACTTGTCTGTCAGCCAGAATTCTGAGTTTTGTTCTCCTACTCCAGATATTTCATAGAATCGTCACAGAATCATAGAATACCAGGTTGGAAGGGACCTCAAGGATCATCTGGTCCAACCTTTCTAGCACAATCTAGACGAGATGGCCCAGCACCATGTCCAGCTGAGTCTTAAACGTGTTCAGCGTAGCGGAGTCAACCACTTCCCTGGGGAGATTATTCCAATGATTGACTGTTCTCATTGCGAAAAATTTTCCTCTCGTGTCCAATCGGAATCTCCCTGGGTGTAACTTGTACCCATTACCCCTAGTCCTCACCATGTGACTCCTTGTAAAAAGGGAGTCTCCATCTTCTTTGTAGCTCCCCTTTAAGTACTGGTACATGGTGATGAGAGCACCTCTAAGCCTCCTTTTCTCAAGGCTGAACAAGCCCAGCTCTCTCAGCCTATCCTCATACAGCAGGCTTCCCAGACCCCTGATCATCTTGGTGGCCCTTCTCTGGACCCTCTCCAGCCTGTCCACATCTTTTTTGTATAACGGGGACCAGAACTGTACACAGTATTCCAGGTGTGGCCTGACAAGCGCCGAGTAGAGTGGGATAATGACTTCTTTATCTCTGCTGGCGATGCCCTTTCTGATGCAACCCAACCTCCTGTTGGCCTTCTTGGCTGCAGCAGCACACTGTTCACTCATATTGAGCTTCCTGTCCACCAGGTCCTTTTCCATGGAGCTGCTCTCCAGCCAGGTGGATCCCAGTCTGAGCTGCACTCCTGGATTATGTTTTCCCAGGTGCAAAACCTTACACTTGTCCTTGTTAAACTTCATAAGGTTCACGTTAGCCCACTCTTCCAGCCTATCCAGATCTTCCTGCAGGGTGGCTCTCCCTTCCAGAGTGTCTACTTCCCCACTCAGTTTGGTGTCATCTGCAAACTTCATCAGGCTATACTTGATCCCGTTATCCAGATCACTTATGAAGATATTGAATAGTGTTGGGCCCAATATCGATCCCTGGGGGACCCCACTTGTGACGGGTTGCCAGTTTGAAAAAGAGCTATTTACCACCATCCTTTGAGTGCGGCCCGCCAGCCAATTCCTCACCCACTGCACAGACCACTTGTCCAGGCCATAACGCATCAATTTCTCCAGGAGGAGGCCGTGGGGAACCATATCGAAAGCCTCGGAGAAGTCCAGGTAGACAACATTGACCGCTTGCCCCATGTTAACTGAGCAGGTCACTTTATCATAGAAGGCCACCAGATTTGTCAGGCACGATCTGCCTTTTGTGAAGCCGTGTTGGCTTTTCCCAATCACGTGCTTCATTTGACTCGTGATGGCCCCCAGGAGGATCCGTTCCATGACTTTCCCGGGGATTGAAGAAAGACTGATGGGCCTATAATTGCCCGGATACACCCTTGAGCCCTTCTTGTAGATAGGGGTAACATTCGCCTTCCTCCAGTCCTCTGGGACATCCCCCGATCTCCACGACTTCTCGAAGATTATGGAGAGTGGCCCCGCAATGACATCAGCCAGCTCTCTCAACACCCTCGGGTGGATGGCGTCAGGGCCCATCGATTTGTAGGGGTCAAGCTCCTGTAATAATTCACATACTAACTCCTCCTTCACTGATGGTGGGTCTATGTTTGGATCATCCTGGATTTTCGTTCCCGACGCCTGGGACCCAACAGTGTTGGTAAAGACAGAGGCGAAGAAAGTGTTGAGAACCTCTGCCTTTTCAGCATTGTTGGTGACTGATTCACCTCTACTGTTTAACAGTGGGCCTATGTTTTCCTTCTGTTTCTGCTTGCAAATTACATCATACCTGAAGAACCCTTTCTTGTTATTTTTGACGTCTCTGGCCAGTTCCAGTTCAAGCTGAGCTTTTGCTTTTCTAACTCCATCTCTGCACACTCTGGCAATGCCCTTGTAGTTCTCAGTGGACAATCTTCCACTTCTCCATCTCTGATACGCATCTCTCTTGGTTTTAAGCAGACCCAGGAGCTCGTGGTTGAGCCAAGGGGGCCTCTTGCTCCGCTTCCTTCCCTTTCTTTTATAGGGGATACACTGGTTTTGTGCTTCCAAGAGAGCATTCTTGAAGAACTCCCAGCACTCACTGGCTCCTTTATCCTCCATGGAAGCTTCCCACGGAATCCCTCCCAACTGAGCTCTGAGCAAGCTGAAGTTTGCTCTTCTAAAATCTAGAACCCTTGTCTTGGTGCTAACCTTCAGCATGCTCAGACGGATCCCGAACTCCACAATATTGTGATCACTGCAGTCAAGGTTGTTACTGACCGAGATATTACAAAGCAGGTTTTCTTGGTTTGTGAATAGCAGGTCCAGCAGTGCCTCCTTCCTGGTTCGCACATCTAACATTTGTAAGAGGAAACAGTCCTCTACGCATTCCAGGAACTTGATGGACGACATGCGAGCTGCTGTATTGTTCTTCCAGCAAATGTCTGGGTAGTTGAAGTCACCCATGAGAACCAGGTTCTGTTGACCAGAAGCTTGCCTTAGTGTCCCAAATATTGCTTCATCGGCTTTATCATCGTGGTTTGGAGGTCGGTAGCAGATGCCCACTGTAAGATCCTGCTTGGAGACGACCCCTCTGATTTTAACCCAGAGGCATTCAATAGAGCACTCACAATCACCGTAGTTGACTTCGATACATTCGAGGTTTTCCTTAATATAGAGTGCGACTCCTCCACCTCTTCTTTCCTGCCTGTCTTTGCGAAACAGCCTATAACCATCCATCACAATTCCCCAGTCGTGTGAGTTGTCCCACCATGTCTCAGTTACTCCTATGATATCATAACCTTCTGACTGGGCACGGAGCTCCAGTTCCTCCTGTTTGTTTCTCAGACTGTGTGCATTTGTATACATACACTTGAGGTGGTTGCTCTTCTGGTACACATCTTGGGAGACAGCTAAGGAACACCCGTCACCTCTCTGGTTGGCCTGACTTACTTACTCCCCAGTTGGATGTGGTGGCATGAGCATTTCTGTTTTGGACCCCACCCCCCAAGTCCTTCAGTTTAAAGCCCGCCTCACCAAGTTAGCCAGCCTGTTGCTGAAGATTCCCTTGCCCCTCCTAGACAGCTGGATTCCATCCCTCCCTAGCATGTTATAGTCATCGAAGAATGCCTCATTGTCGTAAAAGCCAAAACCCTCACGGCAGCGCCAGCCATGTAGCCAGGAGCTAATATGCATTATGTGCCTATTTCTGGCTACCCCCTTCCCTCGAACTGGCAAGATGGAGGAAAAGATAACCTGGGCACCAATGTTTTTCACTTGCACCCCCAGGGCTTGAAAGTCTTCCTTGATTTTACCCAGGTTTCGGCTTTCAGTGTCGTTCATGCGTTCGGCTTTCAGTGCATTCATTTCAATTACATATTTGACCTTAAAGGTCTCAAAAAAATATTACCTGTATTTTCCCTTACTGCTTAGTGCTCAACAGGGTTTGCACTTAAATGAACAGAAGTAGGGAAAAATGTTTTTTAAATTGACTATTACTAACCACTTAATTCAACCTTGGAGGAAGTCAACAATTATCAATTACCCTTAATCAGCACCAGCTGCAGCATTAACCACCAGCTTTGCTTATTCTACCTAGCATGGGAATTTATTACCTTGTGAAGTTTCCCATCTCAGCTCTACATATAATCATTTCACCACACATTAAAAATTTGACTTTGTAGAAATATCTGAATAGAACAAAATATACAACCTTACAGAATAGATCGGTCAAGCCATTCTTCTTTAACCAATTATAGCAACTGTTCTCTCCAGCCTCTGAATAGTTTATTTTCAATTAATTTGTGAAACTATGTTCTGTATCATCTAAATTATTCTACAAAACTCCCCAAAATCCCTTAAAACAAGGCATGGATGTCAAGTTTTATGCACAAGGGAAATAGTGCTAGATAAGACTGAGGAAAAAGTTGATGGAGAAAAAAGCTAGCGGTTTCTGCCTTGAAAGTACACAGAGAGAGCTAACACCGCATTAACAGTGAACTAAGACAAAATAATATACTGGGGTAGCAGAAATGAAATCAGTAGAGAAGTGAATCATGAGACCAATTTCTGGTAAGAAACTATGTGGAAAAATAATATGGAAGTAAACAAGTAATTGCTACATTGTTATTATGCAGTTGTGACTAAAGCATCCACAAAAGCACAAACAGGAATACTGCAATGCATTACATTTGCAAGTACTGTATAACTATTTCACAGTGACAGAAGCAGACTATGTATGTAGTCCCACAATAACAGGTAATAAAATAGAAAATTGAGAGCATGATCAATAAAGTTTAACTTGTAGATATTACATTAAATTTCTTCTACATTTTATATAAGAGAACATATATTATTTTAAAAATTACAGAACTTCCTGAATTATCACAGCTTTGCTAATTAGCACACAAAATGATGGCTATTATCAAGGTTGTGCATACACATATTCGCACAACGTGTTTAAAAATTTTTGGAAGAGAATTTCCTCCACTCTGGTGAGGTTCATCTTTAAACGTGATCTGATATTCCATGCAAGGAATAATGTATTCCTCCCATCAAATCAAATTTTAAACAGCTCTCTGTCTTTCCAGTATACAATATTTAATCAGGTATTTGTCCATCTTTCTCCAGGAATTTTTAAACTCCAAGAAAATCACTTTACTAGGTCTTTATTCCTCCCGACTACAAATTCCAAACACCAGACATAAGTGAGTAATGTACAGCAAAGAGGGGAGAAAAAGTCTTTTAATACAAAGATGCCAAGTAATGCAGTCCCCTATTGTTACCCACAGAATAGCATTTGGCTCTTGTATGCAATTCACCAAGAACCACCCTTGGGAACAGAATTATACCATTAGGGACATCCAAAATAATATAATAATATTAATAAAAACATAATACTGGCTCAAATACATACCATTTCTAATACAGTTTTCCCCTCGGCTCTTTAGCAGACAACCTACTAGAACAATTAGCCATAAACTAGTAACATTTAAAGTTTGGCTGACAAGGAGAGAAAGGACCCTGCTTAGGATGTAGTCAGAAGATATTTATATACAGTGCATCCTGAACATCTGAAACACTCTTTTCAGAGGAAAAAATTTGTTCACTTTGTTTTTTTAATTAAGAAGGCTAGAAGGGGAAATGGAAAGGGTGTTTGTTTTTCTTCTATATATATTTTCTTGTTAAAATTGACTGCTGCTGTTAAAATTGACTGTTAAAATTGTGCTGCTAGTCATAACAGATGATTAACAAAAAAAAAGTCTATTGAGCATGGAAAGCATTAAACAGTTAAAGAAGTTACGGGAAAAGTAGAGCGGCTTGTTCTTCCCTTGTTTTCACTCCTCCAGTGAACAGATCATAGGGTAACATCAGACAATCTAATAGATGATACAAAGGAGAAATTTGTAAACTTTCCACTTATCCTTATATTCTGTGTATCCATGCTTTAGATGACCAAATGGTGACATGGGAAACTGTTTACTTCCAAAATCTGCAACAGGTGCACAGAAGTTCAAACTTCAATTTAATCTCCATTTATTTTTGTGATAAGAGAACCAGAGCCAATCCTGTCTAATGTCTTTATTAACAACCTGGACGATGGGACAGAGCACACACTCAGCAAGTTTGCAGAGGATATCAAATGGGAGAGCAGTCAATAGGCTGGAGGGCAGGGCTGATACTCAGAGAGAACTTGAGGGGCTGGAGAAATGGGCTTACAGAAACCTCATGAAGCTCAACAAAAGCAAATACAAAGTCTTGCAGCTGAGATAGGACAACCCCATGCAAAAGTACAGACTGGGGGCCAACTGCCCAGAAGCTTTTGCAGAAAAGGACCTGTGGGTCTGGTGGAGAAGATGACCACAAGGTAGCAGTATGACCTTGTGGCAAAGGAGGCCAACCACATACCAGACTGTATTAGCAAGAGTGTAGCCAACAAGTCAAGGAAAGTGACTACTCCCATGTATTTGACACTTGTGAGACCACATCTGGAATACTATATTGGTTTTGGGCTCCCCAATACAAGAAAGACACCAGCTGACATACTGGAACAAGTCCACTGTAGGTCCACCAAGATGATTAGGGGGCTGGAACACATGATCTATATGGAGAGGCTGATAGAATTGAGTTTGTTCAGCCATTAGAAGAGAAGGCAAAGGGGAAAAACTGTATAAAGAATTCTTTTATCCAGGATAAGAAGTGACAGGTGCCACAGCCTCCAACTTCCATCAGAAACCCCACCCCTACTGGCAGTCACATGTCTGTCTGGGGCAGCCACTTGCCCTCCCCTTCCAGTCATCTGGTTTGTTTACTCCACCTCTTTTTGCTCCTGGGGAGCTGCCATTTTGTAAGATGTCATACCTGTCATGTTCACAGACTGCCCTGTGATTGGCTGGAAAGACCAGCCATGCCTTCCAGTTTACCCAGAAGTATGTTGGAACAGGAAGTCCCTTCCCTCTACGTACACATGGGACACCTATTTCTTTCAGCCACCATTTTATGGCAGGGAGCTGCCATTTTGTAAAACATGATAACCCACATTTTTTCATACTGCTCTATGATTGGCTGACTGCCATGTTTTGACACCATCATACCCCACATGTTCTCAGGCAGCCCTGTCATTGGCTGACAGGACCAGCCAACCCTTCCCGTTTACCCTGGAAGGATGTCAGAGCAGGAAGTCCCTTCCCACTAAATACACAGGGGCCGCCATGTTCTTTCAGCTGCCATTTTACAGCAGGTAGCCGCCATTTTTGACAACAACATGCCCCATGTGTTTTCAGACTGCCCTGTGATTGTCTGGCAAGAAAAGATGCCCCTTCCAGTTTACCTAGAAGTACGTCAGAACAGGAAGCACCCTCCCACTACATACATGGAAGCCACCATTTTTGTGAGGCCACCATTTTTGTGCTCTGTGATTGACTGGTTGCCATTTTTTGACCCATGTGATCTCAGAACACCCTCTGATAGGCTGCTCATTTCCTTTGGACCATGTATAAAAAACCCTATATAGATAGATATATAAAGGAGTGTAAATGATGTATAAATATATGTGCTGTACGTTTATAGATAGATATTTATAAATGTGAATAGAGAGTAATTAAATAAAAGTAAAAAGATGGGGGTCATCGTCCCCCCACCCACGTTACAAGTGTGCTTAACAAGCCCTAACATGTTTGGGGTGGGGGGGCACAAACAAGTCGGAACATGCCTGAGGACTACGGACCCCTCCTAGGAGGCCCACCAAGGGGCCCCTGTGCAACCCCCACCCCATGCAAAGAAGAGATCAATCCTGTGAGCCAGACTGAGAGGCCCTTCCACATCTGGCCCCAGCCCAACAGAATGGCCATGCAGTATTATTGGGGCAGCCTTTGGGCTTTGCACCGTGCTTCAAGACACAGGCAACACCGCCCACTGAAGTGAAAAACCAGGACAAAACACCAACTTTAGAAGAATGTGTGCATGGGGACAATAAGGAAAAGCCCCCAAGGGATTCCCCCAAAAGACCTTGTGAACCAGAAGAACAAGCCGATGGGCCCATGAATGGGAAACTATGTTTTGAGGTAAGTGTCACACAGAGATGGGAGGTGGTGGTGGGAACTCCCTTTGTCCACAGCTGTAAGAGAGCTTACAGCTACCTGTAAGACTATTATGGGGTGCAGGCTTGTGCTACATGTATTTTCTTATTCTTCGGTCAATGAAGACCTTATAGAACATTTTAAACAGCTCCAGCTGACTGACTGAGGAGGGAGAAAACAGAAACGTGCTGGGAACTGTTCAAGTTCCCGTGTTTTTAGACCATGAATACTTTGGAAGCAACAAGACTCAGGCTTTGAATACACAGCCTGGCAACCTATGGACCAGAGCTACTGCAAAAAGAGCAAGGGGAGCAGAAAGAGCAATGGGGGGAGTTGCAAAGCTGAAAGACCATGATTATTATCAGGTAAAGAGGAGTAGCAGCCAAGAAGGAGGGCATAAAGGGGCTGGTGGTGCTGTTAATTCTGGGGTATTGGCTCACAGGCTAGCAAAACAGAAAAAACTGTTACAACAAAGACTGCTAATTAGAAAAGCTAAATGAATTTTGCGTTACTACAAGTGTCTTGTTGGCAAGAGCTTATGACACCATCAAGCGTGATCCAGAGGTTCAGGGCTAGGCGATGTGTAGAAGAATACAAATTTGTTAATTTATACCAGGTATGATTTCATGAAGCTTATGAAACATTTGTTTGGGAGGTAGAGCAAAATTTTGACCGCTTAGGACACCTGTTTAAACCTGGTGATTATGCTCGGCTCTGACTTGAAGCTGTCCGCATGCACGACTCTTTATACTTTCCTACTGTCAATTTAAGCAATATGAATGCTGTGAAATTTTTAGACTGGGTCAGTACTCTCCTGCAAAGTAAGAGCGAGCTGTGTTTTGATCAGACTTTCCACCTGGCTATCATTATTGCAAAAGCTGTTGGGGGTTGGGGTATGCAGAACCCTGCAGTCTATCCCCCATTCCAAAATTATAGACAAAAAGTGTCCCTATTTAATTATCTATCTAAATAACAACGACAATCTCTGTTTTGCTGGGAGTTCACAGTGCTTACAGCAGCGAGGGATCTGGCAGATGCAGAAAAAAAGAGCTACATGACCAACTGGAGTGGTCTGTGCGCAGGAAGGTTATGCTGAGTGAGATCACTTTGCTTGACAACTTGCTACATGTTAATATACATGTCATCCCTCCTATCTGAGGGTAAAAAAGGCTGGGGAATTTTTAAAGTCAAATGATGGGCTTGAATGTCCCAAGACCTCTTTCCTTCTTTTACATGATGAACATTATTATGGTGTTAGGGACATCAGGAAGGTATCTGGAGTGGGTGAGAAACTTCTGTGAGCTTTGTCATATGCTGTATAATCACATCCATAGCTGTAAATATTATTGCTGGCTCTGCTAGTCATGCTGTGCATTTAGCATGGGTATGAAAATAAGGTGCCCTAGATGCAGACTGCTGTGCAAGTCCAGGGAATGTTTAGAGAGGCACAAGGCCCTGGCAATTAAAGAACCACCGACTGTAGAAAAGCATCACGAATGTAAAGGCTGGAAGGGTGGAATGTGCTATGAACAGATCTATAATGTACCAGATACAGGACTTGGCATTTGTCCTTGCTGATTTCATCAGGTTCCTGTTGGCCCATTCCTCCAGCCTGCTTAGATCCTCTGAATAGCAGCCCTGCCCTCAAGCATATCAACTGCCCCCACGTCCCTCAATTTCATGTCATCTCCAAACTTGATGAGAGTACACTCTGTCACTTCTTCTAGATCATTGATAATGATGTTAACCAGGGCAGGTCCCAGGATAGACCCCTGTGGTATTCCGCTTGTTACCAGCCTCCAGGTAGAGTACCGCTACCCTTAGAACCTGACCATCCAACCAGATTTTTACCCATCAAGTTTTCCATCCATCCTGACCATAACACCCTAACTTGGATATCTTGAGTAAATCCAGAAATGTATTCCAAGAAGACTTGCTCCATGATTTTCCCAAGAACCAAAGTGAGGCTGACCTGTTTATAGTTCCCTGGATTATCCTTGAATGAAGATCTTATGGTTAATGATAGACCAACATGGCTGATGTCGTGGAAGGCATCTACTAGAGACGCCCTAACCAAGAAGAGGAAGACAGCTCTTCAAATCGCTGAAACAAGCCTCTCAATCACAGGCCTTAGTACTCATAGGAGGCTTCAACAACCCTGATATCTGCTGGAACGGAAATACGTCTGGGCACAAACAAGCCAGGAGATTTCTGGACAGTGCTGAAGACAATTTCTTGATGCAAGTATTCAGGGACTGCATAGGGACTGGAGTGTTGCAATGGATGGATACAGGTTCTTTAGGAATCACAGAATCATAGAATGTCCTGAGTTGGAAGGGACCCACAAGGATCATCGAGTCCAACTCCTGACCCTGCATAGGACAACCCCAAAATTCACCCCATATGTCTGAGGGCGTTGTCCAAATGCTTCTTGAACATTGTCAGGCGTGGCACCATGACTGCCTCCCAGGGCAGCCTGTTCCAGTGCTCCACCACCCTCTGGGTGAAGAACCTTTTCCTAATGTCCAACCTAAACCTCCCCTGGCATATCTTCCTGCCGTTCCCTCGGGTCCTATCATTGGTCGCCAGGGAGAAGAGATCACCGCCTGCCCCTCCTCTTCCCCTTGTGAGGAAGCTGTAGACCGCGATGAGGTCTCCCCTCAGTCTCCTCTTCTCCAGGCTGAACAGACCAAGTGACTTCAGCCGCTCCTCATACGGCTTCCCCTCTAAACCCTTCACCATCTTCGTGGCTCTCCTCTGGACACTCTCTAGTAGCTTCATATCCTTTTTGTACTGCGGCGCCCAAAACTGCACACAGCACTCAAGGTGAGGCCGCACCAGTGCAGAGTAGAGCGGGACAATCGCCTCCCTCGACCGGCTAGCAATACAGTGCTTGATGCACCCCCGGACACGGTTGGCCCTCTTGGCTGCCAGGGCACACTGTTGGCTCATGTTCAACTTGCCGTCGACCAGAACCCCCAAGATCCCTCTCCGCGGGGCTGCTCTCCAGAATCTCGTTCCCCAGTCTGTATGTACATCCAGGGCTGCCATGTCCCAGGTGCAAAATCTGGCACTTGCCTTTGTTAAACTTCATACGGTTGGTGATTGCCCAGCTCTCTCATTTGTCCAGATCTCTCTGCAGGGCCTCTCTGCCCTCGAGAGTGTCAACAGCTCCTCCCAGTTTTGTGTCAGCGGCAAACTTAAACAGCAAACCTTCAAGTCCTGCATCCAAGTCATTTATGAAGACATTAAAGAGCTCTGGCCCCAAGATGGATCCCTGCGGAACCCCGCTAGTGACTGGTCGCCAGCCCGATGTAACCCCATTTGCTACAGCCCTTTGAGCCTGACCCATCAGCCAATTGCACACCCACTGCATTATGTGTTTATCGAGCTGTATGCTGGACATTTTGTCCAGGAGGATACTGTGAGAGACAGTATCAAAGGCTTTACTGAAGTCCAAAAAGATTACATCGACTGGCTGCCCTTGGTCAACTAGGTGGGTAACCTTGTCATAGAAGAAGGAAATTAAGTTTGTTAAGCAGGACTTTCCCCTCGTGAACCGATGCTGGCTGGGACCAATGACTGCACTGTCTTTCAGGTGCTTTTCAATAACTCCCAGAATAATCTCCTCCATAATTTTGCCAGGCACAGAGGTGAGACTGACAGGCCTGTAGTAACTGGGGTCATCCCTGCTGCCCTTCTTGAAGATTGGGACAACGTTTGCCAGCTTCCAGTCAGCTGGGACCTCTCCAGATTCCCAAGAGCATTGGAAAATCATTGAGAGAGGTCTCGCTATGACATCAGCCAGCTCTTTAAGCACCCTCGGATGAATCCCATCGGGCCCCATTGACTTATAGGGATCCAGCTGGAGCAGCAAATCCCGCACAAGGTCGGGGTTGGCTGGGAGTTTGTCGTTCTCGCACTCATGGTTCTCTAGCCCAGGGCTCTGGGGGTCCCAGAGCCCATCATCGGTGTTGAAGACCGAGGCGAAGAAAGCATTAAACATCTCTGCTTTGTCTATGTCCCTGTTTGTGAGGTGACCATGCTCATCAAGTAACGGGCCAATGTTATTTCTCGCCTGCCTTTTGCTATTAACATATTTAAAAAAGCCCTTTTCATTGTCCTTCACAGTACTGGCCAGCTTCAGCTCTAATTGAGCTTTGGCCGCGCAAATTTCCTCCCTACAGTGGCAAGCAGCATCTCTGTAGTCCTCCCATGTCGCCTGACCTTGCTTCCACTGGCCATACATTTTCTTTTTTCGCCTTAGTTCTAGAAGAAGATCCCTACTTAGCCAAGCCGGCCTTCTACCGCGCCTGCTTGACTTCCGACATTTTGGAATTGCCTGCTCCTGTGCTCTTAGCAGGTGGTACTTAAAAAGTGACCAGCACTGATGGACCCCAGCACCTTCAAAAGCTTTTTCCCAGGGGACCTTACTAAGTAGTTCCCTGAGCAGCCTGAAGTCAGCTCTCCTCATATCCAGAGTTGAGGGCTTGCTGGCAGTTTTCCTCCTGTTACCATAGATTTTAAACTTGACTGCTTCATGGTCGCTGTGGCCAAGGCAGCCGCCAATCGCCACTTCACCCACGAGACCCTCTCCGTTAGTAAGCAGCAAGTCGAGGAAGGCACCTTTCCTGGTCGGTTCCCTTAGTACCTGTACCAAGAAGTTATCATCCAGATGGTTTAGGAATCTTCTGGACCTGCTTGTACCAGCTGTGTGGTATTCCCAGTTGACATCTGGCAAGTTGAAGTCCCCCAGAAGGACAAGGGCAGATGACTTAGAAGCATCCCTTAGTTCCTTAAAGAATAACTCATCCGTGTCGTCATCCTGGCTGGGTGGCCTATAGTAGACTCCCACAACGACTACCCGCTTTATTTGTCTGTCCCTTAATCCTTACCCAGAGGCTCTCAACTGGGCCATCGCCGACTGCTAGCTCCATGCATGCCAGCCCCTCCACTACATACAATGCCACCCCGCCGCCTCGCCTGCCCTGCCTATCCCTCCTGAAGAGCCTGTAACCATCCATCACGGCACACCAGTCACAGGACTCACCCCACCAGGTTTCGCTTACGCCTATGATGTCATATCTCTGGGACTGGGCCAAGGCATCTAGCTCCTTTTGCTTGTTCCTCAGGCTGCGTGCATTTGTGTAGAAACACTTCAAGTGCGGTTCATTGTGCCCGTTGCCTCATGGAACTGCCTGAGGAATCTCACTAGCACGCAGCTCCTCGAACTTTGGTGTGCCATCCCGTCGCTCGTCGCTGACTAGCCAGGTATTGTCCCTTTCCCCCTTTCCAATCTAGTTTAAAGCTCTATCAATCAGCCCTGCTAGCTCCTGGGCAAAAACCCTTTTCCCCTTCTGAAAGAGGTGCAAAGGAAAGTAAGGCCAAAAAGGTGAAGAATAGGGGTTGTGCTCTATGCAAACACGTGGCTAGAATTCATGGAGCTTTGCCTTGGAGCAAGTGATAAACCAGTTGGCCTGTCTGCCAATCCTTATTCAGAAGCTCTCAACACAGATAACATGATGGTGGGTGTCTGCTACAGACCACCTGTATTGGGTATATATGGCAAGGTTTTGGTAGCAGGGGTGGCCTCTGTGGGAAGAGGTAAGGGTCTGCCCCGTGCCAGACACAGCTGGTTCCATCTGGCTCGGCAACAGACCCACCACAGGCCAAAGCTGAGTCCATCAGTGAAGTTTGTGGCACCTCTGTGAAAACATATTTAAGAAAGTGCAAAAAAACACACCAGACAGAGAGAGAAAGAGGGAACAAGAAGAGTGAGAAACAGCAAAGGGAACACTAAGGTCAGAGAAGGAGGGGAAAGAGGTGCTCCATGGCACCACAGCAGATATTCCCTGCAGCCTGTGGAAGACCCCACACCAGAGCAGATTTTCCTGACACATACTGCAGCCTGTAGAGAACTCACTACCCTACTCTATTTTAAATGGCAATAAATTAAATTAATTTTCCCCAACTTGAGTCTGTTTTGCCCACGACAGTAACTGGTAAGCAATCTCCCTGTCTTTCTCTCAACCCATGAGCTTTCTCATCCTATTTTCTCCCCCTGTCCTGCTGAGGAGATGGAGTGAGTGAACAGCTGGGTGGGAGTTTGGCCCTTAGCCAAAGCTAATCCAACACACCACCTGATCAAGAAGTAGATGAGGTTTCCTCCAGTTGTTTAAAGGAGTCTTCATGTGTACAGGCCCTGGTACTCATGGGGGACTGTAAACACCCTGATATCTGCTGGAAAGGCAATATGGCTGGGTGCAAGCAATCCAGGAGACTTCTTGAGTGTGCCAAAGAATTTCTTGATGTAGATGACTGTAGGAATAAATGAGATTGTGTTTTACTTTGACGAGATGCAGCTGTGGCCTTGAGGCTTGTTACAGGTTCGCAGGAATGCAGCTGTGGCCTTGAGGCTTGTTACAAACAAGTTTGTGAAACTTAGAGGCAGAAAAATAAGGATGAGATTGGATACATGCCTGAAAGAGGAATTTGCGTGCACCAGCTTGAAGAACCAATAAGTAACACTGAAGAGACACGTGGACGCAAGACAGTAACCAATGAAATAAGTTTTGCTTGCTCGTGAACACTAGAGCATATTATAAAAGGGATAGATTGTAAAAATAAAGTGTCTTCGCTTGTCTTCGCCTAAACTCATATGCGGAGTCCGTGTCTCATTCCCTTCAGATGACCAAAGAGCCAACTAGGGGAGATGCTCTGCTGTATCTGTTACTCAGAAACAAGGAAGAGCTGGCTGGGGATGTGAAGACTGAGGGCAGCCTTGGCTGCAGCAACCATGAGATAGTGGAGTTCAAGATCCCGAGACGAGGAAACAAGGCAAACAGTAGAATCACATTCTTGGACTTCAGGAGAGCAAATTTCAGCTTACTTAGGCATCGGCTTGACAGGCTCCCATGGAAGACTGCCCTGGAGAGCAAAGGGGCTGGTTGATCTCAGAGGAGAATCTCCTCAAAGCACAAGAACAGTCTATTCTGACATGCAGGAAGTCTAGCAGGTGTGGCAGAGGGCCAGCATGGATGAACAGGGAACTCCTGACTGAACTCAAATGCAAAAAGGAAGTACACAGAAGTTGGACGTGGAGAACGAGCTACCCAAGAGGAATATAGACATTACCCAAGTACACAGGGATGGAATTAAAATAACCAAAGCTTAGCTAGAGTTGGAACTAGTGAGGGATGTGAAGTGCAACAAGAAGGGCTTCTCTAAGTATATTGGCAGTAAAAGAAACACTAAGAAAAAACGTGGGCTCCAACTCAATGGGGCAGGGGACCTAGTGAATGAGGATGTGGAAGAGACTGAGGTACTCAATTTCCTTGCCTCAGTTTTCATTGGTAAAGTTTTCCCTCAGGTCTCTGAGTCTACTGGCAGAGTCTAGGGGGAGTAAAGCATTACCCACAGTAGAGAAAGATCAAGTTAGAGAGTACTTCAGACAACTGAACATACACAAGGTTTATTAATAAAGTCAAAGTGTTGCTATCACCGATCAGAAAGCAAAAGGGCAGCAGTCTCCAGTGCATAGGCTGACTTAACCTTGGAGACACTTCCAATCTAGATGAACCATCATCCTTATTGTTTTGTTCCACTTGCAGAGCCTCATACCTATTATGCAAGGGCACCTGGGAAGGTGAGGTAGTCACAGAGGAGATGCACCTGCTGCACCTGGCAGGAACTTGTCACCATTGCCCCCTATCCCTTAAGTCACTGCATTCTGCTGGATGGAGAGAGGATAGGGAATCCTCCGTATCATGCGTCCTGTCGGCCTGACAGGCCTGTCCCAGGGAAGGTAGGGTGCAATTCCAGTAACCTCTCTCTCTCCCCCCCCTCCCTCTCCTCCCCCCCCATACTCCTCAGCCTACTCACCTAAGCTGCATTAGTCGTGGTGGGTGCGTGAGCTGCGGGCTCCTGGCCGGGTTCTCCGCTTCCCAGGTTCAGGAAACCCCCCCTGTACACCGGGCTAGAGCACTCCTTGGCAGAGAGCCCCGAGACATCCTTGATAAGCTCAGCCAAACCTCCTTAATGGGGAGTAGTTGGCAGGACAAAGACACCCTGATGGGTGCAGGACAAAGAAACTGTGATAACGAACTGACCTTCCAGGAAAACAGGAGTCAGCAACAACTATTCCAGGAACCGATGTCCCATGCCCCGTTATGCATCTACACCAACAAGATATAAAAAGTAACTTGCTACCTACCCAAAATGAGCTTCTCTGCAAGAGTCTCTCTGCAAGAGCTTCTCTGCACGAGATCTTCCAGACGCTGTGACGTGTATCATCCTTGAAGAGAGACTTTCCGTCATCGATTAGCCTACTCCTGGGAGCAGTTTGGTGAATGTCATACCAGTAACACCTCACATAATAAATTTATAGGTGTGCACACAGGTAAAGTATATACTCACTTCACTAGTTGGTATTCTGTAATAACTTGTAATATACAAGAATAAACCAAATATATGTAACATATATATTATATATTTGCTTTCCTAGTGATAATTTTGTAATAACGCGTGATCGCATCCTAGTCCATCTGGAAAATAAGGGAATTACTATCCCTGGAGCTGAACAACAGGGACCTAGCCAAACGGTTCAGTTTTTAGGCATAACTTGGCAAAGTGACAGGCAGCGTATTCCCTCTGATATCTTGCAGCAAATATCCGAGTTGAGCTCACCCTCCAGTAAGAAGGAGCTCCGACAAGCCCTAGGAACTTCAGGATTCTGGCAAGCCCATATTCCAGGGTTTAGTATAATTGCTCGACCTTCATACAATCTGTTGAAGAAGCATGCTACCTGGGAACGGACAGTTCCTCATGAAGAGACACTTTGTTTATTAATATGCAATGTTTTAGAATATCAGGCTATGAGCCAAATAATACCAGGGGCCTCCTTTAGCTTGCATATAGGACTCGCAGAAAAGAAAAAGGATATCAATGGGGATTGTGGCAACAAGCTCCCGATAAGGCCCAATTAACTCCCATACTGTTTGGGTCAAAGGGGTGGCAAGGTTCACAATCACATTATTCACCCTGGGAAAAATCGCTGCTGGCTACTTATGTAGCCCTATTAGATAATGAACCCATCACATTAGATGTACCCTTAGAAATACAGACCCCGTTCCCCATCCTCAAAAGAATCGGAGAGTCCTCAGGGAATTGCACACTCCAGTAAAATCCAGGGGATGGTAATATACATAGCACATTGCGACTAGGTTGAGGGGAAAACGGGACTTACAGGGAAATTGGTAGAGTACAATATCTGATGGCAAGGGGGTGCCAAGCCACCCCTTGATATGCTGCCCTCACCCATTCAAAATGTGCTACCCCCATCTGATTTACAAAAGGATAGCAAGGTTTGGTCTAATGTCTGTTTTACAGATGGATCAGCTAAAATGGTTAAAGGAGAATGGAAGGGAAGGACTGCCCTCTAGCACCCCTTGGACAGGACATCTGAAACAAAAGAGACAGAGGGATTAGTTCAATTGGCTGAGCTCCAGGTGGTAGCGTTAGCTGCCAAATGGGGTGTTGGCACAATATATACTCATTCCTATGCAGTATTGGCTCCCATACTGGAAAGTTGAAGGATGGGAAGTCTGGGGAAAGAACTGTGGGAACAGCTCTATTTAATAGCTAGAGCGAAGCAGGATGATGGGAATACTCTTCAAATAAGGCATGTATCAGCACATACGAAATGCACAGATCTAGGATCCAGGTGGAACCATGAAGTAGATCACTTGACTAAAGAACCTATAAAGAACAGTTACATTGTTCTTTCACATAACATATATACTCTCTCCACGTCTGTTCACAAGATGCTGGGTTGGCTACGTGACTGCTTAGGACATACAGGTGCCCTGAATTTATAGCGACAGGTTGGCCTCCAAGGGTGGCTCAACTCCAAAGTACAATGCCTAGACTTTGTAGTTAGCTGCCCTTTCCGTGCAGAAGCCTGAGCCAAATTTTTGACTGGGCAACAATGGGCCAATTTGAGGGAAGGTAAATACTTGTGGTCCTTGTGACTTTTTAGGACCACTACCCTGAACTCCAATTAAATGGGAATACATTTTAACCAGGGTAGAGATTATCAGCGGTTTAGGTATGGCCTATCTGTGCCTTCAAGCTAGCGCAAAATACATAATTTTTGGATTAGAACAATGGTTTACACACCTACCCCTACCCTCTGAGTTTCAATCAGACAATGGATCACATTTTCAAAGTAAAGATATACAGAGATTGGCTGAAGCTTGAGGAATTAGGTGGATTTTCCACATCCCTTATCATCCTCAGTACAATGATGTTATTGACCAATTGAATGGACTTCTTAAAACTCAACTATGAATTCGCACTTGGACCAGTGAGTCCAAAATCTCAACAACTGCCTCCCCATATCACGGCTGGCAACATCACCTTAATGATGCAGTTGCACAAATTCAACATGGGTGGGGAGCACAAGCAATTGTAATTCATAGTGACTTGTAGTGTGTATATGTAGAGAGAAGAGACGAGAGGAGAGAGACGAGAGACTATTTCAGTTGGAAGTGACCTACAACAATCATCTAGTCCAACTGCCTGACCACCTCAGGGCGGATGAAGCATTAAAGCATATTATTAAGGGCATTGTCCACATGCCTCTATCATGGTTTAACCCCAGTTGGCAACTGAGCACCACACAGCCGCTCGCTCACCCTCCCTCATCCTCCGTTGGGATGGAGGAGACAATTGGAGGAAAAAAAAAAAAAAAAAGTAAAACCCATGGGTTGAGATAAAGACAGTTTAATAGGACAGCAGAGCAAGAGAAATTAATAATATTAATAATAATGATGATGATAAAAGAATATACAAAACAAGTGATGCACAATGCAACTGCTCACCACCCGCTGACTGATGCCCAGCCTGTCCCCATGCAGTGATCACTGCCCCCTGGCCAACTCCCCAGCTTATATACTGAGCATGACGTCATACGGTATGGAACAGCCCTTTGGCCAGTCTGGGTCAGCTGTCCTGGCTGTGCCCCCTCCCAGCTTCTTGTGCACCTGGCAGAGCAGGGGAAGCTGAGAAGTCCTTGACTAGTGTAAGCACTACTTAGCAACAACTAAAACATCAGTGTGTTATCAACATTATTCTCATGCTAAATCCAAAACACAGCACTATTACAAGCTACTAGGAAGAAAATTAACTCTATCCCAGCCGAAACCAGGACACTGGTTAAACACTGACAGGCATGGGGCATCGACCACCTCTCTAGGAACTGTTCCAGTGTTTAACCACCCTCTTGGTAAAGAAATGCTTCCTAATGTCCAGTCTAAACCTCCCCTGATGCAGCTTTGAGCCATTCCCACGCATCCCGTCACAGGATACCAGGGAGAAGAGATCAGCACCTCCGTCTCACCTTCCCTTCCTCAGGAAGCTGTAGAGAGCAATGAGGTCGCCCCTCAGCCTCCTTTTCTCCAAACTAGACAAGCCCTGGTCTTGTCTAGTAAGGACCTCCTGGTCAAACTAAAGCGTAAAAAGGAAATCCATAGGCAGTGGAACCAGGGAGCCTGTCTTCTCCAAACTAGACAAGTCCCTGGCCACTCCTCAAAGGACATGTCTTCCAGCCCTTTCACCAGCTTTGTTGCCCTCCTCTGGACGCATTCAAGGACCTTAGCATCCTTTTTAAATTGTGGGGCTCAGAACTGCCCACAGTACCCAAGGTGAGGCCACACTAGTACTAAATACAGCGGGATAATCACCTCTTTTGACCGGCTGGTTATACTGTGTTTGACGCACCCCAGGATGCGGTTTGCCCTCTTGGCTGCCAGGGCACACTGCTGACTCATATTGAGCCTGTTGTCGACCAGCACCCCTAGATCCCTTTCTGCAGGGCTGCTCTCCAGCCCCTCCTCTCCCAAACTATACTTGTGTCTGGTGTTACTCCGTCCCAGGTGCAGAATCTAGCATTCATTGCCCAATTGCTCCAATCTATCCAGATCCCTCTGCAAGGCCTCTTGTCCCTTGAAAGAGTCAACAGCACCTCCCAGTTTAGTATCATCAGCAAACTTACTAAGGGTGCATTCAACTCCTGCATCCAGATCACTGATAAAAATATTGAACAGAACTGGCCCTAGAATTGAGTCCTGAGGAACGCCACTGGTGACTGGCCGCCAGCCAGATGTAGCCCCATTCTCTACAACACTTTGAGCTCTGCCCTTCAGCCAGTTCTTCACCCAGTGCACCGTGTACCTGCTCATCTCACAGCTGGACAACTTGAAAGACTGTGCCTGATGATCGCACTGTTCTTTAAATGCCTTTCAATAGCACCCAGGATGATCTTCTCCATAATTTTTCCAGGTACTGAGGTTAGACTAACAGGTCTGTAGGTCCTCGGGTCTTCCCTCACGCCCTTCTTGTAAAGTGGAATAACATTGGCTAGCTTCCAGTCAGCGGGGATCTCCCAAGACCTTTAGTTGATGATCAAGAGGGGTCCTGCTGTAACAGCCGCTAGCTCCTTCAGTACTCTGGGATGAATCCCATCAGGCCCCATGGATTTACGAACATTCAGCTGATACAGCTGGTCCCTTACAATTTCAGTGTCCACAAATGGAAAGTCACTGTTCCCACACTCGTGGTCCTCTGACTCAGGGGACCGGGCAGCCCAAGATCTATCAGTATTATTAAAGACTGAGGCAAAAAAAAAAAAGCATTGAATGCCTCCGCTTTTTCTTCATTCCTATTTGTCAGGTGACCATCTTCAACAAATATCAGTCCAATGTTTTCCTTAGAACTCCTCTTGCTATTAAGGTACTTAAAAAAGCCCTTCTTGTTGTCTGACACAACACTGGCCAGTTTCAACTCTAGTTCAGCTTTGGCCTTTCATGTCTTCTCCCTGCGTATACGAACCATGGCTCTGGAATCTTCCTGCAAAGCCTGACCTTGCTCCCAGAGATCATACAGTTTCTTTTTCCTCTTGAGCTCCTTGAGGAGTTCCCTCTTCAGCCAAGCTGGTCTTCTGCCCCGCTTGCTTGACTTCTGACACACTGGAATTGCCTGCTCCTGTGCTTCTAAAAGGTGGTTCTTAAAAACTGACCAGCACTCGTGGACTCCTAAGCCTTCAAAAGCAGATTCCCAGGGGACTCTGCTAAGTAGCTCCCCGAATAGCTTAAAGTTTGCTCTCTTGAAGTCCAGGGTAGCAACTCTGCTGTCCTTTTTTCTCATTACACTGAAAATTTTAAACTCAACCATTTTGTGATCATTGTGGCCAAGACAGCCACCTACCATCACATCTCCCACGAGTCCTTCTCTATTCACAAACAACAAGCCTAGGAGGGCCTCTTTCCTAGTTGGCTCACAGAGTACTTGTGACAAGACATTATCTTCAACATACTTCAGGAATTTCCCAGACCTGCTTGGCACAGCAGTATGGTATTCCCAGTTGATGTCTGGGAAGTTGGAATCTCCCGTAAGGACAAGGGCTACCGATCCAGAGATTTCTCCTAATTGCCTATAGAGTAACTCATCAGTGCTATCATCCTGGCTGGGCAGTAGACACCCACTGCAACATCTCCTTTGTTTTCCATCCCCCTAATCCTCACCCAGAGGCTCTCCACCACATCACCGCTAACTGTAAGGGCTGTACAATCAAACCTCTCCCTTGCATACAGTGCAACTCCTCTGCCTCGCCTGCCCTGCCTATCCTTCCTGAACAGCCTATAGCCCTCCATCCCAGCACTCCAGTCGTGGGACTCATTCCACCAAGTCTCACTAATACCAATGACATCATAGCTCTGAGAACTGACCACTGCCTTCCGGTTCATCCTGTTTGTTTCTCATACCGTGTGTGTTGGTGTACAAGCATTTCAGATGGGCTCCTAAGCCCTCCGGAGCAGCGTAAATGCTCCCATTAGCATTGCCACCCTCAGGCAATGCCATACCAACCCTTGGCTTACCTTCAGCTCTCCTGTTGGTATCCCCTTCCCCCATCGATTCTAGTTTAAAGCCTTCTCAATCAGTCCCGCCAGCTTACGAGCAAAGAAGCTTTTCCCCCATCGGGAAGGAACAGGTGGATCCTGTCAGGCCCCAGCATACCTTGTGCCTCAAAGACTCACTCTTCCATGGTTATAAAAACCAAAGTTCTGGCAGAGGCACCAGTCCTGGAGCCAGGTATTGACGTCATGGGCACGCTTGCTTCTTCCAAAGTCTCTCCCCATTACTGGGAGGATTGAGGAAAACACTGCCTGTGCTCCCAAATCTTTTAGCATTCTTCCCAGGGCCCTGAAATCTCTTTTGATCAACCTTGGACTTCTTGTTGCAACGTCATTAGTACCCACATGAAAGAGCCAGAGTGGGTAATAGTCCAAAGGCTGTACTAAGCTCATCAGTCATCTGGTGACATCCCTGATTCGGGCCCCAGGGAGGCAGCAAACTTCCCTGAAAAGAGGGTCCGATCTGCAAATGGGTGCCTCCATTCTGCTCAGGAGGGAGTCACCTACGACCATAACTCGCCGTTGTTTCTTCTTGGCACTGGTCTTAATGCAGGTCTTGTTGCGAGGGGTTGGTTGACCTTGGTGACGGTGCTTGCACAGGTTCCTCCTATCTCATTACGCACTTTGTCTACCATACCCAGAGCCTCATACCTATTCTGTAAAGGTAGCTGAGAGGGTAAGGAGGGGTTCCTCTTACAGCTCCGTGCAGTAACCTGCTTCCACTCCTCCCTATCCCTTGTAACGCTGCCTTCCTCCTGGCACAAAACAGATCTTGGACCTACCTCCGTAGTGGCCATGCTGAGTTGGCACGTGTGTACCAGAGATGGCAGAGCACAGCTCCATTGGTTGGTCTCCTTCTCAGACTCTCGGATGCTCCTCAGTCAGCCCACCTCCTCCTGAAGCCACCAGGCAGAGTAGTTCATCTACCTGGTCACACCTCCCACAGGCTTGCTTGCTATCACCCTCTATATCTCCAGGAATATCCTTGCGCACACCCCCCGCAATCTGAAGCCTGGGTGGTCGCATGCTCTGACAGGAGCTCTGTCTGTGTGGCTGCATTGGTTCTACTGGGTGCTAGAAGCTCAGGAGAAGCAGAGGACACCGCTTTTCACTGGGTGGTCACCATGCTGCCGCACACCTGCCCACTGCCACGTGCCTGCCCACTGTGCTAGGTCCTCTGTTGTAGGATACAGTGTAAGGCTTTTCATCCATTTTGAGCTGTGTTGAGCACCTCCACCTGGTCTCCCTTTCTGAGCAGAGGTGCAGATTCTCTCATTTTAAATACGCCCCCACATACATTTTTCCAAACCCTCGCAGAGTTTAAAGAGTTCACATCCACAGGCCTGGTTCTGACACTTCTGTGAAAGCTATGGCTATAGCTCTTTATAAACTCCAACAACACATCAATGTAGTCAAGAGCGTCACGTGCTGCAAAATATCTTTGTTTCGAGCATCCTCTTTAAACCCTCTATAAGCAGAGACTTTTACTTCATTATTAGTAACAAAGCAGTAAACATCATACTGCTTTAAATGCTTCTTTAAAGGCTTGCTTAGAAATTTATTTCTTCAGTCTATCTGTAACTTCTGAGGCATGGGCCCCCTACTAAAAATGGTTTTAAAATCTCCAGCTATTTCAGAACCCATTTTGCCTTTTAGACCAATGGCCCAGACATGCTTTGATAATGTGTCTGTCAATCACTGTTAAGAAGTACTTAACACCATTGTTGTGTTTGGAAAACTGTTGCCTATCCACCAAGTCTGCCTGCCATGGAGCATCCACCTCTGCCACACTCACCTTGTTTCTTCTAAAACCTCCAGAGCTTCCTGCCTCCTCCAGAACACTATAAATGTCTTTTAATAAAATTAATCTATGCCACGTCTACCGACACACCACTACTACGCACATGCACAAAATAAAACACTGAACAATGAATTTAACCCATGCACAGAGAAACTTTATTAACAGGGTATGAGGGGTGCCGATCACCAGTCAGGCTTCTCCAGCCTCTATCTTTTTTTCCCCTTGAACACTGCTCTCCTTTCTATACCCCTTCTCCTTTCTTTGACTGCTGCAGACCTGGGCAGGAATGCAAGCACTTCACAGTACATTTCTGTCTTCTCCCTCCTCGCTTAGTTGGAGCTTTTCCCAATGTCCTATAATGTTACCAATGACCAAAGGAGAAGAAAACACATATAGCACAAGCCTGCATCCCATAACAGTCTTACAGCTAGCTCTCTCTGGTGGGTTGACCTCGGCTGTTCACCAGGTGCCCACCAAGCCACTCTATCGCTCCCCTCCATCAATAGGACAGAAAGAAATAGGAGAGAAAATACGGCAAAAGGCTTGTGGGTCGAGATAAGGACTTACCAATTACCGTCATGGGCAAAACACACACGACTTGGGGAAATTAATTTAATTTATTGCCAATTTATTGTAACAAAGTAGGACAGTGAGAAATAAGAACAAATCTAAAAAACACCTTCCTCCCACCCCTCCCTTCTTCCCAGGCTCACCTTCACTCCTGACTCTTCTACCTCCTCCAAAGCAGCACAGGGGGATGGGGATTGCAGTCAGTTCATAATGCTTTATCTCTGCCACTCCTTCCTTCTCATGCTCTTCCCCTGCTCTCGTGTGGGGTCCCTCCCACACAATACAGTCCTTCCTATGGGCTGCAGTCCTTCAGGAACTGACTACTCCAGCATGGGTCCCCCATGGGGTCACAGGTCCTGCCAGAAAACCTGTTCCTGCATGGGCTCCTCTCCACAGGTCGTAGTTCCTGCCAGGAGCTTGCTCCAGCATGGGCTCTCCATGGGCTGCAGGGGGACAACCTGCATCACCATTTTCTTCTCCACAGGCTGCAGGGGAATCTCTGCTCCAGCGCCTGAAGTGCCTCCTCCCCTCCTTCTTCACTGACCTTGGCATCTGCAGGGTTGTCTGTCTATGTCTACGTAGACATTGTTGTTTGTATGTCTACGTCAGACCTGGAAGCTCCACTCCTACTACATAAGCTAAGGCCACTTTTTTAGACAATGTCATGAATCCAAGTGTTTCTGTGTTGCCCTGCGATTGGCTGGTTGCCATTTTTGACACTGGTATACCCATGTGATCTCAGAGCATCCTCTGATTGACTGCCCATTTCTTTTGGACCCCAAAGTGCTCACATATAAAAACATATACATTTCCATGTATCTATACATCTTGTATATTTGCACGTTATATATATTATTTATACATAGATGTAGAACATATTTTTTTATATCTATACACACACACAAGTAGATAGATACTCTATATACAGGTGTGTATATATATATCCATAAAAATTATTAAAAATTAAAGTTTAAATGTGAACAGAAAGTAATTAAACTAAATAAACTTAAAAAACACCTTTTAAAAGTCTGCTGAACAAACTTTTTTCAGTCTGCTGAACAAGCTGTAACATGTTTGGGCTTGGGGGGAATGCCAAAAAGGGGGGGAATAGGGGGTTTGGGCACAAACAAGTTGGAACATGCCTGAGGGCTATGGACCCCTCCTAGGAGGCCCATCTAGGGGCCCCTTCACAATCTCCACCCCATGCAAAGAAGAGACCAATCCTGTGAGCCAGACTGAGAGGCCTCCTGCATCCAGTCCCAGCCCAACAGGATGACCATGCAATATTATTGGGGCAGCTTCTGGACTTTGTACTGTGCTTAAAGATGCAGGCAAAACTCTTAAAAAGGAAAACCAGGACAAAACACCAACTTCAGAACAACATGTGCATAAAGACAACAAGGAAAAGCCCCCAAGGGATTCCCCCCCCCCCCCCAACCACGTAAACCAGAAGAACTAGCCGATAGGCCCATGAATGGGAAACTGTTTTGAGGTAAGTGTCACACAGAGAGGGCAGGTGGTGGCAGGAGCTCCCTTTGCCTATGGCTGTGGGAAAGAATATTGGGTTTATGTGGCAAGGTTTGGCAGGGGCGGGGCTACAGGGGTGGCTTCTGTGAGAAAACACCAGGGGCTGCCCCCATGTCAGACAGAACCAGTTCAGTCAGCAAAGCTGGTGGCACCTCTGTGATAAGATTTTTTTTTTTTTTAAAAGGGTAAAAAACCCTATACAGCAGCTGCAAGGGAGAAGAGTGAGAAAAACGTGAGAGGAACAACCCTGCAGAAACCAAGGTCAGTGAAGAAGGAGGGGGAGGAGGTGCTCCAGGTGCTGGAGCAGAGATTCCCCTGCAGCCCATGGAAAAGACCATGGTGATTCAGGTTGTCCCCCTGCAGCCCACCGAGCACCACATCACTGCAGCCCACAGAAGACCCCAAGCTGGAGGAGGCTCCTGGCAGGAACCACAGCCCATGGAGAAGAATCCATGCCGGAGCAGGCTTTCTACCAGAAACTGCAGCTGTGGAGGACCCACGCTGGAGCAGTCTGTTCCTGAAGGACTGTACCCCACAGAACAGGATGGAAAGGGCCCATGCTGGAACAGTTCTTTAAGGACTGTATTCTCTGAGAGGGACCCCATGCTGGAGCAGGGGAACAGTGCGAGGAGGAAGGAGCAGCAGAGATGAGGTGTTATGAATTGAACACAACCCCCACCCCACCGTGCCACTCATGGGAGGAGGAGGTAGGATAGTCAGGAGTGAAGGTAAGCCTGGGAAGAAAGGGGTGTAGAGGGGGAAGGTGGTTTTAGTTTTGTTTCTCACTATCCTACTCTGTTATTAATTGGCAATAAGTTAATTCTCCCCTAGTCTGTATTGCCTGTGATGGTAATTGGCAAGTGATATCCCTGTCCTTATCCTGACCTATGTGCTTTTCATCTTATTTTCTCCCCCTCTCCTGCTGAGGAGGAGTGAGAGAGTGGCTTGGTGGGCACCTGGCAGCCAGCCAAAGTTAACCCACCACAGTTATATACCTCATTCAACAAAGAAAACATCCACACTTATTGCTTCCAAAAATAACTTAAATATTTTAGCTTTTCACCAGACAGGTATTATTTGCAATGTATACTTTAACCACCCAGTTCCCTCATGGACACAGTAAAACTTTTCCCCTCAAGTGCAGGATCCTGGGGGTGGGGCAGCACGCACACAGCGGCAGGCACCTGCATTTGGGGACAATATGTTCTAGGATTGGTGAGCACTTAACACGTTTAACAAGTGGCAAGGTTATATTTGCCTGCCCCTTTCCCCCCCAAAAAAAGAGGATTCAATTAAAAAAAGTATTTAGAAGTCAGTGATTAATCAGCCAGCATGATACTGAAGCAAGAAGGGCTAATGTAATTATTGGCTGTATAAGTCAGGGGAATAATGAGTCAAGAGAGATATCTCATTGGTGCAGACAGAATCAGTCAGACACCATATACAGCTCTGGAATCCATACTTTAAAAAAAAAAAATCAAAAATAACACAGAAGGAAAAGAGTTCAAAATAAAATTCAGGTACGCAAAATGCCTCACAGAGAGAACCATCTGTTTAGTTATCAAAGAGAGACAACTGGGAGGTCAACTGTGGTGTGCCACAGCACCTTCACAAAGTGAAAACAAAGTATTAAAAGACTCTAGCTAGCAGATAAAAGCATAACAGGAGTTAGGGTTTGGAATCAGATGCCAATTTGCATTAGAAAATAGGTATATGTTTTCAGCAATTAGCATGATTAACTATTGGAACAAGCAAACAAAAACCCCATAGATCCTGCATCCTTAGAATCCTCAAATCAAGACCAGATTCCTTTTATCTAGGACAGTTCACATTTTTGTCAAAAGCAGTTTTGTTCAATGCAAGGGCAACTGTGTGGAAGTTAATGGTTTGATACACAGGCAGTCAGACAAAAATCTCAGTCCATTCTGGCCCTAAACTCTGAGAATACAATCGTGACTTCAAACAGTCTCTATGCCTTAATGTTTTGGAGGTAAAGTAATTTGAAATGAACAAAATAGGCCATAAGATTTCAAAGTTTCCATTCCACAAGTCAAGCCTACAGATAACTGCTGTTAAATACGACAAATAAACTTAATGTAATAAAAACAATATGCCACAAATTCTCCTAATAAGTTAGCTGAAGAGCACTGTATTGCCAAAACTATTCCAAGTAATCGACTCACAGCTTCCATTATATCAGTCTGTATATTTCAACTAGTAAATGGCGCCTGCTCTCCACAAAATGCTATCTATACATAATACAGTACATCCTAAGTAATGAACATTTGTAGTTAGCCAGTTGGCTCATACTTTTTACCTTGTTCTTTCAGGTGCCAAATTAGGGGGTGGGGAGGGATTGTATAAGGACAACACCTTACAAAAAAAGTAATTAACCCTGGCCATTGTAGTTTTTGCAGGCTATAGGGTGGTTTGTTTTTTTTTTGTTTGTTTGTTTGTTTTTGTTTTGTGGGGGTGTTTTGGGTTTATATAGGAATAATTAAATAGGAACCATTTATAAAGTATAAATGGTTCCTATTATTTATTTATACTTTTAGATTAATATTTGCATGCACATGACACGAGAAGATAGCCAACAATCTCACAGTCATGAGATTCTTAGTGTATCCAACAACATTACAATAGATAAATGATCTACTGAAGACAGAATATCATGCACTGTCTTATTATACATGTACTGGTTTTGGCTGGGATACAGTTAAATTTCTTCCTAGTAGCTTGTATGGGGCTATGCTTTAGATTTGTGCTGGAAACAGTGTTGATAATACAGGGATGTTTTAGTTATTGCTGAGCAGTGCTTACACAGAGTCAAGGCCTTTTCTGCTCCTCACACTGTCCTGCCAGTGAGTAGGCTGGAAGTGAGTTTCTTACTTTTACCCTTCCAATTCTCCCCCATCCCACGGGAGGGGAGGAAGTGAGCAAGTGGCTGTGTGGTGCTTAGTTGCCAGCTGGGGTTAAACCATGGCAATACATAAGGGTGGAAAAAAAAATTCTCAGTTTTATTTATGAACTAAATAATCATTTACAAACCAGCAGTTAAATCTTTGTTCCAGTAACCTGAAAAAAAAATTACTCTTAAGCACATACTGCACAGCACACATTCCCCAACACACATGCAAATGTTTCCCACCATACTATGCTATTCACAAAACAAATACACCCTCAATTTCACCTAATAATGGTAGTTATTGCCACCAAAATAAGCGTTTTTACATAGTCAGTTTTAATGTTAGCGTCAGTCACAAGGTTAAAATGTTTAACAGCAACCCAAACATATGAGGGTATAGTGAATTCCCTTCCCATCACTTTAAACAAACTCAATCATTTTTCATCTATGCAAACAAGTTGTTCCATGAGTAATAGAACTAACAGAGCCTGGTTTCCGTTGCATTTGTGCCTTTACTTTCCTCAATCATAGTAACAACCAACATACCCTTGATATCTGCAGTTCTCACCCAAGTCTCCTCAACGCTTTCCCCAGCTGACTCCACATCACCTAACTACAAGCTGGGCGAGAGGCAATCATTGCTACACGACTGGTTGCCAAAAGCTAATCAGAACAGGTAAGTCTTGAGCTCACCATACTGTCTCACACACTTATTTAGGTCCCTTATCTACGTTTATTCAGCCATCAATTTATTTTTATTATTATTTTCAAGAAAACATGTAGGAATTTGATTTCTTTATCCCTCTGCAAAACATAGCACAAATCATTCACAAGTATGAGGAACGACAGGTTGACTATGAATGGCTGGGGGGGGGAAAGAGTGAGTGAGTGAGTCTGTGTGTTTGGGGGCAGGGTTTTGTTTGGGGGTTTTATTTGTTTGCAGTTGTTTTTGGGTTTGGTTTGGGGTTTTTTTGTTGGTTTTTTTTTGTTTTGTTTTTAAGAAGCCCCTAATGATAACAGTTATTTAACTATACCTTTCTAAATGAAGTAAACTGCTCATGGCAAATTCACTTTTTTCAACTAGCCTGTACCTAGAGACAACATCTGAGAATTACATTTGCCACTATAAAGAATAATCTCTAAAAAGAACATGTCAAGTGCTTCAAAAAGCAAGTGCAATTTGACAAGCTCTTACTATACAAGGTAGGTTTCAAAAAAAAAAAAAATCAAGTTCTCTGAAGTAGACATATCTATTCCTACAGACTCTTGAACTCTATGAAAGAAGACATTTTAGAGTTTACATGCTAACGAAGCTAAAAAACAAGATTTATTTTTTTTTAATTAAATAATCAGTCATTCAGACAGAATTTACCCCTCAGAACCAACTCAACTCAACTTTCACTTTAAATGAAGTTATCTTCCTGGTAGAAAAAGGAAAATGGCATTACCTGTCAAATCATTGCTCTTTTATTCTGTCCTGCAACATGCCTGTAAGACTTTCAGACCTTTGTAGTGACAAGTTTCATTCAAATCTTCAATAGCAAATAAACTTTTTCCATCTCCTAAGCTCTCACCACTGGGAATATTTTATACGCTAGCAGTTTAAATACAGAAGTATTTCTTCTCAAGATTAACTTAACAGAAACCTGATTTGAAGAAGAGCAGCAAGTTTTTCCTCAGCTCTTCAAATAGACTACAGTAAGAACTGCTGCATACAGTATCTGTTTCAATCAAACACAACAGTACATATCACAACAGCAAGGGGGGGGTTTAATGCAATGCAACCCCACCCTCTCCACCCTTTGATTGTATTAATTACTTCAGCATAGCAAGTACATTCAGAACAAAGTCTGTGAGCCTTGACTTTCATCTTCCCAAAACATGTCTTTTATTAAAATTATTAATTTACCCTAGAGACAGGGCTCCAATACAAGTCCTGTACCAAGTAATAGATTCTGAAATTGGGCAGTGTCTTTCCAGCTGTTGACTTATTTCCATCAGACATTCTAGTCTGACGTTCCTAAGTCAGTTTTCTCTGGTGTCCCTTCAAACCTGATGGGAGTACCTATCCCAGCACAAGGGGGTAGTTTGAACTGTTACTTAACCCTTTTTACTAGTAAAATCAAAAAGGAAACAGTTTAAACCACGGGACATTTAAAAATATCAACATTCTGAAATCTGTTGCATCACCAAATACTGCTGATAAAGGCTTCCATTTAGTATCTCTGTCTTTTAAACTATGTACCAGTCAGACCACTATCCCAATATAAAAGGATGAAGAGTTATATATACACATATAAACAAACAGGAATATTCTACGCTCGCATTCTTGCAAGATCTCATTACATTTGCAGTGTTTGTCAAAATGTACATCCACTTTACAGATCATATCTACCTTAAAGTTTCCATGCAAATATTTTTAATATATTCCCGAAGTAGCTTCCTGGAGAATCCAACATTTTGGTCTAAAATTACTTTAGTCCAGAAGGATCGTTATGCACATGAGATTTCAAAGACAGAACGAACGTTGTGTTTAAATAGCATCTGATTATTTTTTTTTTATTTTAACCTTCTCATCCACAACTTCAATTCTAAGAAACATAGGTAGACAATTATGTAGGACTCCTGAAAAAATACCAAAGCAAAACACTTCTAAAGGAACATTCTAGAGTACACATGGGTAATCAAACATAATTTCTAGGTCTAGGTTTCTCAGTCATCCATATTTCACATCCAGAGGGCAAAAAAAATGACTAAACTGACTTGAGATTATGCATACACAGAGTTATAGAGTATACAACATTTCCCGAAACAAAAATATATGTGAACTAGCAAAGAGCATCCAAGTATTATACAACCATAGCATTAAAGTATTGTCTCCTGCAGTTTCTTCATAGGACCTTCTGAAGCGAAATCAATTACTTTTCAACAAGAGACTGACTACCACGTTATTCCATAGCACCACAACTCACTGACAAATTCAACATTTGTAGAAAATAAACAGAACTTGGTAGTAGAAGACAAATCAACAAATACTCGGGGGGGGGGGGAACAATACAAACCACAAACATTCCTTTTTTAATCTATCAGTGCTATTTCAATTCCTACTTCTCACAGGACTTGAAAACCTAAGCCATACACAGCATCAAAACCCCACATCTGTATAACTGAGGTAATTTAGCAAGGAATACGCCCACTCCATTCTGACTAGAGACACATTCCCTCCCCCTTCCAACAGTGGGGGTTTAATCAATGCAAAACCATTAATAGGGGTGGAGGGAGTTTTCTGAACGCGACTCAAGACAGCTCTCATCCAAACCCCACCACCACCTCTCCACAAACGTTCCTTATCACCCTGCTGAGCTACACACCTAAGCCAACCCACAGTAATGCGAGGTCTCCATGCAAACCTGAAGACAAAAGTCTGCTGGCAGAACGCAGGGACACACAAACCAGGCACCCGGAAAAAAAGAATCGTTACCACTCCTCCAGAAGCCAGGAAGCTTAATAGTTGGAATAGGAAAGGGAGGGGTGAAAACAGAAGGGGGAAAAAGGTGGGGGGAGAAAAAATGTGTGGGGTTTTTTTTTTAAAGGAAAAGACACCTTTCCCCTTGGTGGGCAAAAGCTACCCTTAAGCACGAAAAAGGAAGGGGGTTTGGGGGGGGGGGGGGGGGAAGAAACATCGAACCCACCGAGACAATAACGTGCATTTTCTGCATCAGAAAAAGTTCACGCACAACCTGCCCACGCCCACACCCAACCTGGTGTCGTGTCGTGTCGTGTCTATCCCGCTCCCCCCCCAGCACCGGAGGGCGGCAGACTGACCTGTCAACAAACGGCAGCGACGGCAACAGAAAAGAAGATGAGCTACGCTGTGCCCGGCCGCTAAGAGAAGGGGGAGGAGCAAGAATCTTTTATCTTCAAGGGGTTGATTCCCGTCCCCTTTTCCTTCCAGTTCCCCTTTTATTTTTTCCCTACCCCCTCAAAAAAAAAAAAAAAAAAAAAGAAAAATATATTTTCTGTCCTTCCTCCTCCCCTCCCAATATTCCGACTCAGAGTTTAAAACAAAGAGACGGAAATAGCCGAGTGCGGACCGAATGAAGCCGAGTGAGCGTGTCATGCATATGGTGCATGCGCACTGTGTGTACACATACGCTCAGATCTATATCCTTGCCTCTCTCGAGATATGGGATTGGTTTCGCGTCATCCATTCCTCCAATCCCACTCCGTTATGCGTGTGGTGAAAGGGGAGCAGTGTCTTTCCGGTGGGATGGGGAAGAGAATCGAAAGGTAAAAGGGAGAAAACTCGTGGGTTGAGATAAGAACAGTTTAATAACTGAAGTAAAATAAAATAGAATAGTAGTAATAGTAGTAGTAATAATAATACAATAATAATATACAAAGCAAGTGATACACTCTACAATTGCTCACCGACCGATGCCCAGCCCATCCCCGAGCAGCGATCACTGCCCCCCGGCCAACTCCCCCCACCTTATATACTGAGCATGACGTCATACGGTATGGCAGAGCCCTTTGGCCAGTCTGGGTCAGCTGTCCTGGCTGTGCCCCCTCCCAGCTTCTTGTGCACTGGGCAGAGCCTGGGAAGCTGAGAAGTCCTTGACCAGTGTAAGCACTACTTAGCAACAACTAAACCATCAGTGTGTTATCAACATTATTCTCATCCTAAATCCAAAACACAGCACTATACCAGCTACTGGGAAGAAAATCAACTCTATCCCAGCCGAAACCAGGACACCACCCTAAGCTCGGGGTGGAGGATACCTCTCTGTTGTACTCTGTGTTTCTCCCTAGGGTGGCCCCTGTGGGATTCCTAGCCCAGTATTGCTCCCTCATGCATGCACACTTTTTTCAGGTAGCATCCTTGTATGCTATCTTTTTGTCAAGATGAGAGAGTTTGGGTGAGGGGTGAATTTACCCAGAAATAGCCCTTATGCAATGCATGCTTTTCCCCTATCCCATTTAGCCTTCTTCACACGCAGGGGCAGGCACCACTGGCACTGCTTCCCCCAAACCTGTACCTTCTCCACATGCAAAGACAAGCACCCCAGAACAATCCTCCCCACATCTGCACATTTCCACAGATAGGGACACTCATCACTGTCACAAATGATGTGATAAACAGGGACAGACATTTTCTGCATGACCCTTCTAACATCTCCCTCACATATTGGGAGGACAAACACTCTTACAATCATAGAATCATAGAATCATAGAATTGTTAAAGTTGGATGTAGTAAAGATAAGGGCTGGCGACCGGAAGATCACGCGCTGTACGGAAAGAGTTAAGGGTCGACCCTCCCTTGTCTCCGCCCCTTATAACATGACACGCCTACTGCTGGGGGTATAAAGGTAAACTACTGCGCAGTAAACATTGAAGCTGAACACCTACACTGCGTGTGCTGGCTGTTCCTTCCCCAGCGCAGTAAACATTGAAGCTGAACACCTACACTGTGTGTGCTGACTGTTCCTTCCCCAGCCCGGGTCGGCTGGAGATCCGCTGGTATAACCTTGATATGTAACGAACGCTACATAGTGGTGACCCCGACGTGATCGGCTGCAGGCAGCAGCGATGGAGCTCGCAGAACTCGTAAAGGTACTAAAGTCGGTAGCGACGGAGGTGGGCGAGGATGGGGCGATAAGGAAAAGGCCCACGGGCGACCGCATCCAATGGATGCTACGCCGGGGAGTGCTCGGCGCTCCCACAGAAGTTTTTGGACACCCCAAATTGGGGGAAAATATGCAATGAGCTGACAGAAGTGATCATAAGCAATGTTGGAGGAGCCAGTGACCAGCTTCGTGCCTGGGGAACAGTAGAAAGGGTGCTCAAGAAGGGGTTTGTGGCAAAGCGGTGCTGGCTTGCCGCACGTAGCGCGCTGATGGGGCATGAAGTTCCTGGCAACGAAAAGCCAACGGGTTTAGTCTCGGAGGGGACACAGGCTGGCTGGGAGGGAGCACAGCCAGGGGGGGCTGACCCAGACTGGCCAAAGGGCTATGCCATACCATATGATATCATGCTCAGCAATATAAAGCTGGGGGAAGAAGAAGGAAGGGGGGGACGTTTGGAGTGATGGCGTTTGTCTTCCCAAGTAACCGTTACACATGATGGAGCCCTGCTTTCCTGGGGATGGCTGAACACCTGCCTGCCTATGGGAAGTAGTGAATGAATTCCTTGCTTTGCTTTGCTTGCGCATGCGGCTTTTGCTTTACCCATTAAACTGTCTTTATCTCAACCCATGAGTTTTCTCACTTTTACTCTTCCGATTCTCTCCCCCATCCCACCGGGGGGGAGTGAGCAAGCGGCTGCGTAGTGCTTAGTTGCTAGCTGAGGTTAAACCACGACAGTTTTTTTGGCGCCCAATATAGGGTACAAAGGGTTCGAGACAACGACAGATTTAATTGGAACGTGCTAGATCGAAGTTATAGCAGGTATTGCTGTTTAGCTATTAATCGGCAGGTTTCTGTGCTTGCCACGGGGCTTGCTTGCCTTACTGTATATTAGAGTCTAATGCTCGTTAGTGGCTGCTTTTTGCTTTCTCTGCTTGCTGTACTGCTGAACTGCTTATCATCTTACTCCGCTGTGCCTGGGAACGTTTTGATAACAGCAATGGCCATGTGCCTGGGCTGGCAGATGGCCAGGGCATCTCTGCTGTTTTTCTGTACTGCTGTACTGGACAGGCTGGAACTCCAGTGTGAACTCGAGTTGAAGGGGTGGCCTGTGGGGCACAGACGGGGCCGTCGTTACTGGGGACTGAGCCAACGGAGGAAGGGGAGGCGCAGGGAGGCTATGGCGCAGCGGGAACAAAGGAGTCGGGAAAGGTGTTCCCATTACGAGTGGGGAGTCTAGAGCAGCCACCCACGGAACCTTCGGCACCTTCTGCACCGGCAGATCCGACACCTCCTCAGTACCCCTGGGGCGAGTTGCAACAATGTGTGGAAAGGGAGCTGACTGATAGGTTGCTGGATTGGGTCCCGGGGGCCAATGTGGGATCCCAGCGGTATTGCGAACTATGTGAAGGAAGATGGCGGGAAGGAGAAAAGGAGGGCAAGACACCATCACCTTCTGAGGACGCCCCGTTGCATCCCAGTGATCGACGGGTGCTGGACACACAGAGAGCAGAGCGCAGAAAAAGATCTGAGGAACAAGGAGAACCGGTGTCACGGCTGACGACATGTAGGGGGGGTGGTAGGGCTCCCCCGGCACTGCCAGTGATACCTGAGCTACCAGAGGGACCCCTTACCCCTGGGGCAGTGGGAAAGCGAACTGGTATTACTTTGCAAGATGCTCGCTCTGTGATTGCTGCTTGTCCTGTGTGTTCCAAAGGTCCCCTCTGGGAGGCAGGGGTAAACCCTCGAGGGTTGCAGCCCAACCAAATATGGCAGTCTGATGTTATGATTTATGAACCCTTTAATCCACGTAAGTATCTGCATGTCACAGTTGATACCTGCAGTGGAGTTATTTTAGCGACTATGCATGCTAAACAAAATGCTCTCGCAGTTATTTTACATTGGCAGGACTGTATGGCGCAACTTGGCATCCCACAAAAAATTAAAACAGATAATGGAGCGGCATATGTCAGCAAGAAGACAAAGGACTTTTGCGCGCGCTGGGATATTCAGTTGAGTCATGGCATTCCCTACAACAGTACGGGCCAAAGCATTGTGGAACGCGCGCATCGCACATTAAAAGGGTTACTCGACCGACTTAGGGAGGGGGAAAAGATAAGCCCAGGAACAGGGGTTCCCCCTCCCCTTGGCCCTCCCTTATTTCGGGCACAGTGTCTGTTGACGACGGCACTAATTACCTTAAATCATACCATTTGAGGGAACACCTATAAAACCCAGACTGCAACCCAGGCACATTTCCGGCTCGATGAGAACGAAGGGCCTTACCCTTTGGTTCAAGTACGGGACCTGCAAACCTGTCAATGGAATGGCCCGTATTCCCTCCGTTGCCTGGGACGTGGGTATGTGTGTGTGCAAACCGAGAAAGGGACGCTAGAATGGGTACCCAGTCGAAATATTCGACCGTATAAACATTAATCAATTTATTGAGTCTTATCTTGACAGGTTACCATTTCCCTATGCATCCTGATGGTGTGGGGGAGCAATGAGGGAGCCGTGACGAACTACTGGCTGGATTGGGCAAAATCCATGAACATAACGGATGCGTCTCTGTATATGCCGGCTATTGGACAAGCCTCTACCTGTCTATTGTTCACCCCCTACTTCACTAGCGATAAGGAGGACAGTTGCTGCCACAAGTCAAACCAGAGCTCCACTATCCCAGGCTTACAAAACTGGAATGTTAATAACGCCCAAACTTTTAATAACCGGGCTCATAGTCTTGTTACTTGTTCTTGACCTTGTTGTGCTATTACCCTGTCTGTTACGCTTAATTATGCATTCTAGGAGTCGTATATTAAGAAGTCTTACCACATATCGATTATTTTACGCGCAGCTTTCCCAGCGAGATCCAGAGCTACTGGAGCTAAGGGAGGGGGAAATGTAGTAAAGATAAGGGCTGGCGACCGGAAGATCACGCGCTGTACGGAAAGAGTTAAGGGTCAACCCTCCCTTGTCTCCGCCCCTTATAACATGACACGCCTACTGCTGGGGGTATAAAGGTAAACTACTGCGCAATAAACATTGAAGCTGAACACCCACACTGTGTGTGCTGACTGTTTCTTCCCCAGCCCGGGTCGGCTGGAGATCCGCCGGTATAACCTTGATATGTAACGAATGCTACAGTTGGAAAGGACCTCTGAGATCATCAAGTCCAACCTGTTAACCTAACTGCCTGGTCCACCTCTAAACCATGTCCCTAAGCACCACATCCACATGTTTTTTGAATGCTTCCAGGGGCTGTGATTGTACCACCTCCCTGGGCAGTATGTTCCAATGCCTAACCACTCTCTCTGTGAAGAAATTTTTCCTAATATCCAATCTAAATCTCCCCTGGCACAACTTGAGCCCATTTCCTCTTGTCCTGTCGCTTGTTACTTGGGAGAAGAGACTGACCCCCACCTTGCCACAACCTCCTTTCAGGTAGTTGTAGAGAGCAATAAGGTTTCCCCTCAGCCTCCTCTTCTCCAGGCTAAACAACCCCAGCTCCCTCAGCTGCTCCTCGTAAGACTTGTGCTCTAGACCCTTCACCAACTTCATTGCCCTTCTTTGGACACTCTCCAGCACCTCAGTGTCTTTCTTGGAGTGAGGGGCCAAAAAGTCAACACAGTACTCGAGGTGCGGCCTCACCAGGGCCGAGTACAGGGGCACTATCACCTCCCTGGTCCTGCTGGCCACACTATTCCTCATACAGGCCAGGATGCCATTGGCCCTCTTGGCCACCTGGGCACACTGCTGGCTGGTGTTCAGCCAGCTGTCAACCAACACCCCCAGGTCCTTTTTCTGACAGGCAGCTCTCCAGCCACTCTTCCCCAAGCCTGTAGCATTGCCTGGGGTTGTTGTGACCCAAGTGCAGGACCAGGCACTTAGCCTTGTTGAACCTCATGCAGTTGGCCTGGGCCCATCGATCCAGCCTGTCCAGGTCCCTCTGTAGGACCTTCTTACCTTCAGGCAGATCAACACTTCCGCCCAACTCGGTGTCGTCTGCAAACTTACTGAGGGTGCAATATACAATATTGCGATATAGAAGGAAAGATCTCACTGCCACAGCCCACCAACACCCTTATTTACACAGGAATAAACCCTGCACAACCCACCAACAGGTTTTCTCCACCAACAACCTCCACACACAGGACTCTCTAGTCCTCTATTCACAGCACAAAAAGGCACCAGAACAATCTCCCAACATTAAACTCACACATGCAACCCACCAACTTCCTAGATTCTCTAGGACCCAAATACTCCCCCATCCACAGGTCTAGACTTCAGAAACAGCTCACATCATCTCCAAGACACGCTCACATTTTAAGTCCAGAAAATGGATGTCCAATTCCTAACAGTACCAACATTCCCCAGACTGTAAAGATGAGTTGAATTTTTCAAAATAATGAGATTAATAAATAAGATTTACATTCTGGACAATTCTTATGCTTTCAGATTTCAGTGTTTAAAGCCATATCATATTCCAAAGTTTTCTCCAGAAGCATATAGGTTGTTTGTTTTTTTAACATCCTCCCCCAAATAATCACATACTTCTTTAAGTTGGAGCTTTAAGTAGTCCACCAGTTACAATGAAACTTAAACAGGAGCTGGGAATGCTGGTGACAAGATATTTGCAGTTTTTCATTGGGTTGCATAAGTCAAACACTTCAACTGAAAGCCCTGCTGAAAGACAAAGCATGAGGACAAATTTGCAAAGCAGGAACTGAGGTTGAGCTCATGCCACATAGCATTACTTAATTCAATTTATTGCCAATTAAAAATAGGATGGTGAGAAACAAAGCCAAAAACTAAAACACCTTCCCCCCACCCCCCCTTTTTTTCCCAGGCTCAACTTCACTCCTTCATTCCGAATCCTGACTCCTCTGCCTCCTCCCTGCCACCACTCCCAGCAGCACAGGGGGGATGGGAAATGGGGGGTTGCCATCAGTTCATAACACTTCATCTCTGCTGCTCCTTCCTCCTCACACTTTTCCCCTGCCCCAGTGTAGGTCCATCCCATGGGCTGCAGTCTTTCAAGAAAATCTCCAGTGTGGGTCTTCTTCACAGGCCACAGTTCCTGTCAGGAGAGCCTGCTCCTATGTGGGCTCTCCATGGGCTGCATCTTCCTTCAGAGCATATCCACCTGCTCTGGCATGGGGTCCTCCATGGGCTGCAGTGTGGATATCTGCTCCAGCATGGCCCTCTCCATGGGCTGCAGGGAAATATCTGCTACAGTGCCTGAAGCACCTCCTCCCCCTCCTTCTTCTCTGACCTTGGTGTCTTCAGGATTGTTTCTCTCACTTTTTTTTTCCTCACTCCTCACTGCCTGTGCAGCGTTTTTTACCCTTTCTTAAATTTGTTTTCACAGAGGCATCATCAGCTTCTCTGACTGGCTTTCCTTTGGCCTGCGGTGAGTCCATGTTTTGCACCAGGACATGCTGGTCCATTACAATCCCCGTAAGATTCTGTAAGGTATAATTTAAAATACTATTTATTAGGTTTAACACTGTAAGGAGAGAATAGCATAGATAATCGTATGCCCCTTTACATGTTGGGAGCCCTGAGCAGTGTAGCATTGAACAGGACTCCAACCAACATGCAGCATACCATGCAGTCACTGTCCATAGCAGAGATTCTTCCCTTTTGGTCTTTCAAGCTATTATGGGATTTTCTTACAAGGAAACAGCTCTATATCATATCTACAGTCAAACAGAAATTATGTTCACGAGAACTTCTTGCTGCACTGTTAGATAAAGGTAAGGTCATGCATGTGACATAATCGATGGTACTGAGTGGGAGCTGCCTGCAGGCTCCTGTGTTGCAATGAGGTGGCTGAGTTTATCCTGTGGCGAAGGACTATGTGCAGCACAACACAGGCCTGAAGGCCATGTACGTGTAGTGCAGCACAGCACAGGTCTGGGTGTACTTGGGTTAACTGTTATGTGGATCACTAACTCCTCAATGTACCATGGTCTTTCAGTCAGGATCACTACAGTCCATTGCTGAGCTGGCTGGAACTGGCTATATCTGGCACAGAGGCTACCTCTGCAGACCCCACCACCAAAACCTTGCCATGTCAACCCCAATACAAATGGCTATTTAAAATTATCTTATTTACGTACAGTTCAGTCAATTCCTTTCTCTACAGCAGGAACTAACTGGGGGGAATCACTCAGACTGCCAAATTCTCCACCTAGGGTGTTAATCAACACACTGAAGCATAGAAGTAGTGCCTATCATTTGTCCTATGCACAGCAGGAGCTGCCTGGGGGAACCACCTGGGCTGTCCAGAATCCCACCCACCCAGAGAGTGATCCTGTAGCTATTAGTTGATTTGTTGACTGAACTTCTATGCAGATTCACAATCACCTTGTCTCAAATCAATCCATTGTCTTATCTAGGCACAGACAAGCTGGGGAGTTCCTGGACCACCCAGGAATTAATGACTAGGCCCACCACGTATACACACAAGCACAGCTCTGATATTCAGCTGTACCATAATTGCAACTATAGGGCAAACTTGAATTTCCTCCCTATATCACAATTATAACTTAAATTCCATAGATTTTGCCACACTGTAAAAGAGCATTGCCTTATTCAATCATGTCTCTACGCTAATGTGCGCAGCATGAAGAATAAACAAGAGGAGCTAGAAGCTTTGGCTCAGTCCCAGAGCTATGACATCATTGGCATAAGCGAATCCTGGTGGGATGAGTCCTGTGACTGGTGAGCCCTGATGGATGGTTATAGGCTCTTCAGGAGGGATAGGCAGGTGTCCTGGTTTCAGCTGGGATAGAGTATTTTTTAGAGTTAACTTTAGAGTTAAGTCTTGGTAGCCGGTATGGGGCTGTGTTTTGGGTTTAGGATGAGAACAATGTCGATGATACACTGATGCTTTGGTTCTTGCTAAGTAGTGCTTAGTGTTGCTAAATAGGTGCTAAGTGGCGCTCACACTGGTCAAGGACTTTTCAGCTTCCCCTGCTCTGCTGGGTGCACAAGAAGCTGGGAAGGGGCACAGCCGGGGCGGGGGGGGGGGGAAGGGGGGTGCTGACCCAGACTGGCCAAAGGGCTATTCCATACTATGTGACGTCATGCTCAGTATATAAGCTGGGGGAAGAAGAAGGAAGGGGGGGACATTGGGCGTGATGGCGTTTGTCTTCCCAAGTAACCATTACATGTGATGGAGCCCTGCTTTCCTGGGGATGGCTGAACACCTGCCTGCCAATGGGAAGTAGTGAATGAATTCCTTGTTTTGCTTTGTTTGCGTGCACGGTTTTTGCTTTGCCTATTTAACTGTTCTATTTTATTTTACTTCAATTATTAAACTGTTCTCATCTCAACCCACGAGTTTTCTCCCTTTTACCCTTCTGATTCTCTCCCCCATCCCACTGGCAGGGAGTGAGCGAGCGGCTGCGTGGTGCTTAGTTGCTGGCTGGGGTTAAACCACGACAGCAGGGCAGGTGAGGTGGGGGGTGGTGCTGTATGTAAGAGGGGGTTGGATTGTATGGCACTTGCAGTTGGCGATGACACGGTTGAGAGCCTCTGGGTAAGGATTAAAGGGAAAGCAAATAAAGCAGAAATTGTGGGATTCTACTATCGACCACTCAGCCAGGATGATGACACCAATGAATTATTCTATAGGGAATTAAGGGATATCTCTAGATCAGCTGCCCTTGTCCTTATGGGGGATTTTAACTTCCCAGACGTCAGCTGGGAATATCATACAGCAGACACAAACAGGTCCAGGAAATTCCTGAAGCACGTTGAAGATGATAACTTCTTGGTGCAAGTACTAAGGGAGCCGGCTAGGAAAAGTGCCCTCCTAGATTTGTTGTTTGTAAACAGAGAGGGTTTCATGGGCAAAGTGGTGATTGGTAGCTGTCTTGGTCACAGTGACCATGAAGTAGTTGAGTTTCAAATAGTTGGCGATAGGAGAAAAACTGCCAGCAAAACTTTGACCCTGGATATGGGGAGAGCAGACTTTGGGCTGCTGAAGGAGCTAGTTAGTAAGGTCCCCGGGAATCTGCTTTTGAAGGTATTGGGGTCTATGAATGCTGGTCACTTTTTAAGACCCATCTCTTAAGAATGCAGGATCAGGCAATCCCAAAGTGTCAGAAGTCAAGTGGGTGAAAGGTCTCAAGGGCAAGACTTAGGAACAGCTGAGGTCACTTGGCCTGTTCAGCTTGGAGAAGAGAAGGCTGAGGGGTGACCTCATTGCAGTCTACAACTTCCTCAAGAGGGGCAGCGGAGGAGGAGGTGCTGATCTCCTCTCTCTGGTGACCAGCGATAGGACATGAGGAAATGGAATGAAGCTGCGTCAGGGGAAGTTCAGATTGGACATTAGGAAAAGGTTCTTCACTGAGAGGGTGGTCGGTCACTGGAACAGGCTCCCCAGGGAAGTGGTCATGGCACCAAGCCTGTCAGAGTTCAAGGAGCGTCTGGACGATGCTCTTAGTCATATGGTTTAGTTTTATGTAGTCCTGCGAGTAGCAGGGAGTTGGACTTGGTGATCCTTATGGGTCCCTTTCAACTGGAGATATTCTAGGATTCTATGAAGAGTTTATAAGGAAATCTATTTCATGTACAATACTTGGCTATGAGTACTACTTGATATATATATATGAAGGAAAATTACAATTGTTTTATATTCATATTTTTTTCATTATTTCTACAAGAAATTAAAAAGATCTGGTTTAAATTGAAACATTTTTATTTTGTTTGAAAACCTAAGTATAGTTTGTTGACATTCCTAGTACAGTTGTTCTGGGCTCTTGTTTTAAGATGTTTCGGTTTTTTTATATGTTTCTTTCAGCTTTATCACCACTTTGAAGTGCAAAGAAAGAAGAATCCTCTCCGAGGGGGAAAAAAAGCTACTCTTTTGAACAACTTTCCTACCTGCTAGTGCAGTCACAACTCAAAGTGACCTTTCATAAAGAAACAAAAGGTGGAAGAAAAAAAAATGTCCAATCCTTCTATAGTGATATCAGAATTCAGGCTCTTTGTAAGTGAATCTGCTTGGAGTTGACAGCACTTGGACTGGATTCCAGTTGTATGTATCTTGGCTTTTTTTTGTTTCAGCAGAACAACTGATGATTAAAAAATTCATTTTGCCACTTAAACTGTTCTGAAGTCACATCTGGAACAAATTGTTGAATAAGGCAACTCTAATTTTTGTCACATTGATCATTCTTCTGGCCATAACTACACATTTCATAATAGTCCCAAAGGAGAGTTACTCAATAAATAAAAAACATTGTCACATGCTAAAAAACACTTCAAAAGTTCTATTTGCAAACTACTTTTCTAGTAAGACAACCCTGACTTTCTGACAAATTCTTCTGAGTTAGGAAGGATAATTGAATGCCAACCCTGAGAAGAATGTCGGGAGGATGCTATTGTCAAACAAAAGCTGGCTACTTCTTCAAGAGGTGTCTTGACTAGTTCTTCAAGAGGCGCATAGGTTTGCTGACACTAAAGAAAAGGTAGGCTGATTGATTTCTTTTTCCCCTGATTTAAAATGTGAAATTAAGACTGAAAGGTCAAGAAGGATGAAGATAAGGTGACAGCCCCGCCCCCCCAAATACCCCCCCCCCCCCCAAAAAAAAACATGGAAGCTGTGAGCGCACTATAATTCAGGCTTGTGCACTTTCCATATATGACTATATCACCTGTTTTGGATTGGGTCGGGTTTTGGGTTGGGGTTTTATTTTGGGGGGGTGTTACTGTGAATCCTAAATAGGATCCCTGCCTTCCTCAGTGTATGGGGAGGTATTTAATGCTTTTTATTCCATGTTGTACATGGCTGCAGGCTGTATTTTATACATACTAGTCAGACCTCTGCTGAATAAAATAAATATGGATTTCCTTCTGGGGGACTCTGTAGTACCCTTGCCATAGTATTAGTGCTTTCCAAGTTTAATACAGAGGGGAGGTAGAATAACTAGGTAATGACAGTATTTTAATGCTTTAATAGATGCTTGAGGGCTTTGCTTTTAATTTTAGGTATCAAATTTGAGCTACAGAGCCTAGTTACATGGAAAAATCAGTGATACTAATGTGTGCTATTGTCGTGGTTCAACCCCAGCCTGCAACTAAGCACCACACACACAGCTGCTCGCTCACTCCCCCCCCCCCCCCCCCCGGTGGGATGGGGGAGAGAATCAGATGAGTAAAAGTGAGAAAACTCATGGGTTGAGATAAAGACAGTTTAATAGGTAAAGCAAAAGCCGCGCACACAAGCAAAGCAAAACATGGAATTCATTCACTATTGGACAAGCCTCTACCTGTCTATTGTTCACCCCCTACTTCACTAGTGATAAGGAGGACAGTTGCTGCCACAAGTCAAACCAGAGCTCCACTATCCCAGGCTTACAAAACTGGAATGTTAATAACGCCCAAACTTTTAATAACCGGGCTCATAGTCTTGTTACTTGTTCTTGACCTTGTTGTGCTATTACCCTGTCTGTTACGCTTAATTATGCATTCTAGGAGTTGTATATTAAGAAGTCTTACCACATATTGATTATTTTACGCGCAGCTTCCCCAGCGACATCCAGAGCTACTGGAGCTAAGGGAGGGGGAAATGTAGTAAAGATAAGGGCTGGCGACCGGAAGATCACGCGATGTACGGAAAGAGTTAAGGGTCGACCCTCCCTTGTCTCCGCCCCTTATAACATGACACGCCTACTGCTGGGGGTATAAAGGTAAACTACTGCGCAGTAAACATTGAAGCTGAACACCCACACTGTGTGTGCTGACTGTTTCTTCCCCAGCCCGGGTCGGCTGGAGATCCGCCGGTATAACCTTGATATGTAACGAACGCTACACCCCTTCTTAAATATTTTATCACAGAGGCACCACCAGCTTCACTGACTGGCTTAGCTTTGGCCAGTGGTGGGTCTGTTTTGGAGCCGTCTGAAACTTTCTCCGTCCACCACGGGGGCAGTTCCTCATCTCTTCTCACAGAGGCCACCCCTGTAGCCCCTCTACTACCAAAACCTTGCCACATAAACCCAGTACAACTCCTGAGATACCTAAAGAAGAAATGAGAGGACTCAAATTACCACCTTAAATGGGAAATTAAAATTAAGACGAGCAAACAATTAATAAATCCTTAGGAAAAATGTATTTAGGAATTTCTCAGATCTGTTCTGTATCACATAAGAGGAAAGTGCATATTACAAACTGAATTAGATCATCTCCCATTAACTGATTTTTAATCCTAATTAATTGTACTCAGATGGAGTTAACTTTCTTCATAGCAGCCTGCATGGTGCTGTGTTTTGTATTTGTAGCTAAAACAGTGTTGATAACACACCAGTGTTTTGACTATTGCTAAACAGTGCTTGCACAGCGTCAAGACTTTCTCTCTTCCCCCCCTCACACACACATACACAGGGAGTAGGTTGGGGGTGGGCAAGAGGTTGGGAGAGGACACAGCCAAGACAGCTGACCCCAACTGAATAAAGGGATATTCCATACCATATAGAACCACAGAATCATAGATTTGTTTAGGTTGGAAAAGACCCTTAAGATCATCAAGTCCAACCATTAACCTAGCGCTGCCAAGTCCACCACTAAACCATGTCCCTAAGCACCACATCTACATGTCTTTTAAATACCTCCAGGGATGGGGACTCAACCACCTCCCTGGGCAGCCTGTTCCAGTGCCTGACTACCCTTTTGGGGAAGAAGTTTTTCCTAATATCCAATCTAAACCTCCTCTGGCACAACTTGAGGCTGTTTCCTCTTGTCCTATCACTTGCTACTTGGCAGAAGAGACTGACCCCCACCTCACCACAGCCTCCTTTCAGGTAGTTGTAGAGAGCAATAAGGTCTCCCCTGAGCCTCCTCTTCTTCAGACTAAACAGCCCCAGCTCCCTCAGCCGCTCCTCATAAGACTTGTGCAATCTTAATTTCACTTACACAGTTATGAATATACTCCCAGACTTGTGTTGATGTTTGCTGAAAGTTATTTCTATGTTACCAACAGTGAATTCAACATTTATTGAAGTCTAAGATTTTACATTCGTCTAAATATTTTACAAATTCCATGTGAAATATTATTAGTTTTGTGATTATCAATCAACTATACAAAATAGCTAATCCTTCTACTGATGGGTTCCTATAACAGCATCAAGACAGATTTATGTTCAGACAGTTTCAATAGTCTCTAAAAAGTTTCAGCATCTGTCTTTAGTGCCTAGCTAACAGTCTCAAAGACCTAAATTAACCCAGCATTCACATCTATTACAAGAGTGGAATAAAAGCAGACTTCAAGCACTTCAGAGATCTGCTTGGAAGAATACCATGGGATATGGCCCTGGAGAGAAGAGGGGTCCAGGAGAGCTGGTTTATATTCAAGGATTACATTCTCCAAACTCAAGAAAGGTCCATTCCAACAAGTAGGAAAGCAAGGAAAGGTGGCAGGAGGCCTGCATGGATGAGCAAGGAGCTCCTGACTGAACTCAGACATAAAAAGGAAATGTACAAGAGGTAGAAGCAGGGGCAGGGTACTCAGGACGAGTATAGAGATTGTAGGGCGCAAGAAGACTTTGTTACAGTAACCCAGGTAGTTTGCCTCCCCCATCCAAGTCCCAAGCACATCTTATCTTGTTGTTACGGTAACCTGGGATAGTTTGCTTCCCCCCCCATCTGCACATACCCTTGCACGGGTGCCAATGTGAAGGCCAGCCGTGGATCTCGGAATTCGGACAACAGCACCTGCATTACATCAGTGAGTTCGCTAATGAGTAAAACAGGACATTGCACATGTATGATATGCTAATCAGCGAAAGTTTTATTATCCACCCCTGCGGTGCTTTCCCTTGAGCTTCACTCCCAAGCAGGGTTCCACTGCATTGGGTCCCTATTTGATTCGTGTCAGTGTGCTGGGTCTCCCACCATGGTAACACTACGCTTTCATTAAAGATAAAAGCTTTCACTTGTGTGTTGTGCCTCGTCCCTGATGGATCCACACCTGCTTTTCACTCGTAACAAGAGATGCTGTCTGATCTTGCAGGGATGGGATTAGAAAAGCCAAGGCCAACTTGGAGCTGAATCTGGCAAGGGGTGTGAAGGGCAACAAGAAAGGATTCTACAAGTACATAAACAGCAAAAGGAAGACTAGGAAAAATGTGGGCCAGCTGTTGAATGGAGCAGGGGAACTGGTGACAAGGGACATGGAAAAGGCCAAGGTACTCAATGCATTCTTTGCCTCAGCCTTTACTGACAAGACTGGCCTTCAGGAATCCCAAGCCCCTGAGACCAGAGGGAAAGTGTGGAGTAAGGAAGATTTACCCTCTGTGGAGGAGGACCAGTTTAGGGAGCGCTTAAATAAACTGGACATACATAAATCCATGGGGCTTGATGGGTTGCATCCACAAGTGCTGAGGGAGCTGACTGATGTCATGGTGAGGCCACTCTCGATTATCTTTGAATGGTCATGGTAATTGTGAGAGGTTCCTGAAGACTGGAAGAGAGCAAATGTCACTCCTATCTTCAAGAAGGGCAAGAAGGAAGATCCAGGGAACTACAGGCCAGTCAGCCTCACCTCAGTCTCTGTGAAGGTGACAGAGAAAATCCACCTGGAAACTGTTTCCAGACACATGAAGGACAAGAAGATGATCAGGAGCAGTCAGCGTGGATTTACAAAGGAGAAATCATGCTTAACCAACCTGATAGCCTTCTACAATGAGGTGACTAGCTTGGTGGATGAGAGCAGTGGATGTTGTTTACCTTGACTTTAGTAAGGCTTCTGACACTGTCTCACATAATATCATCATAGACGAGCTGACAAAGTACAGATTAGATAAGTGGACAGTGAGGTGGACTGAAAACTGGCTGAATGGCCAGGGTTGTGAATGGCAAGGATTGTGAGCAGTGGCACAAAGTTCAGTTGGAGGCAAGTCAGAAGTGGGTTAATACTGGCCAGGGGGTTAATACTGGAGCAAATACTGTTTAACATCTTCATTAATGACCTAGATGCTGGGACACCCTCAGTAAGTTCACAGACAATACAAAACTGGGAGGAGTGGATGAAATGCCAGAGGGTTGTGCTGCCATTCAGAGGGACCTTGACAGGCTGGAGAACTGGGCAGAGAGGAACCTCATGAAGTTCAGCAAGGGGAAATGTCAAGTCCTGCCCCTAGTTAAGAATAACCCCAGGCACCACTACACGCTGGGGGCCAACTGGCTAGAAAGTAGCTCTGCAGAGAAGGACCCTAGGGTTCTGGTGGACAAGTTGATCACGAGCCAACAATGCGCTCTTGTGGGAAAGAAGGCCAACAGTATACTGGACTGCATAAGGAGGAGTGTTGCCAGCATGTCGAGGGAGGTGATCCTTCCTCTCTATTCAGCACCGGTGAGGTCACATCTGGAGTACTGTGTCCAGTTCTGGGCTCCTCAGTATGAGAAAGATATGGACTTACTGGAGCAAGTCCAGTGCAAGGCTACTAAGATGATTAAGGGACTGGAGCATCTTTCATATGAGGACAGGCCAAGAGAGCAAGGACTCTTCAGCCTGGAGAAGAGAAGGCTCAAAGGGGATCTTATCAATGTGTGTTAATATCTTATGGGAGAGAATGAAGATGAGGGAGCCAGACTATTCTCAGTAGTACCCAGTGACAAGACAAGAAGCAATTGGCACAAATTTAAACATGTGAAATTCTGACTGAACAGAAGACTTTTTTTTTACTGTGAGGGTAGTCAAACACTGGCACAGATTGCCCAGAGAGGTTGTGGAGTCTCCATCCTTGGAGATATTCAAAACCCGACTGGACACAGTCCTGGGCAACCTTCTCTAGTTGACCCTGCTTGAGGACTAGATGATTTCACGAGGTCCCTTCCAACCTAAATGATACTGTGAAAAGCATGTTTACCAGCAGCTAAATTTCTCTGGACAATTCCACCTGAAGTAACATTCTTCTGCTCAGACTACTGACATTTTCTGCACAGGTAGTTAACCTGATATGTGGTAGATAAGGACCAGCACTAGGAAGACTGAGATTAGACATCTTGCTTTAACTAACCCTATTCTCTAGGCAAATCCAAGCTTTCCTCTTAATTCCTTCTACAATATTATCTTTTAAAAAAAGGTATGAGATAGAAGGTAATATACCCCCCACCCCCATTTTGGAATGCAGGCAACAGGCTCTGTAAAAATCCTATCTTCCTACCTCTTAATCAGCAAGCACCTTGTCCAAAAGGAAGCCAAAAGTGAATTTGAAAACTTTTCCAGAGCAGGTAATCCAACCTAATTTTGAATTTAAAAAGGAAAAAGAATAGTAAATACATATTTCCAGTATACATAAGTTGTAAGGTGGCTTGTAACATTCAAACACAACTTATTATGCCTTCCAATAGTTCAAACAATACTTGTAACTGAGGGAAGTCCTATGGCCATTGTTAAACAAGAGATGGATTTGGAACAAATTATCCCATCCCTCCTGACTCTATAATCCACTGACCTAGTGCCCAGATTCTTACTTGCATTCAAGTTTAAATGCATTTTGTTCTAAATAAATAGGAAGTGCCCATGTAAAGCTCAGTCTATTTAAAATTGCAAAACAAATGTAATCACATTGTTTACCCCTATTAAGCAGGGAATCAAATATTAATACCTCATGCATTGGTCTATTCAAGTGATATGAAAGACAAATTTCTTATCCTTTGGGCTGTTTTCAAGCTTCACTGAGTACTTGAGGAAAACAATATCTGGCCATAATTACATAGAAATCAACTCTACTTAATTAAGATAGCATGATCACAGCATTTAAACCTTGTTGCTTTTACAACTAGCAGAAAAAGATTAGACATGAAAGTAGCTGTAGCTTTAAGTTACAAGAAGAGAGTATAAGTTTACCTTTGCAAAGTATCACCTAGACTAAAGTTTTCCTGCATCAAATTCTTATCCTTAATTTTAAAAAAATAAATAAATCACATCTCCAAATTCAGCCTTCTGGATTAGAGACTGATTTATAAACTCACTGGAGTGCACTGGAGTTAATATGGGAAATATGCACCTATATATTAACTGAAGATGTTTTTAGCTTGGCTTCCTTGAGTAACAATGCTTATGTGACTAGTCAGTGCATACAAGATGCAAGAACTTCTGAATCTTTCATGTGATTGCAGCCAAGTTCACAGGCAGAAATCTCATAGATATTTATGTTCTTAAGTAAAAGCAAACAGCCAAGGAGGAGGGACCAGGACTTGAACATTTGCAATTTTACCCTCAGCTTTTGAATGTCTGTTTTCCACAACTGAACACAGCAAACCTTCAGCTGCCACCAAAGCTCTATCCAAAATATTGTTTTGTAGTGATTAGCGGAGAGTTACAGAAAAATCTTAGCATAACTTGTTTAAAAAGTCAGTCACAGCCAATCAAGACAAATCTGTAGGATACAAAGCTTCATTAGCTCTGCTACTCAGTTACTTGTTTAAACAATCTGCTACAGCAGAAAGTCTTAAACAAACTGAGAAGTACTGTAAATAACTGTCTGAAATTCTTTATATCTACTGCATAATGGCATTTGATCAGAAATATCTTACTCTTAACCCAGCCAGTAAGTGAGAACCAGCATCATAACATGATCCCCTACCCTCAAATCCATTATTGGAAGAGAGGAAGCTACTCTCCAATTTCACAATTTCTCTAATTTCACAATTTTTAAATGATAAAACTCTTCTCAGATAGAGGATACCTCTTTAAAATTAATTTGTGTCCCAGTTACTGAAAAAGAAAGCAGGAAACATGAAATGTGAGAAATCAGCCCTTTGCGGGTTAGATCACTCTTTACGAAAGGCCCTTGCAAACAGAGCTTAGAAACTAGTGAAATGAGCAGTTCTGTGATGAGCTGAAGAGCTGTTTTTAACCCAAAAAAGAAAGAAGTACTTTTGACTAGGAACCATTCTTTAGACAGAACCAAAAAATCCACATTGTGACTACCTTAAAGAAATAGGAGACCTTCTAAAGTTTCAGAGACCTGATTCAATCCTGAAGGAAAAGTTTTCTTTTGAAAAATTAGAAAAACGAGAGTACTAAAAAGATTGAATGAGACCTAGCTTTCTGTGAGAACAAGAAAAAGGCTATTTTTCTAAAATCTGTTCCAAATTGTAAGGAAGGGAACAGATTCCCTACAATTTCTTGAATTAATCCTGAAATTGATAAGGGAAGAAGTAGCAAATTTAATTTCTAGGAGAGTGCTTTTGCTAGCAGCTGTAAAGCACTGAATTATTCAGACACAACATATCAGCACTGGAGAGGAGTAAGAGGCAGACCTCTGAATAGATGGAACATGAAAACCAAAACAAAAAACAATCAGATCCAAATATCCAGCCAATATGCCAAAATGATTGTTTGAACACAGACTAGTATTACTTCTTTTTGGTTCTAAATAATGTTATGTTATACCACACTGAGGCTAGGAACAGTATCGGTGCCTGATAGCCCAAGTATTCAACCAAGGGATGGAGTAGAGGAAACTACAAAAGTATTTGGAGTACACTCCCAATTTAAAGAAAATCCACAACAGGAGAGTGTGGAAGGAGGTAGACGTGTCAGTCAAGTATCATCATTCACGCTATACTTTCTCTACTAAGGTAATGTCTTGTTAAAATTCTCAACCAGAAGGGTGAGCAGTATATTACAGAGCTCTTCAGTAAAGTTATGCCACTAACAAAACAGGTTTGAAGAAGCAGCTTTCAGAGATTCCAGCGAATAAACCTTATTAGAGTCACAGAAACAGAGGACAAGCAAAGAGACCCCTCCTCAAAGGAGTGGCTTTATCATTAGCATATATGCTAGTCAGGAATATTTTGGGCTATATGAGGCATACCTCTTAAAACTGCATTTCTTTTCAGTCTGCCATCCAGAGACCTGAAAAGACAGAAAAATAATCTGAAAGTTAGCATCCAAAACTCCTTAAAATCCAGCCACCACATAGAAAACTTAACCTACTAAGCTCACCTAACACTACCTACATGTATTAATTCAAAACAACTCAAAGGAAAAAGAAACATTCATTTTTGACAAAGAAAAAAAGGGAAAGCCTGCCAGAATTAGTAGAAAAAGGAACTTCACGAAACACTCATGTAACATTCTCTATGAAAGGACAAGCTTACCACAGAAAAGTAGAAACAGCCCAAAATTCAAGCAGTCCTGATACCATGTGGTGGCAAAAAGACCAAAAAAATCAATTATCTGCTATACTGGGTCTGACTGGGATGGAGTTAATTTTCTTCATAGCAGCCTGTATGGTGCTAACCACTAGCACAAAGGGGATTGCCCAGGACTTCAGCTGGCTGGCACCTGCAGTCCCTCCAAAGCCACCTCTGACAATCGCAACATGCAGTGTCATCCACAGACAGCTTGGAGCCCATCACGGGTAGCAGAGCTTATTCAGGAGGAAGAGAGTTGTGGCAGCGCAGTGCTGTTTTGGATTTGTGACCAAAACAGTGTTGATAACACACCAATGTTTTAGCTATTGCTGAACAGTGCTTATACGGTATCAAGGCCTTCTCTGTTTCTCACTCTGCCCCACAGCGCATAGGTTGGGGTGTGCAAGAAGTTTGGAGGGGATGCAACCAGAACAGCTGACCTGAATTGACCAAAGGGATATTCCATGCCATATAACATCATGCAGCAGCAATAAAATTGGAGGGGAGGGGGGTTTTGGGTAAGTAGCCATTGCTCAGGGACTGCCTGGGCATCAGTCTACTTGTAGGAGGTGGTGAGTGATTGCCTTTGCATCGTCTTTTTTTTTGGTTTGTTTTTTTTTTTTTTCTTTCTTTCTTCTTCCTCTTTCCTTAGCTTAATATATTATCTTTATCTCAACACATGAGTTTTCTTGCTTTTGCTCTTCTCTTCTCTCCCCTGTCCAGCTGGTGGGGGGAAGTGAGCAAGCGGCTGTGTGGTGCTTAGCTGCTAGCTTGGGTCAACCCACCACATCTGCACAAATGAGAATGACAGAAGAAAATGATTGGTCTGTTAAAAAGATTTGGGTTTGACGATCCACAGCAAGCAGTATTTTTCTCAAAATCTATTTAAAAGTATCTGCTTTCCATTTCACTGAATTTTCAAAAAAATTTCAGATGGAAATCTATCGTATCTTCAAAATCTTCATATATTTTCCAACATAAAAGGAAAAAATATTTTTCCATCACTTTCCAGAGGAAATATCCAGATGTTATAAAGACAAACAATGAATACTGTTTCTTTATCTTCCTCCATCAAAACCAAAGGCATAGCCTGCAATTATTAATTTTACTTTTATATTGCCTAAGGAAATGATAAACACTATGGTACAATGAAACTTCATGACAGCAATAGGTGAAAACCAGAATGCAATGCAACTGAACAATCTCTCAGCACGTCCTTCAGGTACTTTTTTTTTTACTGCATTCAGAGAAAATTCAAATAAATGTTAAACATTGCCACACTGAAAACAAAGTAGAGTGGCATTAAATGCCTTTGTGTTGGTACCAACAACAAACTTCACACAGAGAACAGAAAATCCCTTGTCTGTAGAGGAGAATGGACTTGAGGACACATCTGCTGCAACAGAATCCATTCCTTCAGCAAAAAATGTCCTCATTTATATTGTGGTTGAAGAAACTGAATTACAGGTTTATCACCAGAGCATTCTGAAAACACATCACAACACAAGCTTATGATCAGTGAAGATGTTTTCTAAAAGGGATTATCAAATATCTCCCGTTACTTGGAGAGAACACAGCAATGTTGTAATTCAGATGGAAGGAAAGAGTGGCGCTTATCTTCTTGAGAGGGGAAAATAAAAAAGCCAAACTGGTCCTATATCACCATATGCTACATGCTCTGAACGCAAGAAGACAATGATGCATTATGAAAGCTAAGAATGAAGTACACTTAATTTTTTTTATCTAGACCAGCTATTGGTGACTGGGCAAGGATACTTACTAACCCTTAATACAAACATGTTCAGGGCCAAGTGAGCGCTAGCATTTTAACATCTATTTTATTTTATTTACAGGAGTACCCAAACTGCTAGGACTGCTCTTAGTAACTTGATAGATTGGCAAACTGTAGTTCTCATCTGTACCAAATGTTTTTTTAATGCAAGACAAGAAGTTAGCCTTCTCTCATGAGAGTCCAGAACAGGGGCGAACACTGTTAAGGGATGTTATAAGGCTGCTACCTCTGGCAGACTCCAGGATTCCTCCTGCCTGGCTGCTGGAGACAAGCCCGGGGGTCTCTCTGTCTCAAGCCAATGGATGTGGCTGCTGCTTTCCTGTTTGCGGGTTCAACCAGTAACAAGGCTGAGTGTGTATCCCAGAGATGCATGTGCGCGCGCGCGCACACACTCTCACAGAGGACACTAACATGGCCAGCTACACAAACCGCCACAGACAGGGTGCTGCCTTTAACAACACCCACATATACCACTACCAGAACTGCTGGGCACTGACTGGCTAGAAAGTAGCTCTGCAGAAAAGGGGGGGGGGGGGGGGGGGGGGAGGGGGGAGTCCTGGGGGGTGACAGGGATACCAGAAGGGAGCAGTGTGCCCTCATGACGAAGGTGGCCAACCATATACTGGACTGTATTAGCAAGAGTGTAGCCGGCCAGTCCACGGAAATGATTCTTGCAGTCCATCTGGCACTTCTGAGACTGCATCTGGAGTACTGTGTCCAATTTTGCATTCCCCATTACAAGATGATGTTGACACACTGAAGCAAGTCCAACAGAGAGTCACTAAGACAGTAGTCAAACACTGGAACAGGTTGTACAGAGAGGTTATATACTCAGAACTCAACTGGTCGCAACCTTGAGTAACCTGCCCTAACCTTGAAATCAGCCCTGCTTTGAACAGGGGGTTGGACCAGATGACCTCCAGAGGTCTCTTCCGATGTAAATTATTCTATGATTCCTCGACACAGGTTCCTCAATGTCCTGGTTTCAGCTGGGATAGAGTTAATTTTCTTCCTAGTAGCTGGTATAGTACTGTGTTTTAGATTTAGGATGAGAATAATGTTGATAACACACTGATGGTTTAGTTGTTGCTGAGCAGTGCTTACTGAGTCAAGGAAGTCAAGGACTTCTCAGCTTCTCACACTGCCAGCGAGGAGGCTGGAGGTACACAAGAATCTGGGAGGGGACACAGACAGGACAGCTGACCCAAACCGGCCAAAGGGATATTCCGTACTATGTGACATCATGCTGAACAAATAAATTGGGGGAAGTTGGCCGGGGGGTCGTGGCCGCTGCTTGGGAACTAGCTGGGCATCGGTCAGTGGGTGGCGAGCAATTGCATTGTGCATCACTTGTTTTGTATATTCTTTTACCATTATTATTATTTTCCCTTCCTTTTCTGTCCTATTAAACTGTCTTTATCTCAACCCACGAGTTTCACCTTTTTTCTGATTCTCTCCCCCATCCCACTGGGTGGGGGGAGTGAGCAAACAGCTGTGTGGTGTTTAGCTACCTGCTGGGTTAAACCATGACACTCAATTACAGCCAGCCTGTGAAACTCAGGAAGAAAAAAAATCTTAAGAACTTATTTGGATTTTTGGGGAGTACTTAAGAAGAGAGGGAAGAAACTGCTAACAATTACAGTGACATTTTAGTAGTGTGAATTCCTGTCAGTTAAGACAGAAGTAATCAACTTTTCCCACATTAGCCACTAGGGACCAAGCAAATAGCATCAAGTTTTGCACAAGCTACTAAATAGCTATTAAATAGGACCAAATTCCAACCAAGTACAGATAAGAAATTGTACTGAAGTAGTTAATCTGTGGAGAAAAAATCTTTCTTTCACAAGAGATGCTCAATGAGAATCAAAGGCTCTTGTTATTTTTCTGTCCTTTCATAATGAATTTCCCAGCTAGACAACCTTTTTAAGCCATCATTTACAAAACAAGCATTTATAACAGCAGTATCTAATCAGTAGTTTTATTCTTCTTGTTGGTAGTAGATATCCAGCAAAAAGTTTTACCCCCAATATGAAGATAATCGTTTGTCGTGGTTTAACCCCAGCCAGCAACTAAGCACCACGCAGCCGCTCGCTCACTCCCTGCCAGTGGGATGGGGGAGAGAATCAGAAGGGTAAAACAGAGAAAACTCGTGGGTTGAGATAAGAACAGTTTAATAATTGAAGTAAAATAAATTAGAACAGTTAAATAGGCAAAGCAAAAACCGTGCACGCAAACAAAGCAAAACAAGGAATTCATTCACTCCTTCCCATCGGCAGGCAGGTGCTCAGCCATCCCCAGGAAAGCAGGGCTCCATCACGCATAACGGTTACTTGGAAAGACAAACACCACCATGCCCAATGCCCTGTCCCGTCTTCTTCCCCCAGCTTATATACTGAGCATGACGTCATATGGTATGGAATAGCCCTTGGGCCAGTTTGGGTCAGACCCCCTGGCTGTGCCCCCTCCCAGCTTCTTGTGCACCCGGCAGAGCAGGGGAAGCTGAAAAATCCTTGACCAGTGTGAGCGCCACTTAGCACCTATTTAGCAACACTAAGCACTACTTAGCAAGAACCAAAGCATCAGTGTATCATCGACATTGTTCTCATCCTAAACCCAAAACACAGCCCCATACCGGCTACCGAGACGAAAATTAACTCTATCCCAGCTGAAACCAGGACATCGTTGAAGCATTTTACCAAGCAAAGCAGACATTTCCACCCACAAAGCACAAAATCCACAGCAACCAGAAGAATTTCTTTGGGTCAGGCCCACACAATACAAAATATAGAATAAGCATAATGATTTTTTTCATACTCATGAAAGAAACTGCTCACTTGGAAATGTCCATTTATAAAACTTTATTTCTGATCATCACACTGGAATCCTGCATGACAGTTAAACAAGTCGTCTTTGTTGAGCAATTAAAAGCGGTCTTAGAACTGGATGCCTCTCTGCCCTTCAGTGTTTGAAAATACTTTCGCCACAGCACAGAGGTGCACCTTTCTGGTTTTCCACTCATTTACAAACATAGATGAAAGAAAACATGAGTCTGCATTGCAACATTGCAGCAAGAAAGTACTGAGAGTAGAGAAAGTACTGGGTGTCCTCTGGTCAAGGATTTTACCTCTACACAGGATAATGACAAAATCTATACCAAACACTTAATACAGTTTTGTTACCAAGGTTTTTCCAAGCAATGTTAAAAATTTGAGAAGGTAGAAAGCTACAAATCTATTCAAAGGTTTTACAAGAAAAAAAAAACCTTTCTCCAAAAAGACAACAGGAACGTGATTATACCGCAAAAGCAACTTCATGCTACTTACATGAGAAAATCCTGGTACTGAAGGGCATAGACAAGAACCAGTAGCTGCAAGTTTAGGGCAGACAAATAAGACAGGAGTTTGGTCATCTAATAATTTCAAATGAAGCTACAATGCCCTTCTGAAATAGTTTTTTATCAAAGGAGCAATTTGTCCAAATAAATTCTCCCATTTGTGACAGATCCACATTAGGAAATATGGTTTAATGGACTCATAAGCACTATAAAAATAATTGCACTTGTTCTGAGGTTTAAAACTGATATTACTGTAGTTATGGTGTTTACTATACAGTAGCTATACATGCACAAAGTACTTTTATGCATATTCTAACCATGCTATGCTTTATTATACTATTAAGTTTAATCAGAACTTTTCTTTGGAAAACCTTTACACCTTTCAACTCCCAAATCCAATCTTCACTAGGTTTTCTCACAACAAAACCTGACAGAAAACGCTACCATTTTAACCTGATATCTGGTTGCCTTGATTATCAGAGCTCTGTAATCTGATCATTGTATTGTTCAAAGAAACTCTTATTTCATGTGGAGTCTTGCTCAAGCAGCACCTACCACACAAGTAGGTTTGTTTTAAAGCTTAGGGACACTTTAGGAATGACTCAAGGCAAGAGGCTGGACTGCACAGCCAGAAGAGTTGTAAATTCCCTTTGGCAAGACATTAGCTTCGCTCCACTGTTTGTGAAGCCAGTCTCCAACACAGTTAAGCAAGGTGCATTCCAGCTGCCTCTTTTCAATTAAAATGTATTAGACTGTTCAAACCATTAATTACTCATGACTGAGTCTTGGCTCGTGTCTGAAGAACAGCCTAACACTCTTTTGGGTGCTGAATAATCCCTACCACACAAGAGAAGGGGAAAACTTTTCTACAAGATTATAGTTGGAGAAAAACAATCTCCGACCAACCAGATTTGGCCCTACTAAACCAATTTTCCATTTTTGACAAATGATCACTAGCTTATCTAAACCCAAATTACTCTCTGTGTTCCATTTCCTCTATTCAGAGCTGAGAAAACAAGTTCATACCTGGATGTGGTGCGTTGAGGCTGGCTGGATGCCAGGTGCCCACCAAAGCCACTCTATCACTCCCCCTCCTCAGCTGGACAGGGGAGAGAAAACATAACAAAAGGCTCGTGGGTCGAAATAAGGACAGGGAGATCACTCAGCAATTACCATCACGGGCAAAACAGACTCGACTTGGGAAAAATTAATTTAATTTATTACAAATCAAATCAGAGTAGGGTAATGAGAAATAAAAACTAAACTTTAAAACACCTTCCCCTACCTCTCCCTTCTTCCTGGGCTCAACTTTGCTGCCGATTTTCTCTACCTTCTCCCCCCGAGCAATGCAGGGGGACAGGGAATGGGGATTGCGGTCAGTTCATCACACGTTGTTTCTACCACTCCTTCCTCCTCAGGGGGAGGACTCCTCACACTCTTCCCCTGCTCCAGCATGGGGTCCCTCCCACGGGAGACAGTTCTCCATGAACTTCTCCAACGTGGGTCCTTCCCACGGGCTACAGGTCTTCACAAACTGCTCCAGTGTGGGCCCCTTCCATGGAGTGCAGTTCTTCGGCAACAGACTGCTCCAGTGTGGGTCCCCCGCAGGGTTACAAGTTCTGCCAGCAAACCTGCTCCAGCGTGGGCTCCTCTATCCATGGGTCCACAGGTCCTGCCAGGAGCCTGCTCCAGCACGGGCTCTCCATGGGGTCACAGCCTCCTTCGGGCACATCCATCTGCTCCGGTGTGGGGTCCTCCACAGGCTGCAGGTGGATATCTGCTCCACCGTTAACCTCCATGGGCTGCAGGGGGACAGCCTGCCTCACCATGGTCTTCACCACAGGCTGCAGGGGAATCTCTGCTCTGGTGCCTGGAGCACCTCCTCCCCCTCCTTCTTCACTGACCTTGGTGTCTGCATAGTTGTTCCTCTCACATATTCTCACTCCTCTCTCTGGCTGCAGCTGCACAGGTTTTTTTCCCCCCTTCTTAAATATGTTATCGCAGAGGCGCTACCACCATTGCTGATTGGCTCGGTCTTGGCTAGCGGTGGGTCCGTCTTGGAGCCGGCTGGCATTGGCTCTCTTGGACATAGGGGAAGCTTCCAGCATCTTCTCACAGAAGCCACCCCTGTAGCCCCCCCACTACCAAAACCTCACCGTGCAAAGCCAATACACTGCACCAAGATGTAATACATCTGCTAAAAAATCTGAAGGGGCCTTGAAGTGTCAGAACTTCAGAGGAGCGCCATGAACAGAGTGGGCAAACAGGGCGTGGCGTGGCAGTTCACGCGGAAGGGCATGCAGGAAGGGTGCTGAAGATCAACCAGGGAGCAATGGTCTCCACCCAGCAAAAAGCCATGGCCTCGCTAAGCTCTGCACCTACCATGACTAACGCAGCTTCCCAGATGGAGCTCCGGTGGGAACATGCTGCCACCCAGGTGTCAGGCTGCAGGGTGTGCCCTACTCATGCCAGTACCGGATGGCAGCAGTGAGCAAACCTGTGGGAGGCGTGCCCAGGTAGAGGAACTCCTCCACTTAGTGACAGAGCTCTGGGAGGAGGTGAGTAGACTGAGGAGTATCAGGGAGTGCAAGAGAGAGAGAGATTACTGGAATCACACCCTACCTTCCCTGGGACAGACCTGTCAGGAAGACAGGATGCATGATATGGAGGATTCCCTATCCTCTCTCTGCCTGGCTGAACATAGTGACTTACGGGATAGGGGGCAATGGCAACAAGTTCCTGCCTGTAGCAGCAGGTGCGTCTCCTCTGTGACTGCCCCATCTTCCCAGGTGCCCTTGCATAATAGGTATGAGGCTCTGCAAGTGGAACCGAATGAGGACGATGGTACATCTAGCTTGGAGGTGTCGCTGAGGTTAAGTCGGTCTACACCTTGCATCAAAACCGCTTCCACAAAGGAAAAAAGACGGGTCACTGTCATAGGAGACTCTCTCCTGAGGGGAACAGAAGGCCTGGTATGCAGACCGGACCCACTTCTTAGGGAAGTCTACTGCTTCCCTGGAGCCCGGGTTAAAGATGTGAAGAGAAGGCTTCCTACCCTGGTACAGCCCTCAGATTACTATCCATTATTGCTTTTTCAGGTAGGCAGCGAGGAAGTTGCAGTAAGAAGTCCAAGGGCAATCAAGAGAGACTTCAGGGCCTTGGGGTGACTGGTTAAGGGATCAGGAACACAAGTAGTGTTCTCTATCCTTCCAGTTGCAGGGAAGGATGAGGGAAGACACAGGAAGAGCCAGCAGATCAACACCTGGCTCTGAGTCTATGGGGACGGATGGGATCCACCCAAGGGTACTGAGGGAGCTGGTGGAAGCACTCACCAAGCCACTTTCCATCATCTATCAGCAGTCCTGGCTAACCAGGGAGGTCCCAGTTGACTAGAGGTTAGCAAATGTGACACCCATCTACAAGAAGGGCCAGAAGGAGGACTGGGGAAACTACAGGCCTGTCAGCCTGACCTCGGCGCTGGGGAAGGTTATAGAGCAGATCATCCTGAGTGCCATCACGTGGCATGTAAGGGACAACCAGGGGATCAGGCCCAGTGAGCATGGGTTTATGAAAGGAAGGTCCTGCTTGACTAACCTGATCTCCTTCTATATGACAAGGAGACCCACTTGGTGGATGAGGGAAAGGCTGTGGATGTTGTCTACCTGGACTTTAGTAAGGCCTTTGACACTGTCTCCCACAGCACTCTCCTGGAGAAACTGATTGCTCATGGCTTGGACGGGCATACTCTTCGCTGGGTAAAAAACTGGCTGGATGGCCGGGCCCAAAGAGGTGTGGTAAATGGAGTTAAATCCAGTTGGCGACCGGTCACAAGTGGTGTTCCCCAGGGCTCAGTATTGGGGCCAGTTCTGTTCAATATCTTTATCAATGATCTGGACGAGGTGATCGAGTGCACCCTCAGTAAGTTTGCAGACGACACCGAGTTGGGTGGAAGTGTCGATCTGCTGGAGGGTAGGAAGGCCCTACAGAGGGACCTGGACAGGCTGGATCGATGGACCAAGGACAACTGTATGAGGTTCAACAAGGCTAAGTGCCGGGTCCTGCACTTGGGTCACAACAACCCCAGGCAATGCTACAGGCTGGGGGAGGAGTGGCTGGAGAGCTGCCTGGCAGAAAAGGACCTGGGGGTGTTGGTTGACAGCCGGCTGAATACGAGCCAGCAGTGTGCCCAGGTGACCAAGAGGGCCAATGGCATCCTGTCTTGTATCAGGAATAGTGTGGCCAGCAGGACTAGGGAAGCAATCGTCCTCCTGTACTCGGCACTGGTGAGGCTGCACCTTGAATACTGTGTTTACTTTTGGGCCCCTCACTCCAAGAAAGACATTGAGGTGCTGGAGAGTGTCCAAAGAAGGGCAACAAAGCTGGTGAAGGGTCTGGAGCACGTGTCTTATGAGGAGCGGCTGAGGGAGCTGGGGCTGTTTAGCCTGGAGAAGAGGAGGCTGAGGGGAGACCTTATCGCTCTCTACAACTACCCGAAAGGAGGTTGTAGTGAGGTGGTGGTCGGTCTCTTCTCCCAAGTAACAAGCGATAGGACGAGAGGAAATGGGCTCAAGTTGCGCCAGGGGAGGTTTAGATTGGATATTAGGAAAAACTTCTTCACCGAAAGGGCTGTCAGGCACTGGAACAGGCTGCCCAGGGAAGTGGTTGAGTCTCCATCCCTGGAGGTATTTAAAAGACGTGTAGATGTGGTGCTTAGGGACATGGTTTAGTGGTGGACTTGGCAGTGATAGATTAACGGTTGGACTTGATGATCTTAAAGGTCTTTTCCAACCTAAACGATTCTGTGATTCTATCTTTCTAAATCTTTAGAATTACTATATAAATACAGCATAGCCTCAAGAGTAACCTTTTTCATTAATACCACTTTAACTTTCTCTAAATAAAATCTAGTTCATTATCACTAAATAAAATTATTTATAGAGGCAGCAAGGTTTTGAAGGAAAAAATATTCATTTTTGTACACTATTCCCAAATGCAGTCTTGACAAAATATTACAGAAATAATTTGTAATATACTAGGACGAAAAATGTTACAATACATTCTTTGTTCAGAATTTAGATTTAGAAATTAAAAGTCATTACAAAGGCACTTTGTTTCAATTCAAATCACATGTATCATGAAGAGACTGAAAGACCTTTGTCCTCCAGTAATTAAGGGTTGGCTAAAGAGAGCCCTCAGTCTCATGAAGAACAATGTCCCTTCAAAATCAAGTCGGCAGTGAGATTCTGCTACAAAGTAGCTGAGCTACTAAAGTAACAGACACAGGACAACCGTCACCCAAGTCTTATCTTAATCTTCATTAAAACATCCTTTTGTAGTACAGGTGAGGGACTCAACTGACTTCTGGCTTTAAAAGCTGTCAGCTTTGTATTAATAGCTATGACATTATGCAAGATAATCAAGGCTCAAAAAGACCACCCCGAAGAAGCCTGAAGCTAAGTGAGGCTGTCATCAACTCCTACAGAACTTAAGTTTTAGTTGTTATGTTTGAAGAGATCTTCCCCTTCCTCCCTCCCATCATATACATGTATCAGTCCACTTCCTTCACAGAACGAATATATGAGTTCTATGTACAATGAAAAAATCCAGTTACATAGGATGTTATACATGTGTATCTACAGAAGCCAACCACTTATTCAAAGAGACTAGGAAATATTGTCTCTCTAGTGAATAATGTTGTAATATTATGTAGTAGAGTATAGGGATTTTTGTACCTACTTATGAAGCAGTTACTGACCTCTATTAATCAGGAAAGAGAACTGGTTCCCATCCTCATACGGATATTGCTGTATTTCTAATAACGTGATGAAAAAGAATACTCTCTAAATAGCAATCTGTGCTGGTTTTGGCTGGGATAGAGTTAATTTTCTTCATAGTAGCTAGTATGAGGCTATGTTTTGGATTTGTGCTGGAAACAGTGTTGATAACAGAGGGATGTTTTAGTTTTTAGTTATTGATGAGCAGTGCTTCCACAGCGTCAAGGCCTTTTCTGCTTCTCACACTGCCCCACCAGCAAGTAGGCTGAGGGTGCACAAGAAGTCGGGAGGGGACACAGCCAGGACAGCTGACCCCAACTGACCAAAGGAATATTCCATACCATATGATGTCATGCTCAGCATATAAAGCTGGGAGAAGAAGGAGGAAGGGGGGGGGATGTTCGAAGTGATGGCATTTGTCTTCCCAAGTAACCATTACATGTGATGGAGCCCTGCTTTCCTGGAGATGGCTGAACACCTGCCTGCCAATGGGAAGTAGCAAATGAATTCAGAATTTAATTTAGACCCTTTTTAGAAACATTGCACCCATTTTTAAAAAGGGTAAAAAGGAGGACCCTGGGAACTACCGACCTGTCAGCCTCACCTCTGTGCCTGGGAAGATCATGGAAAAGATCCTCCTAGAAGCTATGCTAAAGCACATGGAGGACAGGGAGGTGATTCGGGACAGCCAGCATGGCTTCACCAAGGGCAAGTCTTGCCTGACCAACCTAGTGGCCTTCTATGATGGAGTAACTACATCAGTGGACGAGGGAAGAGCTATGGATGTCATCTATCTGGACTTCTGTAAGGCCTTTGACACAGTCCCCCACAATATCCTTCTCTCTAAATTGGAAGGATATGGATTCAATGGGCAGACTGCTCGGTGGATAGCAAACTGGCTGCATGGTCGCATCCAGAGGGTAGTGGTCAATGGCTCGATGTCCAGATGGAGAACAGTGACAAGTGGTGTCCCTCAGGGGTCCATACTGGGGCCAGTGCTGTTTAATATCTTCATCAATGACATAGCGGGATCGAGTGCACCCTCAGCAAGTTTGCAGATGACACCAAGCTGAGTGGTGTGGTTGACACGCCTGAGGGATGGGATGCCATCCAGAGGGACGGGATGCCATCCAGAGGGACCTGGACAAGCTGGAGAAATGGGCCTGTGTGAACCTCATGAGGTTCAACAAGGCCAAGAGCAAGGTCCTGTACCTGGGTCGGGGCAATCCCCAGTATCAGTACAGGCTGGGGGAATGAAGGGATTGAGAGCAGCCCTGAGGAGAAGGACTTGGGGGTACTGATAGATGAGAAGCTGGACATGAGCCAGCAATGTGCTCTCGCAGCCCAGAAAGCCAACCGTATCCTGGGCTGCATCAAAAGAAGCGTGGCCAGCAGGGCGAGGGAGGTGATTCTGCCCCTCTACTCTGCTCTCGTGAGACCCCACCTGGAGTACTGCGTCCAGCTCTCGAGTCCTCAGCACAGGAAAGACATGGACCTGTTGGAACGGGTGCAGAGGAGGGCCACAAAAATGATCAGAGGGATGGAATGCCTCTCCTATGAAGAAAGGCTGAGAGAGTTGGGGTTGTTCAGCCTGGAGAAGAGAAGGCTGCGGGGAGACCTTATTGCGGCCTTTCAGTACTTAAAGTAGGCTTATAAGAAAGATGGGGACAGACTTTTTAGCAGGGCCAATAGCGATAGGACAAGGGGCAAGGGTTTTAAACTAAAAGAGGGTAGATTCAGACTAGAGATAAGGAAGAACTTTATTTACAATGAGGGTAGTGAAACACTGGAACAGGTTGCCCAGAGAGGTGGTAGATGCCTCATCCTTGGAAACATTCAAGGACAGGCTAGATGGGGCTCTGAGCAACCTGATCTAGTTGTAGATGTCCCTGCCAATTGCAGGGGGGTTGGACTAGATGACCTTTAAAGGTCCCTTCCATCCCAAAGCATTCTATGATTCTATGAATTCCTTGTTTTGCTTTGCTTGCATGTGCAGCTTTTGCTTTACTTATTAAACCGTCTTTATCGCAACCCATGAGTTTTCTCACTTTTACTTTTCCGATTCTCTCCCCCATCCAACCAGGAGGGAGGGAGTGAGCAGCTGTGTGGTGCTTAGTTGCCGGCTGGGGTTAAACCACGACAGTCCTTTTTGGCACCCAACGTGGGGCACGAAGGGTTCGAGATAATGACAGATTTGATTGGAATGTGCTAGATCAAATTTATAGCTGTCATTGCTGTTTAGCCATTAATCGGCAGGCTTCTGTGCTTGCCACGGGGCTTGCTTGCCTTACTGTATATTGGAGTCTAGTGCTCGTTAGTGGCTGCTTTTTGCTTTCGCTGCTTGCTGTATTGCTTATCATGTTACTCTGCTGTGCCTGGGAACATTTTGATAACAGCAATGGCGATGCGCCTGGGCTGGCAGATGGCCAGGGCATTGCTGCTGTTTCTGTGCTGCTGTACTGGACAGGCTGGAACTGCAGTGTGAACTCGAATCGAAGGGACTGTGATCTGTGGATGAGTCCACGTGGGAGCAGGACACCCCGAAGTGTCTGTGGACGTGGATAAGCCCATGCCAGAGCAGGTATGTCTCAAAGCATCTGTGGCCATGCTTATGTCTGTGCCGCAGCAGGTATACCTGTGAAGGGATTGTGGCCCAAGGATAAGTCCATGCTGGAGAAGGGACACCTCAAAGCATCTGTGGCTGTGGATAAGTCCATGCTGGAGCAGGTACACCTTGAAGCATCAGTGGCTGTGCATGAGGTCCTGCTGGAGCACCTCAAAGCATGTGGCCATGGATAAGGCTACGATACAATCAAAGACAATACTGCTGGATATTTACTAGGAACCCTTCAAAAATTCACACACTCAGCCATCTCACTCCACCTATTAGAAGAGCCACAGTGATAGATGAGAAAAGCATTGACTGCTAAAAAACAAGTCTGTCATGAGGAGCCAGGAGCCACCAGCTGTCAAAAAGTTAGGAAGCTGCTAAAATTTAACTGACTGGACATCTGTTATTTTTTTAAACATTCCAGTAAAATTTAACAAAGCCCAGATTACAGTCAGCCAACTCTAGCCAAACTTGAAGCCTTAATTGAAAGAGTCTGGAAAAAAAAAAAGTATATTTTTGCCTCTAGTTAAGATTTCAGCAACCAACAACGGTTTCAATTTAATTTTTCTGACAATCCTGCCCCAGCTGCTCCAACAGAAGATGAGTGAATGAAATTACTAGAATTGCCCCTAAACCTTGTAAATGCATAACAGCTACCATGTATTCTTTCTGGAGTCCAATGTACCCTCTTAACTTTTATAAAATCGGCTGTTTGACAAGTTATACAACACAAAAAATGAGCCTTGTAAAAACTCCTTTTCTCTTTTGTTCTTGAAATCCTAGAGTAGTTTTAAGATGTATTCTGCTCTCCATTTTAGAATCACAGAAAAGTCTAGGTTGGAAGTGACCTCTGGAGATCATCTGGTCCAACCTCATGTTGAAAGCAAGGCCTTAGACTAGGTTATTCAGAGCCCCATCAAACTAAGTCTTGAATATTTCCAGCAAGGGAGAGTCCACCACTTCTCTGGGCAACTTATTCCAGTGTTTAATTGTTCTCACAGTGAAGAATTTTTCTGTTATATCTGGACAGAATTTCCTCTGAAACAACTTGTGCCTGTTGCCTCTTGTCCTGTCACCGTGTTTTCTTGTGAAAAGAGTATCTCCACCTTCTCTAACAACTTTTTAGGTATTGGAAGACTGTGACTAGATCCCCCCCAAGCCTTCTCTTTTCTAGGCTGAAAATCAAGTCCTCCAGTACAGTAACTAATAATGCCCTAGCTAGGACAATTGTAGCTTTTTCAGCTGGTGGGTTATTTTGACATGTTGATCAAACCCAAAATAACTATGTTAAACCAAATATGCAAAAAGAAGAGCCTTGAATTACTGATATTCTAAACCAAGCTACCTTAGTATGAACTTCTCACTATTTCAGTGCAATAAACTCTATCAATCAACTACATTTAACAAACAGCACAAAGGTAAGAAAGTTGTGGGGGTGGTTCCCATTACATTTCATTAGCCATGCTTCTTGCAGGTCATATGTTCTGAACCCATCTTATGAAATCTGTATTGGGGATCAGTCACACTGGCTAAAGGAAAGATTCCATCTCTCACTTTTGTGAGGCTTAATGAAGTCATTACAGGAACACAACCCTTTGAAATCTCTTTCAGTCATTGCATGTGCTTCATGTAAAATGAATACTACACTTTGTTGGTATACTCCTTCACAAAGTGAAAATTCCAATATTCTGTAATAGCTGGATAACTGAACAGGGTTTGTTTATTTATTTATTTTATTTATTTATAAGAACTGGAACATTCATCCTTTTCCAAGCCATAACATCAACTGTGAAGAATTCTCCAACTTTCACAGTGTGGGTTCAGAAAGGGCCACTATATTCTCAACATTTATATGTTTCACTCAATAACTTACAGGAAAAAATGAGGTTAAAAAAGTCAACAATTAAGGCATTTCTTCATTACATAATCTAATAATGAATCAGTGTTCAAACATACCTTAAGGAACATATGGAACATACTTTGATTGTTCCAGTGCAGTCTTTTGTCTGTATTCTAAGTCAAGGCCATCAGCACCAGCTACATTTCCCAAACTATAACAGACAAAATCTTAAGACAGAATGAAACCTCAACTATAGAAATGAAAGCAGTATCATCACAACAGTAACACTACAACATTACACTGGTCTAAGGGACATGGTCTCAGAGAGAAGAGCTCAGTGGAAAATTACAACAGTGTTCTAGGTTGTTTTGTCAAAACACGGAGAAAGACTGCTTCTCCACGAAGCTAATCTTGAACAAAAACTGAAAGGTCTAGATTATCACAGCCACAGAAAAACCTCAGTGATCATCACAGGAGTAAGAGCTGACAGACTCATTCCTGTGGTTTAAGAAATTATTACCTCCAACTGTCCACCCCTTGCTAGATACAGCCACCTTGAAGCAAAAACATATATTTGCACCTCAGATGCTCAACAGTATGTCATATTAGCACAAACCATTGATGAAGGCAGGTTTTGCTAATATAGCCTGAAGATGGCAAAAAGGGCAAGAGGAAATTCTTCAGAAAAGGGGCAGGTGGAGTGAGAACTAGATTCACCAACTTGTCTGTCAGCCAGAATTCTGAGTTTTGTTCTCCTACTCCAGATATTTCATAGAATCGTCACAGAATCATAGAATACCAGGTTGGAAGGGACCTCAAGGATCATCTGGTCCAACCTTTCTAGCACAATCTAGACGAGATGGCCCAGCACCATGTCCAGCTGAGTCTTAAACGTGTTCAGCGTAGCGGAGTCAACCACTTCCCTGGGGAGATTATTCCAATGATTGACTGTTCTCATTGCGAAAAATTTTCCTCTCGTGTCCAATCGGAATCTCCCTGGGTGTAACTTGTACCCATTACCCCTAGTCCTCACCATGTGACTCCTTGTAAAAAGGGAGTCTCCATCTTCTTTGTAGCTCCCCTTTAAGTACTGGTACATGGTGATGAGAGCACCTCTAAGCCTCCTTTTCTCAAGGCTGAACAAGCCCAGCTCTCTCAGCCTATCCTCATACAGCAGGCTTCCCAGACCCCTGATCATCTTGGTGGCCCTTCTCTGGACCCTCTCCAGCCTGTCCACATCTTTTTTGTATAACGGGGACCAGAACTGTACACAGTATTCCAGGTGTGGCCTGACAAGCGCCGAGTAGAGTGGGATAATGACTTCTTTATCTCTGCTGGCGATGCCCTTTCTGATGCAACCCAACCTCCTGTTGGCCTTCTTGGCTGCAGCAGCACACTGTTCACTCATATTGAGCTTCCTGTCCACCAGGTCCTTTTCCATGGAGCTGCTCTCCAGCCAGGTGGATCCCAGTCTGAGCTGCACTCCTGGATTATGTTTTCCCAGGTGCAAAACCTTACACTTGTCCTTGTTAAACTTCATAAGGTTCACGTTAGCCCACTCTTCCAGCCTATCCAGATCTTCCTGCAGGGTGGCTCTCCCTTCCAGAGTGTCTACTTCCCCACTCAGTTTGGTGTCATCTGCAAACTTCATCAGGCTATACTTGATCCCGTTATCCAGATCACTTATGAAGATATTGAATAGTGTTGGGCCCAATATCGATCCCTGGGGGACCCCACTTGTGACGGGTTGCCAGTTTGAAAAAGAGCTATTTACCACCATCCTTTGAGTGCGGCCCGCCAGCCAATTCCTCACCCACTGCACAGACCACTTGTCCAGGCCATAACGCATCAATTTCTCCAGGAGGAGGCCGTGGGGAACCATATCGAAAGCCTCGGAGAAGTCCAGGTAGACAACATTGACCGCTTGCCCCATGTTAACTGAGCAGGTCACTTTATCATAGAAGGCCACCAGATTTGTCAGGCACGATCTGCCTTTTGTGAAGCCGTGTTGGCTTTTCCCAATCACGTGCTTCATTTGACTCGTGATGGCCCCCAGGAGGATCCGTTCCATGACTTTCCCGGGGATTGAAGAAAGACTGATGGGCCTATAATTGCCCGGATACACCCTTGAGCCCTTCTTGTAGATAGGGGTAACATTCGCCTTCCTCCAGTCCTCTGGGACATCCCCCGATCTCCACGACTTCTCGAAGATTATGGAGAGTGGCCCCGCAATGACATCAGCCAGCTCTCTCAACACCCTCGGGTGGATGGCGTCAGGGCCCATCGATTTGTAGGGGTCAAGCTCCTGTAATAATTCACATACTAACTCCTCCTTCACTGATGGTGGGTCTATGTTTGGATCATCCTGGATTTTCGTTCCCGACGCCTGGGACCCAACAGTGTTGGTAAAGACAGAGGCGAAGAAAGTGTTGAGAACCTCTGCCTTTTCAGCATTGTTGGTGACTGATTCACCTCTACTGTTTAACAGTGGGCCTATGTTTTCCTTCTGTTTCTGCTTGCAAATTACATCATACCTGAAGAACCCTTTCTTGTTATTTTTGACGTCTCTGGCCAGTTCCAGTTCAAGCTGAGCTTTTGCTTTTCTAACTCCATCTCTGCACACTCTGGCAATGCCCTTGTAGTTCTCAGTGGACAATCTTCCACTTCTCCATCTCTGATACGCATCTCTCTTGGTTTTAAGCAGACCCAGGAGCTCGTGGTTGAGCCAAGGGGGCCTCTTGCTCCGCTTCCTTCCCTTTCTTTTATAGGGGATACACTGGTTTTGTGCTTCCAAGAGAGCATTCTTGAAGAACTCCCAGCACTCACTGGCTCCTTTATCCTCCATGGAAGCTTCCCACGGAATCCCTCCCAACTGAGCTCTGAGCAAGCTGAAGTTTGCTCTTCTAAAATCTAGAACCCTTGTCTTGGTGCTAACCTTCAGCATGCTCAGACGGATCCCGAACTCCACAATATTGTGATCACTGCAGTCAAGGTTGTTACTGACCGAGATATTACAAAGCAGGTTTTCTTGGTTTGTGAATAGCAGGTCCAGCAGTGCCTCCTTCCTGGTTCGCACATCTAACATTTGTAAGAGGAAACAGTCCTCTACGCATTCCAGGAACTTGATGGACGACATGCGAGCTGCTGTATTGTTCTTCCAGCAAATGTCTGGGTAGTTGAAGTCACCCATGAGAACCAGGTTCTGTTGACCAGAAGCTTGCCTTAGTGTCCCAAATATTGCTTCATCGGCTTTATCATCGTGGTTTGGAGGTCGGTAGCAGATGCCCACTGTAAGATCCTGCTTGGAGACGACCCCTCTGATTTTAACCCAGAGGCATTCAATAGAGCACTCACAATCACCGTAGTTGACTTCGATACATTCGAGGTTTTCCTTAATATAGAGTGCGACTCCTCCACCTCTTCTTTCCTGCCTGTCTTTGCGAAACAGCCTATAACCATCCATCACAATTCCCCAGTCGTGTGAGTTGTCCCACCATGTCTCAGTTACTCCTATGATATCATAACCTTCTGACTGGGCACGGAGCTCCAGTTCCTCCTGTTTGTTTCTCAGACTGTGTGCATTTGTATACATACACTTGAGGTGGTTGCTCTTCTGGTACACATCTTGGGAGACAGCTAAGGAACACCCGTCACCTCTCTGGTTGGCCTGACTTACTTACTCCCCAGTTGGATGTGGTGGCATGAGCATTTCTGTTTTGGACCCCACCCCCCAAGTCCTTCAGTTTAAAGCCCGCCTCACCAAGTTAGCCAGCCTGTTGCTGAAGATTCCCTTGCCCCTCCTAGACAGCTGGATTCCATCCCTCCCTAGCATGTTATAGTCATCGAAGAATGCCTCATTGTCGTAAAAGCCAAAACCCTCACGGCAGCGCCAGCCATGTAGCCAGGAGCTAATATGCATTATGTGCCTATTTCTGGCTACCCCCTTCCCTCGAACTGGCAAGATGGAGGAAAAGATAACCTGGGCACCAATGTTTTTCACTTGCACCCCCAGGGCTTGAAAGTCTTCCTTGATTTTACCCAGGTTTCGGCTTTCAGTGTCGTTCATGCGTTCGGCTTTCAGTGCATTCATTTCAATTACATATTTGACCTTAAAGGTCTCAAAAAAATATTACCTGTATTTTCCCTTACTGCTTAGTGCTCAACAGGGTTTGCACTTAAATGAACAGAAGTAGGGAAAAATGTTTTTTAAATTGACTATTACTAACCACTTAATTCAACCTTGGAGGAAGTCAACAATTATCAATTACCCTTAATCAGCACCAGCTGCAGCATTAACCACCAGCTTTGCTTATTCTACCTAGCATGGGAATTTATTACCTTGTGAAGTTTCCCATCTCAGCTCTACATATAATCATTTCACCACACATTAAAAATTTGACTTTGTAGAAATATCTGAATAGAACAAAATATACAACCTTACAGAATAGATCGGTCAAGCCATTCTTCTTTAACCAATTATAGCAACTGTTCTCTCCAGCCTCTGAATAGTTTATTTTCAATTAATTTGTGAAACTATGTTCTGTATCATCTAAATTATTCTACAAAACTCCCCAAAATCCCTTAAAACAAGGCATGGATGTCAAGTTTTATGCACAAGGGAAATAGTGCTAGATAAGACTGAGGAAAAAGTTGATGGAGAAAAAAGCTAGCGGTTTCTGCCTTGAAAGTACACAGAGAGAGCTAACACCGCATTAACAGTGAACTAAGACAAAATAATATACTGGGGTAGCAGAAATGAAATCAGTAGAGAAGTGAATCATGAGACCAATTTCTGGTAAGAAACTATGTGGAAAAATAATATGGAAGTAAACAAGTAATTGCTACATTGTTATTATGCAGTTGTGACTAAAGCATCCACAAAAGCACAAACAGGAATACTGCAATGCATTACATTTGCAAGTACTGTATAACTATTTCACAGTGACAGAAGCAGACTATGTATGTAGTCCCACAATAACAGGTAATAAAATAGAAAATTGAGAGCATGATCAATAAAGTTTAACTTGTAGATATTACATTAAATTTCTTCTACATTTTATATAAGAGAACATATATTATTTTAAAAATTACAGAACTTCCTGAATTATCACAGCTTTGCTAATTAGCACACAAAATGATGGCTATTATCAAGGTTGTGCATACACATATTCGCACAACGTGTTTAAAAATTTTTGGAAGAGAATTTCCTCCACTCTGGTGAGGTTCATCTTTAAACGTGATCTGATATTCCATGCAAGGAATAATGTATTCCTCCCATCAAATCAAATTTTAAACAGCTCTCTGTCTTTCCAGTATACAATATTTAATCAGGTATTTGTCCATCTTTCTCCAGGAATTTTTAAACTCCAAGAAAATCACTTTACTAGGTCTTTATTCCTCCCGACTACAAATTCCAAACACCAGACATAAGTGAGTAATGTACAGCAAAGAGGGGAGAAAAAGTCTTTTAATACAAAGATGCCAAGTAATGCAGTCCCCTATTGTTACCCACAGAATAGCATTTGGCTCTTGTATGCAATTCACCAAGAACCACCCTTGGGAACAGAATTATACCATTAGGGACATCCAAAATAATATAATAATATTAATAAAAACATAATACTGGCTCAAATACATACCATTTCTAATACAGTTTTCCCCTCGGCTCTTTAGCAGACAACCTACTAGAACAATTAGCCATAAACTAGTAACATTTAAAGTTTGGCTGACAAGGAGAGAAAGGACCCTGCTTAGGATGTAGTCAGAAGATATTTATATACAGTGCATCCTGAACATCTGAAACACTCTTTTCAGAGGAAAAATTTGTTCACTTTGTTTTTTTAATTAAGAAGGCTAGAAGGGGAAATGGAAAGGGTGTTTGTTTTTCTTCTATATATATTTTCTTGTTAAAATTGACTGCTGCTGTTAAAATTGACTGTTAAAATTGTGCTGCTAGTCATAACAGATGATTAACAAAAAAAAAGTCTATTGAGCATGGAAAGCATTAAACAGTTAAAGAAGTTACGGGAAAAGTAGAGCGGCTTGTTCTTCCCTTGTTTTCACTCCTCCAGTGAACAGATCATAGGGTAACATCAGACAATCTAATAGATGATACAAAGGAGAAATTTGTAAACTTTCCACTTATCCTTATATTCTGTGTATCCATGCTTTAGATGACCAAATGGTGACATGGGAAACTGTTTACTTCCAAAATCTGCAACAGGTGCACAGAAGTTCAAACTTCAATTTAATCTCCATTTATTTTTGTGATAAGAGAACCAGAGCCAATCCTGTCTAATGTCTTTATTAACAACCTGGACGATGGGACAGAGCACACACTCAGCAAGTTTGCAGAGGATATCAAATGGGAGAGCAGTCAATAGGCTGGAGGGCAGGGCTGATACTCAGAGAGAACTTGAGGGGCTGGAGAAATGGGCTTACAGAAACCTCATGAAGCTCAACAAAAGCAAATACAAAGTCTTGCAGCTGAGATAGGACAACCCCATGCAAAAGTACAGACTGGGGGCCAACTGCCCAGAAGCTTTTGCAGAAAAGGACCTGTGGGTCTGGTGGAGAAGATGACCACAAGGTAGCAGTATGACCTTGTGGCAAAGGAGGCCAACCACATACCAGACTGTATTAGCAAGAGTGTAGCCAACAAGTCAAGGAAAGTGACTACTCCCATGTATTTGACACTTGTGAGACCACATCTGGAATACTATATTGGTTTTGGGCTCCCCAATACAAGAAAGACACCAGCTGACATACTGGAACAAGTCCACTGTAGGTCCACCAAGATGATTAGGGGGCTGGAACACATGATCTATATGGAGAGGCTGATAGAATTGAGTTTGTTCAGCCATTAGAAGAGAAGGCAAAGGGGAAAAACTGTATAAAGAATTCTTTTATCCAGGATAAGAAGTGACAGGTGCCACAGCCTCCAACTTCCATCAGAAACCCCACCCCTACTGGCAGTCACATGTCTGTCTGGGGCAGCCACTTGCCCTCCCCCTTCCAGTCATCTGGTTTGTTTACTCCACCTCTTTTTGCTCCTGGGGAGCTGCCATTTTGTAAGATGTCATACCTGTCATGTTCACAGACTGCCCTGTGATTGGCTGGAAAGACCAGCCATGCCTTCCAGTTTACCCAGAAGTATGTTGGAACAGGAAGTCCCTTCCCTCTACGTACACATGGGACACCTATTTCTTTCAGCCACCATTTTATGGCAGGGAGCTGCCATTTTGTAAAACATGATAACCCACATTTTTTCATACTGCTCTATGATTGGCTGACTGCCATGTTTTGACACCATCATACCCCACATGTTCTCAGGCAGCCCTGTCATTGGCTGACAGGACCAGCCAACCCTTCCCGTTTACCCTGGAAGGATGTCAGAGCAGGAAGTCCCTTCCCACTAAATACACAGGGGCCGCCATGTTCTTTCAGCTGCCATTTTACAGCAGGTAGCCGCCATTTTTGACAACAACATGCCCCATGTGTTTTCAGACTGCCCTGTGATTGTCTGGCAAGAAAAGATGCCCCTTCCAGTTTACCTAGAAGTACGTCAGAACAGGAAGCACCCTCCCACTACATACATGGAAGCCACCATTTTTGTGAGGCCACCATTTTTGTGCTCTGTGATTGACTGGTTGCCATTTTTTGACCCATGTGATCTCAGAACACCCTCTGATAGGCTGCTCATTTCCTTTGGACCATGTATAAAAAACCCTATATAGATAGATATATAAAGGAGTGTAAATGATGTATAAATATATGTGCTGTACGTTTATAGATAGATATTTATAAATGTGAATAGAGAGTAATTAAATAAAAGTAAAAAGATGGGGGTCATCGTCCCCCCCACCCACGTTACAAGTGTGCTTAACAAGCCCTAACATGTTTGGGGTGGGGGGGCACAAACAAGTCGGAACATGCCTGAGGACTACGGACCCCTCCTAGGAGGCCCACCAAGGGGCCCCTGTGCAACCCCCACCCCATGCAAAGAAGAGATCAATCCTGTGAGCCAGACTGAGAGGCCCTTCCACATCTGGCCCCAGCCCAACAGAATGGCCATGCAGTATTATTGGGGCAGCCTTTGGGCTTTGCACCGTGCTTCAAGACACAGGCAACACCGCCCACTGAAGTGAAAAACCAGGACAAAACACCAACTTTAGAAGAATGTGTGCATGGGGACAATAAGGAAAAGCCCCCAAGGGATTCCCCCCAAAAGACCTTGTGAACCAGAAGAACAAGCCGATGGGCCCATGAATGGGAAACTATGTTTTGAGGTAAGTGTCACACAGAGATGGGAGGTGGTGGTGGGAACTCCCTTTGTCCACAGCTGTAAGAGAGCTTACAGCTACCTGTAAGACTATTATGGGGTGCAGGCTTGTGCTACATGTATTTTCTTATTCTTCGGTCAATGAAGACCTTATAGAACATTTTAAACAGCTCCAGCTGACTGACTGAGGAGGGAGAAAACAGAAACGTGCTGGGAACTGTTCAAGTTCCCGTGTTTTTAGACCATGAATACTTTGGAAGCAACAAGACTCAGGCTTTGAATACACAGCCTGGCAACCTATGGACCAGAGCTACTGCAAAAAGAGCAAGGGGAGCAGAAAGAGCAATGGGGAGTTGCAAAGCTGAAAGACCATGATTATTATCAGGTAAAGAGGAGTAGCAGCCAAGAAGGAGGGCATAAAGGGGCTGGTGGTGCTGTTAATTCTGGGGTATTGGCTCACAGGCTAGCAAAACAGAAAAAACTGTTACAACAAAGACTGCTAATTAGAAAAGCTAAATGAATTTTGCGTTACTACAAGTGTCTTGTTGGCAAGAGCTTATGACACCATCAAGCGTGATCCAGAGGTTCAGGGCTAGGCGATGTGTAGAAGAATACAAATTTGTTAATTTATACCAGGTATGATTTCATGAAGCTTATGAAACATTTGTTTGGGAGGTAGAGCAAAATTTTGACCGCTTAGGACACCTGTTTAAACCTGGTGATTATGCTCGGCTCTGACTTGAAGCTGTCCGCATGCACGACTCTTTATACTTTCCTACTGTCAATTTAAGCAATATGAATGCTGTGAAATTTTTAGACTGGGTCAGTACTCTCCTGCAAAGTAAGAGCGAGCTGTGTTTTGATCAGACTTTCCACCTGGCTATCATTATTGCAAAAGCTGTTGGGGGTTGGGGTATGCAGAACCCTGCAGTCTATCCCCCATTCCAAAATTATAGACAAAAAGTGTCCCTATTTAATTATCTATCTAAATAACAACGACAATCTCTGTTTTGCTGGGAGTTCACAGTGCTTACAGCAGCGAGGGATCTGGCAGATGCAGAAAAAAAGAGCTACATGACCAACTGGAGTGGTCTGTGCGCAGGAAGGTTATGCTGAGTGAGATCACTTTGCTTGACAACTTGCTACATGTTAATATACATGTCATCCCTCCTATCTGAGGGTAAAAAAGGCTGGGGAATTTTTAAAGTCAAATGATGGGCTTGAATGTCCCAAGACCTCTTTCCTTCTTTTACATGATGAACATTATTATGGTGTTAGGGACATCAGGAAGGTATCTGGAGTGGGTGAGAAACTTCTGTGAGCTTTGTCATATGCTGTATAATCACATCCATAGCTGTAAATATTATTGCTGGCTCTGCTAGTCATGCTGTGCATTTAGCATGGGTATGAAAATAAGGTGCCCTAGATGCAGACTGCTGTGCAAGTCCAGGGAATGTTTAGAGAGGCACAAGGCCCTGGCAATTAAAGAACCACCGACTGTAGAAAAGCATCACGAATGTAAAGGCTGGAAGGGTGGAATGTGCTATGAACAGATCTATAATGTACCAGATACAGGACTTGGCATTTGTCCTTGCTGATTTCATCAGGTTCCTGTTGGCCCATTCCTCCAGCCTGCTTAGATCCTCTGAATAGCAGCCCTGCCCTCAAGCATATCAACTGCCCCCACGTCCCTCAATTTCATGTCATCTCCAAACTTGATGAGAGTACACTCTGTCACTTCTTCTAGATCATTGATAATGATGTTAACCAGGGCAGGTCCCAGGATAGACCCCTGTGGTATTCCGCTTGTTACCAGCCTCCAGGTAGAGTACCGCTACCCTTAGAACCTGACCATCCAACCAGATTTTTACCCATCAAGTTTTCCATCCATCCTGACCATAACACCCTAACTTGGATATCTTGAGTAAATCCAGAAATGTATTCCAAGAAGACTTGCTCCATGATTTTCCCAAGAACCAAAGTGAGGCTGACCTGTTTATAGTTCCCTGGATTATCCTTGAATGAAGATCTTATGGTTAATGATAGACCAACATGGCTGATGTCGTGGAAGGCATCTACTAGAGACGCCCTAACCAAGAAGAGGAAGACAGCTCTTCAAATCGCTGAAACAAGCCTCTCAATCACAGGCCTTAGTACTCATAGGAGGCTTCAACAACCCTGATATCTGCTGGAACGGAAATACGTCTGGGCACAAACAAGCCAGGAGATTTCTGGACAGTGCTGAAGACAATTTCTTGATGCAAGTATTCAGGGACTGCATAGGGACTGGAGTGTTGCAATGGATGGATACAGGTTCTTTAGGAATCACAGAATCATAGAATGTCCTGAGTTGGAAGGGACCCACAAGGATCATCGAGTCCAACTCCTGACCCTGCATAGGACAACCCCAAAATTCACCCCATATGTCTGAGGGCGTTGTCCAAATGCTTCTTGAACATTGTCAGGCGTGGCACCATGACTGCCTCCCAGGGCAGCCTGTTCCAGTGCTCCACCACCCTCTGGGTGAAGAACCTTTTCCTAATGTCCAACCTAAACCTCCCCTGGCATATCTTCCTGCCGTTCCCTCGGGTCCTATCATTGGTCGCCAGGGAGAAGAGATCACCGCCTGCCCCTCCTCTTCCCCTTGTGAGGAAGCTGTAGACCGCGATGAGGTCTCCCCTCAGTCTCCTCTTCTCCAGGCTGAACAGACCAAGTGACTTCAGCCGCTCCTCATACGGCTTCCCCTCTAAACCCTTCACCATCTTCGTGGCTCTCCTCTGGACACTCTCTAGTAGCTTCATATCCTTTTTGTACTGCGGCGCCCAAAACTGCACACAGCACTCAAGGTGAGGCCGCACCAGTGCAGAGTAGAGCGGGACAATCGCCTCCCTCGACCGGCTAGCAATACAGTGCTTGATGCACCCCCGGACACGGTTGGCCCTCTTGGCTGCCAGGGCACACTGTTGGCTCATGTTCAACTTGCCGTCGACCAGAACCCCCAAGATCCCTCTCCGCGGGGCTGCTCTCCAGAATCTCGTTCCCCAGTCTGTATGTACATCCAGGGCTGCCATGTCCCAGGTGCAAAATCTGGCACTTGCCTTTGTTAAACTTCATACGGTTGGTGATTGCCCAGCTCTCTCATTTGTCCAGATCTCTCTGCAGGGCCTCTCTGCCCTCGAGAGTGTCAACAGCTCCTCCCAGTTTTGTGTCAGCGGCAAACTTAAACAGCAAACCTTCAAGTCCTGCATCCAAGTCATTTATGAAGACATTAAAGAGCTCTGGCCCCAAGATGGATCCCTGCGGAACCCCGCTAGTGACTGGTCGCCAGCCCGATGTAACCCCATTTGCTACAGCCCTTTGAGCCTGACCCATCAGCCAATTGCACACCCACTGCATTATGTGTTTATCGAGCTGTATGCTGGACATTTTGTCCAGGAGGATACTGTGAGAGACAGTATCAAAGGCTTTACTGAAGTCCAAAAAGATTACATCGACTGGCTGCCCTTGGTCAACTAGGTGGGTAACCTTGTCATAGAAGAAGGAAATTAAGTTTGTTAAGCAGGACTTTCCCCTCGTGAACCGATGCTGGCTGGGACCAATGACTGCACTGTCTTTCAGGTGCTTTTCAATAACTCCCAGAATAATCTCCTCCATAATTTTGCCAGGCACAGAGGTGAGACTGACAGGCCTGTAGTAACTGGGGTCATCCCTGCTGCCCTTCTTGAAGATTGGGACAACGTTTGCCAGCTTCCAGTCAGCTGGGACCTCTCCAGATTCCCAAGAGCATTGGAAAATCATTGAGAGAGGTCTCGCTATGACATCAGCCAGCTCTTTAAGCACCCTCGGATGAATCCCATCGGGCCCTATTGACTTATAGGGATCCAGCTGGAGCAGCAAATCCCGCACAAGGTCGGGGTTGGCTGGGAGTTTGTCGTTCTCGCACTCATGGTTCTCTAGCCCAGGGCTCTGGGGGTCCCAGAGCCCATCATCGGTGTTGAAGACCGAGGCGAAGAAAGCATTAAACATCTCTGCTTTGTCTATGTCCCTGTTTGTGAGGTGACCATGCTCGTCAAGTAACGGGCCAATGTTATTTCTCGCCTGCCTTTTGCTATTAACATATTTAAAAAAGCCCTTTTCATTGTCCTTCACAGTACTGGCCAGCTTCAGCTCTAATTGAGCTTTGGCCGCGCAAATTTCCTCCCTACAGTGGCGAGCAGCATCTCTGTAGTCCTCCCATGTCGCCTGACCTTGCTTCCACTGGCCATACATTTTCTTTTTTCGCCTTAGTTCTAGAAGAAGATCCCTACTTAGCCAAGCCGGCCTTCTACCGCGCCTGCTTGACTTCCGACATTTTGGAATTGCCTGCTCCTGTGCTCTTAGCAGGTGGTACTTAAAAAGTGACCAGCACTGATGGACCCCAGCACCTTCAAAAGCTTTTTCCCAGGGGACCTTACTAAGTAGTTCCCTGAGCAGCCTGAAGTCAGCTCTCCTCATATCCAGAGTTGAGGGCTTGCTGGCAGTTTTCCTCCTGTTACCATAGATTTTAAACTTGACTGCTTCATGGTCGCTGTGGCCAAGGCAGCCGCCAATCGCCACTTCACCCACGAGACCCTCTCCGTTAGTAAGCAGCAAGTCGAGGAAGGCACCTTTCCTGGTCGGTTCCCTTAGTACCTGTACCAAGAAGTTATCATCCAGATGGTTTAGGAATCTTCTGGACCTGCTTGTACCAGCTGTGTGGTATTCCCAGTTGACATCTGGCAAGTTGAAGTCCCCCAGAAGGACAAGGGCAGATGACTTAGAAGCATCCCTTAGTTCCTTAAAGAATAACTCATCCGTGTCGTCATCCTGGCTGGGTGGCCTATAGTAGACTCCCACAACGACTACCCGCTTTATTTGTCTGTCCCTTAATCCTTACCCAGAGGCTCTCAACTGGGCCATCGCCGACTGCTAGCTCCATGCATGCCAGCCCCTCCACTACATACAATGCCACCCCGCCGCCTTGCCTGCCCTGCCTATCCCTCCTGAAGAGCCTGTAACCATCCATCACGGCACACCAGTCACAGGACTCACCCCACCAGGTTTCGCTTACGCCTATGATGTCATATCTCTGGGACTGGGCCAAGGCATCTAGCTCCTTTTGCTTGTTCCTCAGGCTGCGTGCATTTGTGTAGAAACACTTCAAGTGCGGTTCATTGTGCCCGTTGCCTCATGGAACTGCCTGAGGAATCTCACTAGCACGCAGCTCCTCGAACTTTGGTGTGCCATCCCGTCGCTCGTCGCTGACTAGCCAGGTATTGTCCCTTTCCCCCTTTCCAATCTAGTTTAAAGCTCTATCAATCAGCCCTGCTAGCTCCTGGGCAAAAACCCTTTTCCCCTTCTGAAAGAGGTGCAAAGGAAAGTAAGGCCAAAAAGGTGAAGAATAGGGGTTGTGCTCTATGCAAACACGTGGCTAGAATTCATGGAGCTTTGCCTTGGAGCAAGTGATAAACCAGTTGGCCTGTCTGCCAATCCTTATTCAGAAGCTCTCAACACAGATAACATGATGGTGGGTGTCTGCTACAGACCACCTGTATTGGGTATATATGGCAAGGTTTTGGTAGCAGGGGTGGCCTCTGTGGGAAGAGGTAAGGGTCTGCCCCGTGCCAGACACAGCTGGTTCCATCTGGCTCGGCAACAGACCCACCACAGGCCAAAGCTGAGTCCATCAGTGAAGTTTGTGGCACCTCTGTGAAAACATATTTAAGAAAGTGCAAAAAACCACACCAGACAGAGAGAGAAAGAGGGAACAAGAAGAGTGAGAAACAGCAAAGGGAACACTAAGGTCAGAGAAGGAGGGGAAAGAGGTGCTCCATGGCACCACAGCAGATATTCCCTGCAGCCTGTGGAAGACCCCACACCAGAGCAGATTTTCCTGACACATACTGCAGCCTGTAGAGAACTCACTACCCTACTCTATTTTAAATGGCAATAAATTAAATTAATTTTCCCCAACTTGAGTCTGTTTTGCCCACGACAGTAACTGGTAAGCAATCTCCCTGTCTTTCTCTCAACCCATGAGCTTTCTCATCCTATTTTCTCCCCCTGTCCTGCTGAGGAGATGGAGTGAGTGAACAGCTGGGTGGGAGTTTGGCCCTTAGCCAAAGCTAATCCAACACACCACCTGATCAAGAAGTAGATGAGGTTTCCTCCAGTTGTTTAAAGGAGTCTTCATGTGTACAGGCCCTGGTACTCATGGGGGACTGTAAACACCCTGATATCTGCTGGAAAGGCAATATGGCTGGGTGCAAGCAATCCAGGAGACTTCTTGAGTGTGCCAAAGAATTTCTTGATGTAGATGACTGTAGGAATAAATGAGATTGTGTTTTACTTTGACGAGATGCAGCTGTGGCCTTGAGGCTTGTTACAGGTTCGCAGGAATGCAGCTGTGGCCTTGAGGCTTGTTACAAACAAGTTTGTGAAACTTAGAGGCAGAAAAATAAGGATGAGATTGGATACATGCCTGAAAGAGGAATTTGCGTGCACCAGCTTGAAGAACCAATAAGTAACACTGAAGAGACACGTGGACGCAAGACAGTAACCAATGAAATAAGTTTTGCTTGCTCGTGAACACTAGAGCATATTATAAAAGGGATAGATTGTAAAAATAAAGTGTCTTCGCTTGTCTTCGCCTAAACTCATATGCGGAGTCCGTGTCTCATTCCCTTCAGATGACCAAAGAGCCAACTAGGGGAGATGCTCTGCTGTATCTGTTACTCAGAAACAAGGAAGAGCTGGCTGGGGATGTGAAGACTGAGGGCAGCCTTGGCTGCAGCAACCATGAGATAGTGGAGTTCAAGATCCCGAGACGAGGAAACAAGGCAAACAGTAGAATCACATTCTTGGACTTCAGGAGAGCAAATTTCAGCTTACTTAGGCATCGGCTTGACAGGCTCCCATGGAAGACTGCCCTGGAGAGCAAAGGGGCTGGTTGATCTCAGAGGAGAATCTCCTCAAAGCACAAGAACAGTCTATTCTGACATGCAGGAAGTCTAGCAGGTGTGGCAGAGGGCCAGCATGGATGAACAGGGAACTCCTGACTGAACTCAAATGCAAAAAGGAAGTACACAGAAGTTGGACGTGGAGAACGAGCTACCCAAGAGGAATATAGACATTACCCAAGTACACAGGGATGGAATTAAAATAACCAAAGCTTAGCTAGAGTTGGAACTAGTGAGGGATGTGAAGTGCAACAAGAAGGGCTTCTCTAAGTATATTGGCAGTAAAAGAAACACTAAGAAAAAACGTGGGCTCCAACTCAATGGGGCAGGGGACCTAGTGAATGAGGATGTGGAAGAGACTGAGGTACTCAATTTCCTTGCCTCAGTTTTCATTGGTAAAGTTTTCCCTCAGGTCTCTGAGTCTACTGGCAGAGTCTAGGGGGAGTAAAGCATTACCCACAGTAGAGAAAGATCAAGTTAGAGAGTACTTCAGACAACTGAACATACACAAGGTTTATTAATAAAGTCAAAGTGTTGCTATCACCGATCAGAAAGCAAAAGGGCAGCAGTCTCCAGTGCATAGGCTGACTTAACCTTGGAGACACTTCCAATCTAGATGAACCATCATCCTTATTGTTTTGTTCCACTTGCAGAGCCTCATACCTATTATGCAAGGGCACCTGGGAAGGTGAGGTAGTCACAGAGGAGATGCACCTGCTGCACCTGGCAGGAACTTGTCACCATTGCCCCCTATCCCTTAAGTCACTGCATTCTGCTGGATGGAGAGAGGATAGGGAATCCTCCGTATCATGCGTCCTGTCGGCCTGACAGGCCTGTCCCAGGGAAGGTAGGGTGCAATTCCAGTAACCTCTCTCTCTCCCCCCCCTCCCTCTCCTCCCCCCCCATACTCCTCAGCCTACTCACCTAAGCTGCATTAGTCGTGGTGGGTGCGTGAGCTGCGGGCTCCTGGCCGGGTTCTCCGCTTCCCAGGTTCAGGAAACCCCCCCTGTACACCGGGCTAGAGCACTCCTTGGCAGAGAGCCCCGAGACATCCTTGATAAGCTCAGCCAAACCTCCTTAATGGGGAGTAGTTGGCAGGACAAAGACACCCTGATGGGTGCAGGACAAAGAAACTGTGATAACGAACTGACCTTCCAGGAAAACAGGAGTCAGCAACAACTATTCCAGGAACCGATGTCCCATGCCCCGTTATGCATCTACACCAACAAGATATAAAAAGTAACTTGCTACCTACCCAAAATGAGCTTCTCTGCAAGAGTCTCTCTGCAAGAGCTTCTCTGCACGAGATCTTCCAGACGCTGTGACGTGTATCATCCTTGAAGAGAGACTTTCCGTCATCGATTAGCCTACTCCTGGGAGCAGTTTGGTGAATGTCATACCAGTAACACCTCACATAATAAATTTATAGGTGTGCACACAGGTAAAGTATATACTCACTTCACTAGTTGGTATTCTGTAATAACTTGTAATATACAAGAATAAACCAAATATATGTAACATATATATTATATATTTGCTTTCCTAGTGATAATTTTGTAATAACGCGTGATCGCATCCTAGTCCATCTGGAAAATAAGGGAATTACTATCCCTGGAGCTGAACAACAGGGACCTAGCCAAACGGTTCAGTTTTTAGGCATAACTTGGCAAAGTGACAGGCAGCGTATTCCCTCTGATATCTTGCAGCAAATATCCGAGTTGAGCTCACCCTCCAGTAAGAAGGAGCTCCGACAAGCCCTAGGAACTTCAGGATTCTGGCAAGCCCATATTCCAGGGTTTAGTATAATTGCTCGACCTTCATACAATCTGTTGAAGAAGCATGCTACCTGGGAACGGACAGTTCCTCATGAAGAGACACTTTGTTTATTAATATGCAATGTTTTAGAATATCAGGCTATGAGCCAAATAATACCAGGGGCCTCCTTTAGCTTGCATATAGGACTCGCAGAAAAGAAAAAGGATATCAATGGGGATTGTGGCAACAAGCTCCCGATAAGGCCCAATTAACTCCCATACTGTTTGGGTCAAAGGGGTGGCAAGGTTCACAATCACATTATTCACCCTGGGAAAAATCGCTGCTGGCTACTTATGTAGCCCTATTAGATAATGAACCCATCACATTAGATGTACCCTTAGAAATACAGACCCCGTTCCCCATCCTCAAAAGAATCGGAGAGTCCTCAGGGAATTGCACACTCCAGTAAAATCCAGGGGATGGTAATATACATAGCACATTGCGACTAGGTTGAGGGGAAAACGGGACTTACAGGGAAATTGGTAGAGTACAATATCTGATGGCAAGGGGGTGCCAAGCCACCCCTTGATATGCTGCCCTCACCCATTCAAAATGTGCTACCCCCATCTGATTTACAAAAGGATAGCAAGGTTTGGTCTAATGTCTGTTTTACAGATGGATCAGCTAAAATGGTTAAAGGAGAATGGAAGGGAAGGACTGCCCTCTAGCACCCCTTGGACAGGACATCTGAAACAAAAGAGACAGAGGGATTAGTTCAATTGGCTGAGCTCCAGGTGGTAGCGTTAGCTGCCAAATGGGGTGTTGGCACAATATATACTCATTCCTATGCAGTATTGGCTCCCATACTGGAAAGTTGAAGGATGGGAAGTCTGGGGAAAGAACTGTGGGAACAGCTCTATTTAATAGCTAGAGCGAAGCAGGATGATGGGAATACTCTTCAAATAAGGCATGTATCAGCACATACGAAATGCACAGATCTAGGATCCAGGTGGAACCATGAAGTAGATCACTTGACTAAAGAACCTATAAAGAACAGTTACATTGTTCTTTCACATAACATATATACTCTCTCCACGTCTGTTCACAAGATGCTGGGTTGGCTACGTGACTGCTTAGGACATACAGGTGCCCTGAATTTATAGCGACAGGTTGGCCTCCAAGGGTGGCTCAACTCCAAAGTACAATGCCTAGACTTTGTAGTTAGCTGCCCTTTCCGTGCAGAAGCCTGAGCCAAATTTTTGACTGGGCAACAATGGGCCAATTTGAGGGAAGGTAAATACTTGTGGTCCTTGTGACTTTTTAGGACCACTACCCTGAACTCCAATTAAATGGGAATACATTTTAACCAGGGTAGAGATTATCAGCGGTTTAGGTATGGCCTATCTGTGCCTTCAAGCTAGCGCAAAATACATAATTTTTGGATTAGAACAATGGTTTACACACCTACCCCTACCCTCTGAGTTTCAATCAGACAATGGATCACATTTTCAAAGTAAAGATATACAGAGATTGGCTGAAGCTTGAGGAATTAGGTGGATTTTCCACATCCCTTATCATCCTCAGTACAATGATGTTATTGACCAATTGAATGGACTTCTTAAAACTCAACTATGAATTCGCACTTGGACCAGTGAGTCCAAAATCTCAACAACTGCCTCCCCATATCACGGCTGGCAACATCACCTTAATGATGCAGTTGCACAAATTCAACATGGGTGGGGAGCACAAGCAATTGTAATTCATAGTGACTTGTAGTGTGTATATGTAGAGAGAAGAGACGAGAGGAGAGAGACGAGAGACTATTTCAGTTGGAAGTGACCTACAACAATCATCTAGTCCAACTGCCTGACCACCTCAGGGCGGATGAAGCATTAAAGCATATTATTAAGGGCATTGTCCACATGCCTCTATCATGGTTTAACCCCAGTTGGCAACTGAGCACCACACAGCCGCTCGCTCACCCTCCCTCATCCTCCGTTGGGATGGAGGAGACAATTGGAGGAAAAAAAAAAAAAAAAAGTAAAACCCATGGGTTGAGATAAAGACAGTTTAATAGGACAGCAGAGCAAGAGAAATTAATAATATTAATAATAATGATGATGATAAAAGAATATACAAAACAAGTGATGCACAATGCAACTGCTCACCACCCGCTGACTGATGCCCAGCCTGTCCCCATGCAGTGATCACTGCCCCCTGGCCAACTCCCCCAGCTTATATACTGAGCATGACGTCATACGGTATGGAACAGCCCTTTGGCCAGTCTGGGTCAGCTGTCCTGGCTGTGCCCCCTCCCAGCTTCTTGTGCACCTGGCAGAGCAGGGGAAGCTGAGAAGTCCTTGACTAGTGTAAGCACTACTTAGCAACAACTAAAACATCAGTGTGTTATCAACATTATTCTCATGCTAAATCCAAAACACAGCACTATTACAAGCTACTAGGAAGAAAATTAACTCTATCCCAGCCGAAACCAGGACACTGGTTAAACACTGACAGGCATGGGGCATCGACCACCTCTCTAGGAACTGTTCCAGTGTTTAACCACCCTCTTGGTAAAGAAATGCTTCCTAATGTCCAGTCTAAACCTCCCCTGATGCAGCTTTGAGCCATTCCCACGCATCCCGTCACAGGATACCAGGGAGAAGAGATCAGCACCTCCGTCTCACCTTCCCTTCCTCAGGAAGCTGTAGAGAGCAATGAGGTCGCCCCTCAGCCTCCTTTTCTCCAAACTAGACAAGCCCTGGTCTTGTCTAGTAAGGACCTCCTGGTCAAACTAAAGCGTAAAAAGGAAATCCATAGGCAGTGGAACCAGGGAGCCTGTCTTCTCCAAACTAGACAAGTCCCTGGCCACTCCTCAAAGGACATGTCTTCCAGCCCTTTCACCAGCTTTGTTGCCCTCCTCTGGACGCATTCAAGGACCTTAGCATCCTTTTTAAATTGTGGGGCTCAGAACTGCCCACAGTACCCAAGGTGAGGCCACACTAGTACTAAATACAGCGGGATAATCACCTCTTTTGACCGGCTGGTTATACTGTGTTTGACGCACCCCAGGATGCGGTTTGCCCTCTTGGCTGCCAGGGCACACTGCTGACTCATATTGAGCCTGTTGTCGACCAGCACCCCTAGATCCCTTTCTGCAGGGCTGCTCTCCAGCCCCTCCTCTCCCAAACTATACTTGTGTCTGGTGTTACTCCGTCCCAGGTGCAGAATCTAGCATTCATTGCCCAATTGCTCCAATCTATCCAGATCCCTCTGCAAGGCCTCTTGTCCCTTGAAAGAGTCAACAGCACCTCCCAGTTTAGTATCATCAGCAAACTTACTAAGGGTGCATTCAACTCCTGCATCCAGATCACTGATAAAAATATTGAACAGAACTGGCCCTAGAATTGAGTCCTGAGGAACGCCACTGGTGACTGGCCGCCAGCCAGATGTAGCCCCATTCTCTACAACACTTTGAGCTCTGCCCTTCAGCCAGTTCTTCACCCAGTGCACCGTGTACCTGCTCATCTCACAGCTGGACAACTTGAAAGACTGTGCCTGATGATCGCACTGTTCTTTAAATGCCTTTCAATAGCACCCAGGATGATCTTCTCCATAATTTTTCCAGGTACTGAGGTTAGACTAACAGGTCTGTAGGTCCTCGGGTCTTCCCTCACGCCCTTCTTGTAAAGTGGAATAACATTGGCTAGCTTCCAGTCAGCGGGGATCTCCCAAGACCTTTAGTTGATGATCAAGAGGGGTCCTGCTGTAACAGCCGCTAGCTCCTTCAGTACTCTGGGATGAATCCCATCAGGCCCCATGGATTTACGAACATTCAGCTGATACAGCTGGTCCCTTACAATTTCAGTGTCCACAAATGGAAAGTCACTGTTCCCACACTCGTGGTCCTCTGACTCAGGGGACCGGGCAGCCCAAGATCTATCAGTATTATTAAAGACTGAGGCAAAAAAAAAAAGCATTGAATGCCTCCGCTTTTTCTTCATTCCTATTTGTCAGGTGACCATCTTCAACAAATATCAGTCCAATGTTTTCCTTAGAACTCCTCTTGCTATTAAGGTACTTAAAAAGCCCTTCTTGTTGTCTGACACAACACTGGCCAGTTTCAACTCTAGTTCAGCTTTGGCCTTTCATGTCTTCTCCCTGCGTATACGAACCATGGCTCTGGAATCTTCCTGCAAAGCCTGACCTTGCTCCCAGAGATCATACAGTTTCTTTTTCCTCTTGAGCTCCTTGAGGAGTTCCCTCTTCAGCCAAGCTGGTCTTCTGCCCCGCTTGCTTGACTTCTGACACACTGGAATTGCCTGCTCCTGTGCTTCTAAAAGGTGGTTCTTAAAAACTGACCAGCACTCGTGGACTCCTAAGCCTTCAAAAGCAGATTCCCAGGGGACTCTGCTAAGTAGCTCCCCGAATAGCTTAAAGTTTGCTCTCTTGAAGTCCAGGGTAGCAACTCTGCTGTCCTTTTTTCTCATTACACTGAAAATTTTAAACTCAACCATTTTGTGATCATTGTGGCCAAGACAGCCACCTACCATCACATCTCCCACGAGTCCTTCTCTATTCACAAACAACAAGCCTAGGAGGGCCTCTTTCCTAGTTGGCTCACAGAGTACTTGTGACAAGACATTATCTTCAACATACTTCAGGAATTTCCCAGACCTGCTTGGCACAGCAGTATGGTATTCCCAGTTGATGTCTGGGAAGTTGGAATCTCCCGTAAGGACAAGGGCTACCGATCCAGAGATTTCTCCTAATTGCCTATAGAGTAACTCATCAGTGCTATCATCCTGGCTGGGCAGTAGACACCCACTGCAACATCTCCTTTGTTTTCCATCCCCCTAATCCTCACCCAGAGGCTCTCCACCACATCACCGCTAACTGTAAGGGCTGTACAATCAAACCTCTCCCTTGCATACAGTGCAACTCCTCTGCCTCGCCTGCCCTGCCTATCCTTCCTGAACAGCCTATAGCCCTCCATCCCAGCACTCCAGTCGTGGGACTCATTCCACCAAGTCTCACTAATACCAATGACATCATAGCTCTGAGAACTGACCACTGCCTTCCGGTTCATCCTGTTTGTTTCTCATACCGTGTGTGTTGGTGTACAAGCATTTCAGATGGGCTCCTAAGCCCTCCGGAGCAGCGTAAATGCTCCCATTAGCATTGCCACCCTCAGGCAATGCCATACCAACCCTTGGCTTACCTTCAGCTCTCCTGTTGGTATCCCCTTCCCCCATCGATTCTAGTTTAAAGCCTTCTCAATCAGTCCCGCCAGCTTACGAGCAAAGAAGCTTTTCCCCCATCGGGAAGGAACAGGTGGATCCTGTCAGGCCCCAGCATACCTTGTGCCTCAAAGACTCACTCTTCCATGGTTATAAAAACCAAAGTTCTGGCAGAGGCACCAGTCCTGGAGCCAGGTATTGACGTCATGGGCACGCTTGCTTCTTCCAAAGTCTCTCCCCATTACTGGGAGGATTGAGGAAAACACTGCCTGTGCTCCCAAATCTTTTAGCATTCTTCCCAGGGCCCTGAAATCTCTTTTGATCAACCTTGGACTTCTTGTTGCAACGTCATTAGTACCCACATGAAAGAGCCAGAGTGGGTAATAGTCCAAAGGCTGTACTAAGCTCATCAGTCATCTGGTGACATCCCTGATTCGGGCCCCAGGGAGGCAGCAAACTTCCCTGAAAAGAGGGTCCGATCTGCAAATGGGTGCCTCCATTCTGCTCAGGAGGGAGTCACCTACGACCATAACTCGCCGTTGTTTCTTCTTGGCACTGGTCTTAATGCAGGTCTTGTTGCGAGGGGTTGGTTGACCTTGGTGACGGTGCTTGCACAGGTTCCTCCTATCTCATTACGCACTTTGTCTACCATACCCAGAGCCTCATACCTATTCTGTAAAGGTAGCTGAGAGGGTAAGGAGGGGTTCCTCTTACAGCTCCGTGCAGTAACCTGCTTCCACTCCTCCCTATCCCTTGTAACGCTGCCTTCCTCCTGGCACAAAACAGATCTTGGACCTACCTCCGTAGTGGCCATGCTGAGTTGGCACGTGTGTACCAGAGATGGCAGAGCACAGCTCCATTGGTTGGTCTCCTTCTCAGACTCTCGGATGCTCCTCAGTCAGCCCACCTCCTCCTGAAGCCACCAGGCAGAGTAGTTCATCTACCTGGTCACACCTCCCACAGGCTTGCTTGCTATCACCCTCTATATCTCCAGGAATATCCTTGCGCACACCCCCCGCAGTCTGAAGCCTGGGTGGTCGCATGCTCTGACAGGAGCTCTGTCTGTGTGGCTGCATTGGTTCTACTGGGTGCTAGAAGCTCAGGAGAAGCAGAGGACACCGCTTTTCACTGGGTGGTCACCATGCTGCCGCACACCTGCCCACTGCCACGTGCCTGCCCACTGTGCTAGGTCCTCTGTTGTAGGATACAGTGTAAGGCTTTTCATCCATTTTGAGCTGTGTTGAGCACCTCCACCTGGTCTCCCTTTCTGAGCAGAGGTGCAGATTCTCTCATTTTAAATACGCCCCCACATACATTTTTCCAAACCCTCGCAGAGTTTAAAGAGTTCACATCCACAGGCCTGGTTCTGACACTTCTGTGAAAGCTACGGCTATAGCTCTTTATAAACTCCAACAACACATCAATGTAGTCAAGAGCGTCACGTGCTGCAAAATATCTTTGTTTCGAGCATCCTCTTTAAACCCTCTATAAGCAGAGACTTTTACTTCATTATTAGTAACAAAGCAGTAAACATCATACTGCTTTAAATGCTTCTTTAAAGGCTTGCTTAGAAATTTATTTCTTCAGTCTATCTGTAACTTCTGAGGCATGGGCCCCCTACTAAAAATGGTTTTAAAATCTCCAGCTATTTCAGAACCCATTTTGTAGTAAAGATAAGGGCTGGCGACCGGAAGATCACGTGCTGTACGGAAAGAGTTAAGGGTCGACCCTCCCTTGTCTCCGCCCCTTATAACATGACACACCTACTGCTGGGGGTATAAAGCCCGGGTCGGCTGGAGATCTAGGGGGATAACCTTGATGTGTAGTGTTTGCTACACAGTGGTGACCCCGACGTGATCAGGCAACAGCGATGGAGCTCGCGGAACTCATAAAGGTACTAAAGTCGGTAACGACAAGGGTGCTCAAGCGGGGGTTTGCGGCAAGGCGGCGCCGACCTGCTGCACGTGGTGTGCTGATGGGGCAGGAATCTCCTGGGAACGAAAAGCCAACAAGTTTAGTTTCGGAGGGGACCCAGGCTGGCTGGGAAGGAGTGGCCTGTGGGACACAGACGGAACCGTTGTTACTGGGGGCTGAGCCAACGGAGGAAGGGGAGGTGCAGGGAGACTATGGTGCAGCGGGAACAAAGGAGTCGGGAAAGGTGTTCCCGATACAAGTGGGGAGTTTAGAGCGGCCGCCCACGGAACCTTCGGCACCTCCTGCACCAGCGGATCTGCCACTTCCTCAATACCCCTGGGGCGAGTTGCAACAATGTGTGGAAAGGGAGCTGACTGATAGGTTGCTGGATTGGGTCCCGGGGGCTGATGTGGGATCCCAGCAGTATCGTGAACTACGTGAAGGAAGATGGCGGGAAGGAGAAAAAGAAGGCAAAACACCTGAGGACGCCCCATTGTATCCCAGTGATCGACGAGTGCTGGACACACAGAGAGCGGAGCGCAGGACATCGAGGGGGTGGTAGGGCTCCCCCGGCACTGTCAGTGATACCTGAGCCACCAGAGGGAACCCCTATCCCTAGGGCAATGGGAAATCAAAGTGGTATTCCCTCACAGTGGAGGGAGCCTGTACACGATTACCCCATGAGCTCTGATAGCAGTGAGGGCGAAGGGGGTGACGAGGGATCCTCGATTGTTGCTCATCCGCCCCCGCTTCCGAGACGGACTAACGAGGTTTCAAGGGAACTCGAGGCATTGATCAGCCGATTGAGAGGGGTGGTGGCAAATGCGGAAAGTCTTATGCCAGGGGGAATGCCGAAAGAGAGGGCAAACGGGACAGATTGGCAGATGATTGCAAAAAATTGTGTCTTGGAAGGAGTGCGATTCCAGGCCCCTCCGATTCAAGCATTTCCTATCCGAGCAGCCCCAGGTGGAGGATATGAGTGGCAACCGTTAGATGCAAAGTTGGTGAAAGAATTGGTCACAACGGTGAAAAGTCATGGATTAAATTCCCCAGAGACCCAAGTCCTATTAGACTGTGTTTTTGCAACGCCGCTTGCACCTTTTGATATCATTCAGTTGATGCGGGCCGTATTGACCCCCTCGATGATGGTATTGTTTAGGGAGGAGTGGAGGAATCGGTGCACCCAAGTTGTTATTGAGGCGCAACAGGCCAACCATCCCATGGCAGGAGTGACTTTAGAGCAGCTGATGGGTGAAGGGCAGTTCGCAACTCCTCAGGCACAGGCTCAGCGAATGCGGGGGCGCGATTTTGCTGCATCTTCGAAAGCTGCCCAGGAAGCAATACGCATCATCGCAGCTCTTGATAAAAGGGAGCCTCCATGGGTCCAAATACGGCAATCGTTAAGTGAGCCCTTCACAAAGTTTTTAGACCGGCTGCAAGCGGCGCTCCAGGTTGCTCGACTTCCTGAGCAGGCTAAGGAGGCAATATTGCTTGACTGTGCACGTACGCAAGCAAACCCACAAACTGCAGTGTTGCTAAGACAGTTACCCATAGGGACCACGCTTTCACAGATGATTCGTTATGTGCTGGAACAGGAGCAGGCGCAAAGTATGCAACCGGTAGTGGCCGCAGTCCATGCGGCCTACCGCGGCGCACGACTTATGTGCCGTAAGTGTGGGGGGCAAGGACACATGGCGCGACAATGCCCTTCAAAAATAAACACCCCCGGAACAGGGGAAGGAGAGAGAGACCTACGATGCTGGCGCTGTGGGCGACTAGGCCACAGAGCTCGACAGTGCAAAGCGGGGAGTCAGCAAAGGAGACCAGGCTGGGGAAACGAGAAGAGGGGATGGCTGAGGGCCGTGCCATCCCCACCTGCCCCAGTGATCAGCTCAACAGGCCCGACGACAGCAGCGCAATGTATGGCACAGGGAGTCTCTCCTTCCCCGGGACCAGCACAGTCGCCTGCGGTCCCAATGATGCAATATCCAACTCAGCTGCCTTGGGGAGATGGGAGCGCGCAATAGAGGAGGCTGGGGATAGAGCCTCGCCGTATGTGGCACTCACCCTAAACATGACCACACGACCAGAAGTAGATATTATAGTTACCCCATGGCTCCCAGAGTTGGGGGGAACACCACGCCTCGTGTTAAGAGCCCTTTTGGATACAGGAGCGGACGTTACAGTAATCCCATCACATCTATGGCCAGATGATTGGCCACTCGAACCGAGAGGTTCGCTGCAAGGCGTGGGAGGCATGCAGACCTCGCATCAAAGCAGGAACCCAATGCAAATTATGTTGAAGGATCCGGAATCCGGACAAGCTAGGGTAGCATGGTGTAACCCTGTCATTGCTGAGTTACCCATTGTCATCTTGGGACGATGTTGCTTGCAGAAGATGAATATAGTGCTGCGTACAAATTTATCATAATGGCCACTGCCTGTGTCCGCCCATTAAAACTCACCTGGTTGACAGATAAACCAGTGTGGGTAGAGCAGTGGCCATTGACAGAGGAAAAGAGGGCGGCTGTTCGACAATTGGTACAACGAGAACTTGACGCAGGACACATCGAACCCTCTACAAGTCCCTGGAACACCCCCGTTTTTGTGATAAAGAAAAAATCGGGAGCGTGGCGACTGCTACATGATCTACGCGCAGTTAATGCATGTATACAAGACATGGGTCCGCTACAAGCGGGCCTCCCTTCTCCGGCCATGATTCCACCTGACTATCAAATAGTGGTTATAGATATTAGAGATTGCTTTTTTAGTGTTCCCTTGCATGAAGAAGATAGAGTACGCTTTGCCTTTACTGTTCCTGAGCCTAACAATCAACACCCGTGCGCCAGATATCAATGGAAGGTGTTACCCCAGGGCATGAAAAACTCACCAGTCTTGTGTCAAATTGCTGTAGCTGCTGCGATACGCCCTATTCGAGAAAATTTCCCTACGGTCATCATTTTCCATTACATGGATGACGTGTTATTGGCGTCCAACCAAGAGGAGTTACTGGAAAAGGCACGCGTGCAGCTGATAGTCAGTTTGGAGCGACATGGGTTACACATTGAGCCTCGGAAAACACAGGTAGGGCGTGCAGTAAAGTATTTAGGTACTCAACTGAGGCCACGAAGCGTGACAGCACAATCATTTGAAATTCGGACTACAGTGACAACACTCCATGAGGCACAAAAATTAATTGGACAACTATTGTGGCTTAGAAACTTTATTCCAATATCTGAGGCAGAAATGACTACCTTATATCAACTCCTGAAAGGAGGAGATTCCCCCTAGCTCCAAGGACTCTTTCAAGAAACCATCAGGAGATTCTTAGGACAATTATGGAGCGAGCCCAGCATTGGGGTCTCGCTCGATTTACACCTGAACAACCGGTCACTGCCCTGATTTACATGACCGATACCGCTGGCCATGGTTTACTAATTCAAAATAATGGTGAAAAAGGCTGGCCTTTTGCTTGGTTGTATCAAGGCAAACCAAAGACGGCTTTAATTTCTTGGCCAACATTATTATCCCAGCTTATTCTCCGCTGTCGGAGGCAAACTCAACACTTAACAGGGAAGGACCCGGAGGTCATCGCATTGCCCTGTTCTTTGGCACAGTGGGAGTTGGTACTTCCACAAGTGGGGCTCCTGCAAGAGGCGATAGCTGAATTTACGGGTCGTATTGAAGGTCTAAGACCACACCCCTGTGGGGAGATAATCCAGGTACTCCATTTTTTGCCAGCTAGTGCCATAGTTGAACAACCCACCGGAGGCCGCACAGTTTTTACCGACGCGTCATCGATTACTGGGAAAGCTGTCGTTACATGGCAGGAGGATGGTCAGTGGACCCACATTAGTTATCAAGATCAAGGGCAATCCGTGCAGTATCTTGAGGCCAAAGCGGTATGGATGGCTCTCACTCAATGGCCCGAAGAGGCCTTGGATCTAATCACAGACTCTTGCTATGTATATAAGTTACTGAAGAAGTGCCGATGGGCACTTGGGGCAACGTCAGAGATTGCCGGAATGTTGCTCACCGCACTGCAAATGAGAACCGCTCCTGTCTGTCCTATCCATGTTAATAGTCATAGTTCCATACCGAGTTTTCTTTCTGCTGGGAATGAAATAGCGGACAGCTTAGCAAAGAGCGTACTGGCGGTTGAAGAAACTTCTAACCTAAGGCGAGCTTTCCGCCTGCATGAGCTCCTCCACTGTGGAGCTCGCGGTTTAGCTAGGCTCGCTGGCATTACGTTGCAAGATGCTCGCTCTGTGATTGCTGCTTGTCCTGTGTGTTCCAAAGGTCCCCTCTGGGAGGCAGGGGTAAACCCTCGAGGGTTGCAGCCCAACCAAATATGGCAGTCTGATGTTACGATTTATGAACCCTTTAATCCACGTAAGTATCTGCATGTCACAGTTGATACCTGCAGTGGAGTTATTTTAGCGACTATGCATACTAAACAAAATGCTCTCTCAGTTATTTTACATTGGCAGGACTGTATGGCGCAACTTGGCATCCCACAAAAAATTAAAACAGATAATGGAGCGGCATATGTCAGCAAGAAGACAAAGGACTTTTGCGCGCGCTGGGATATTCAGTTGAGTCATGGCATTCCCTATAACAGTACGGGCCAAAGCATTGTAGAACGCGCGCACCGCACATTAAAAGAGTTACTCGACCGACTTAGGGAGGGGGAAAAGATAAGCCCAGGAACAGGGGTTCCCCCTCCCCTTGACCCTCCCTTATTTCGGGCACAGCGTCTGTTGACGACGGCACTAATTACCTTAAATCATACCATTCGAGGGAACACCTATAAAACCCAGACTGCAACCCAGGCACATTTCCGGCTCGATGAGAACGAAGGGCCTTACCCTTTGGTTCAAGTACGGAACCTGCAAACCCGTGAATGGGGGGCCCTTATTCCCTCCGTTGCTTGGGACGTGGGTATGCGTGTGTGCAAACCGAGAAAGGGACGCTAGAATGGGTACCCAGTCGAAATATTCGACCGTATAGACATTAATCAATCTATTGAGTCTTATCTTGACAGGTTACCATTTCCCTATGCATCCTGATGGTGTGGGGGAGTAATGAGGGAGCCGCGACGAACTACTGGCTGGACTGGGCAAAATCTATGAACGTAACGGATGCGTGTCTGTATAAGTCTTACCATATATCGATTATTTTACACGCAGCTTCCCCAGCAAGATCCAGAACTACTGGAGCTAAGGGAGGGGGAAATGTAGTAAAGATAAGGGCTGGCGACCGGAAGATCACGTGCTGTACGGAAAGAGTTAAGGGTCGACCCTCCCTTGTCTCCGCCCCTTATAACATGACACACCTACTGCTGGGGGTATAAAGCCCGGGTCGGCTGGAGATCTAGGGGGATAACCTTGATGTGTAGTGTTTGCTACACCATTTTGCCTTTTAGACCAATGGCCCAGACATGCTTTGATAATGTGTCTGTCAATCACTGTTAAGAAGTACTTAACACCATTGTTGTGTTTGGAAAACTGTTGCCTATCCACCAAGTCTGCCTGCCATGGAGCATCCACCTCTGCCACACTCACCTTGTTTCTTCTAAAACCTCCAGAGCTTCCTGCCTCCTCCAGAACACTATAAATGTCTTTTAATAAAATTAATCTATGCCACGTCTACCGACACACCACTACTACGCACATGCACAAAATAAAACACTGAACAATGAATTTAACCCATGCACAGAGAAACTTTATTAACAGGGTATGAGGGGTGCCGATCACCAGTCAGGCTTCTCCAGCCTCTATCTTTTTTTTCCCCTTGAACACTGCTCTCCTTTCTATACCCCTTCTCCTTTCTTTGACTGCTGCAGACCTGGGCAGGAATGCAAGCACTTCACAGTACATTTCTGTCTTCTCCCTCCTCGCTTAGTTGGAGCTTTTCCCAATGTCCTATAATGTTACCAATGACCAAAGGAGAAGAAAACACATATAGCACAAGCCTGCATCCCATAACAGTCTTACAGCTAGCTCTCTCTGGTGGGTTGACCTCGGCTGTTCACCAGGTGCCCACCAAGCCACTCTATCGCTCCCCTCCATCAATAGGACAGAAAGAAATAGGAGAGAAAATACGGCAAAAGGCTTGTGGGTCGAGATAAGGACTTACCAATTACCGTCATGGGCAAAACACACACGACTTGGGGAAATTAATTTAATTTATTGCCAATTTATTGTAACAAAGTAGGACAGTGAGAAATAAGAACAAATCTAAAAAACACCTTCCTCCCACCCCTCCCTTCTTCCCAGGCTCACCTTCACTCCTGACTCTTCTACCTCCTCCAAAGCAGCACAGGGGGATGGGGATTGCAGTCAGTTCATAATGCTTTATCTCTGCCACTCCTTCCTTCTCATGCTCTTCCCCTGCTCTCGTGTGGGGTCCCTCCCACACAATACAGTCCTTCCTATGGGCTGCAGTCCTTCAGGAACTGACTACTCCAGCATGGGTCCCCCATGGGGTCACAGGTCCTGCCAGAAAACCTGTTCCTGCATGGGCTCCTCTCCACAGGTCGTAGTTCCTGCCAGGAGCTTGCTCCAGCATGGGCTCTCCATGGGCTGCAGGGGGACAACCTGCATCACCATTTTCTTCTCCACAGGCTGCAGGGGAATCTCTGCTCCAGCGCCTGAAGTGCCTCCTCCCCCTCCTTCTTCACTGACCTTGGCATCTGCAGGGTTGTCTGTCTATGTCTACGTAGACATTGTTGTTTGTATGTCTACGTCAGACCTGGAAGCTCCACTCCTACTACATAAGCTAAGGCCACTTTTTTAGACAATGTCATGAATCCAAGTGTTTCTGTGTTGCCCTGCGATTGGCTGGTTGCCATTTTTGACACTGGTATACCCATGTGATCTCAGAGCATCCTCTGATTGACTGCCCATTTCTTTTGGACCCCAAAGTGCTCACATATAAAAACATATACATTTCCATGTATCTATACATCTTGTATATTTGCACGTTATATATATTATTTATACATAGATGTAGAACATATTTTTTTATATCTATACACACACACAAGTAGATAGATACTCTATATACAGGTGTGTATATATAACCATAAAAATTATTAAAAATTAAAGTTTAAATGTGAACAGAAAGTAATTAAACTAAATAAACTTAAAAGGCAAGTTTAGAGACACACCCCCTTTTAAAAGTCTGTTGAACAAACTTGGGATGGGGATTTCCTTATGGTGCATCATAAACCAGACCTATTGCTGGAGATTCAACGGCTGAAGCTTTGTTGTGGGCGTTAATAAGATGGTTCATACGTTCCATCAACATGGAGATAGATGGTAAAAGCCTTTCTGCAAAGTATACTTCCATGTCTTACCCTGCAGTGCTATTTTAAATATGGCATCTTCACTGAGGTTATTCCAGCTGTGTGTGTACTGTATTTCCACAAGCCCTACCTCCTACTTGCCTGAGAGCTCCAGGGGCCTCACCAGTTTTATGGTAAGCTTCAAGCTGGGATTCTGTGGGAGGATTCTGGCGCTGGCATTGCTGGGTAGCGTGATGTAGAAACACCCATCTGCCATCCTTCTATTTCCTCCCACTCCACTGCCAATCACTAGATGTCCTGGACTTGAGAGGCTTCTATCCAGCTCTTAAGTTTCTGGGACCTGCCATGCCACTTCACCAGCAGACGTTTCTTCCTTCCTTCCTTTCTTTCCCTTTTGCTGTGATGATGATCTCAATTTTGTAGATTATGTCCTCGACACAATTCAGTTCTTGAAGTTCTTCACGGTAAAATGTCCCCTTGATTGTTTCATGACCATCTTCTGTTATGCGATACACAGATATCTGTCTCCTTCTCACAATTTTATCTACTATGAAAACTCCATTCATAAACATCTGCTCACAACCTTTCTTCACTGAGAAGGTGGTCAAGCACTGGAAAGAGCTCCCCAGGGAAGTGTTCATGGCCCCAAGCCTGTTGGTGTTCAAGAAGTGTTTGGACAACGCTCTTAGATATATGGTTTATCTTTTAGGTGTCCCTGTGTGGAATCAGGAGTTGGAGTTGATGATCCTCATGGGTCCCTTCCAACTCAGGATATTCTATGATTCTATGAGTTTGATTTTCAGCAGTGTCGAAAAAATGAGGGGGATAACTTTTGCAGTCCACAATTCCCAGTGCTTGGGGAAGGCTGCTTAGTTTCATGGGCAAAAAACTGTAAAGAGTCTATTAAATGTATACTCAGACTGGGTACTTCTATGTACATGAGTTTACCACCTTGGGTGATAAAAGGAGGAAACAGATCTTGGGATATCTAAGACTGTTGCTTGTTTTGCCTGTGATAATAATTGGTAAGTGACCTCCCTGTCCTTACCTCAACCCACGAGCTTATTTTCTTATTTTCTTCCCCTGCCCTGATGAGGAAGGGGAGTGAGACAGCGCCTTGGTGGCAGCCAGCCAAGGTTAACCCACCACAGTTTTCTGGTACAGTATTGTGCTTGTTATTCTCTATATCCCTGAATGAATCCAGTGCTGAGTTCAGATTTGTGCCAAGGGAAAAAGGGTGTTTACAAACTACTAATAGGTGAGTTGCACTCATAGTACTAACAGTTTGCGAAGGTCTGTGGAGCACTGACAGCATCTAGGGAGAAAGATGAGCCCTGGGAAGAAGAACCTATAGTTTGCTAAGGTTTACTTGTCTAGAACAAGTTCACACATCATATAATCATAGCATATCTCGAGTTGGAAGGGACCTATAAGGATCATCAAGTCCAACTTCCTGCTCCTCACAGGACTACCTAAAACTAAACCATATGACTGAGTGTCATCCAGATGCTCCTTGAACTCTGACAGGCTTGGTGCCATGACCACTTCCCTGGGGAGCCTGTTCCAGTGACCGACCACCCTCTCAGTGAAGAACCTTTTCCTAATGTCCAATCTGAACTTCCCCTGGTGCAGCTTCATTCCATTTCCTCGTGTCCTATCGCTGGTCACCAGAGAGAGGAGATCAGCACCTCCCTCCTCCGCTGCTCCTCTTGAGGAAGTTGTAGACTGCAATGAGGTCACCCCTCAGCCTTCTCTTCTCCAAGCTGAACAAGCCAAGTGACCACCTCAGCCGCTCCTCCTAAGTCTTGCCCTCCAGACCTTTCACCATCTTGGTCGCCCTCCTCTGGACACACTCTAATAGTTTGATGTCCTTCGTATATTGAGGCGCCCAAAACTGCACACAGTGCTCGAGGTGGGGCCACACCAGTGCAGCATAGAGTGGAACAATCGCCTTTCTCAACCAGCTAGCTATGCTGTGCTTGATGCACCCCAGGACACGGTTGGCCCTTTTTGGCTGCCAGGGCACACTGTTGACTCATATTCAACTTGCCATCAACCCAAGCCCCCAGATCTCTTTCTGGGGGGCTGCTCTCCAGCCTCTCATCCCCCAATTTGTATGTATAACCAGGATTGCCCTGTCCCAGGTGCAGAATCTGGCACTTGCTCTTGTTAAACTTCATATGGTTGGTGATTGCCTAGCTCTCCAGTCTATCCAGGTCTCTCTGTAAGGCCTCTTTACCCTTGAGGGAGTCCACAGCTCCTCCTAATTTAGTATCATTGGCAAACTTACTTGATGTACATTCTATTCCTGTGTCCAGATATTTATAAAAACATTGAAGAGCACTGGCCCTAAAACAGCCCTGGGGAACCCCACTGGTGACTGTGTAAATAAACCTTGTATCCGCTTCAGAGCGACAGAGTTCGTATTAGTTGAGTCTGTTTCTCTGCTGCTCTATGTTCTCTCCTATAGTTATAGTAAATAAACTGCTTCTGTTCTGACCTGATCAAAATTTTGTATTCCAGTTATTCCCTGAAAGCTGTCATGTTGTGGGAGAGTGATATACCTGGAGAATCCTTGATCTTAGTATGAGATGTTCATATACAAAGGTCTGAGTTTTGCTCCTTGCAGACTGAAATGCAATATCATCCTAAAAATGGTAGAAGAATGGCCTGATTAGAAGCATTTATCCGATTTTGAGTTTAAGAAACAAAACCAAACTAAACTGCTGAAATAACTCTTATCCTAATCATCTGCCCTGCTTTCTAGACATAAGCTATTTAGGCATTTTGGATTTTTTTTCTAAACTCCCCTTAGAAAGCTGTTCCTTCTATTTGCTTATAAGACTTTACTTAAAACTATGTTCATATTCTTTTAACACTCAAACTATTTATTTGTTAATACTTGAAAGCTGTATCCGAGTATTAAATGTTGTACTGGTTTTGGCTGGCATACAGTTAATTTTCTTCACAGTAGTTCATATAGTGCTATGTTTTGGATTTGTGACCAAAACAATGTTGATAAGGCATCCATACTTTAGTTACTGCTGAACAGGGCTTACACAGCATCAAGGCATTTCTGCCTCTCACACTGCCCCGCCAGTGAGTAGGCTGGGGGTGCACAAGAAGTTGGGAGGAGACACAGCCAGGACAGTTGACTCCAACTGACCAAAGGGATGTTCCATACCATATAACATTGTGTTCAGCAATAAAAACTGTGAGGAAGAAGGAGGAAGGGGGGACATTCGTAGTTATATCATTTGTCTTCCCAAGTAACCATTACGCATGATGAAGCCCTGCTTTCCTGGAAATACCTAAACATCTGCCTGCTGATGAGAATTAGTGAAAGAATTCCTTATTTTGCTTTGCTTATACGTGCAGCTTTTGCTCCTATTAAACTTTTTCTCAACCCATGAGTTCTCTCACTTTTATTCTTCCAGTTCTCTCCCCCATCCCCCTGGCAGGGAGTGAGCGAGCAACTGTGTGGTGTTTAGCTGCCTACTGGGCTTAAACCACAGCAGTCACCTGGAGCCAGTTACTCAGGATCACATCCAGATGGCTTTTTAATATCTTCAAGGAGGGAGACTCCACAACCCCACTGGGCAACCTGTTCCAGTGCTCAGTCACCCTCATAGTGAAAAAAGTGTTTCCTCATGTTCAGATGGAACCTCCTGTGGGCTTGTGTCCATTGCCTCTTTTCCTGTTACTGGGCACCACTGAAAAGAGCCTGGCTCCCTCTTCTATGGACCCTCCCTTCAGGTAGTTGTACACATTGATGAGATCCCCCCCGAGCCTTCTCTTCTCCAAGCTAAACAATCCTAGCTCTCTAATCCTTTCCTCATAGGAAAGATGCTCCAGTCCCTTAATCACCTTCGTGGCCCTTTGTTGGACTCTCTCCAGTATGTCCACATCTCTCTTCTTGTACTGAGGAGCCCAGAACTAGACACAGGACTCCAGGTGTGGCCTCACCAGGGCTGAGTAGAGGGGAAGGATCACCTCCCTCCACCTGCTGGCAATACTTTGTCTAATGCAGCCCAGGATACCTTTTGCCCTCTCTGTGGCAAGGGCACGTTGCTGGCTCATGTTCAACCTGGTGTCCACCAGGACCCCCAGGTCCTTTTCTGCCAAGCTGCTTTCCAGCTGGGTGGCCCTCAGCATGTACTGGTGCCTGGGGTTGTTCCTCCCCAGGGGCAGGACTTTGCCTTTCCCCTTGTTGAACTTCATGAGGTTCCTGTCAGCCCATTTCTCCAGGTCCCTCTGGATGACAGTATGACTCTCTGGCGTATCGGCCACTCCTCCCATTTTGTGTAATCAGCAAGCTTGCTGATTTTCAGGTCATTAATGAAGGTGCTGAACAGGACTGGACCCAGTACAGACCCCTGGGGTACACTGCTAGTCACTGGTGTCCGACTAGACTTTGTGCCACTGATCACCACTCTCTGGGCCCAGCCATTCAGCCAGGTTTCAATCCACCTCAGTGTCTGCTTTTTCCAGCCCATACAGCTTCTTTAAGAGGATCTTATGGGAGACAGTGTCAAAGGCTTTAATGAATTCAAGGTAGACAATATCCACTGCTCTCCTCTCTTCTACCAGGCCAGTCATGTCATCACAGAAGGTTATCAAGTTGGTCAAGTATGACTTCCCCTTGGTAAAGCCATGCTGACTACTCCTGATGACTTCCTTGTCCTCCATGTGTCTGGAAATGGTTTCCAGGATCAGCTGCTCCATCACCTTCCCAGGGATGGAAGTGCATCTGACAGGCCTGTAGTTCCCTGGGTCCTCCTCCTTGCCCTTCTTGAAGATAGCAGTGACATTTGTTTTCCTGCAGTCTTTGGGCACTTCTCACAGTCACCATGTGTTGAGAATTGTTAGGATTAATAGCCTTGCTTAGCACTAGAAGCTAAGGTAGTTGAAGCCTTAGGCCGCAAGAGTTGACTGAGAGTAAACTTTTTGATAAAGCTAATGTTGCAAACACAAAAATAGCTGAAACTGGCAGATGCAAGCAGAATGAAGAAGAAAAGGACCAAGGAAACAATTCCAAGAGAATAAGGTAACTTCAGAAGCAGCCCAGCAACCAAGAAAACCAATAAGAAATCAAGAGACCACCTACCAGAATTAAGTGATTGGACTTGGGGATCGGGTGGTACAGGTATAATTGGGGTGCACGATCTGCAGTAGGGGTCCCTCCTGGGAGGCACTCAGCTTGAACTGTTCTGCATGTCAGGTAAATAAACCACTTGTTTACTCAGCGTGATATTCTGCAGAAAGTGAAAATTTTCCACTGAGCAAAACTACAAACCACCTGTGCTCTGGGAAAGGAATTTGGGAGGGAGCTAAAGGATATAAGAGTATTTGTTTAATTAACAGACCATGGAAAACTAACAGCTATATTCTTGAAGAAGAGCTCCTGGACTGATAAAAGGGAACATCTTGGCACCAAAGACTGGATGGTGGCCAGAAAAACATGAAGTCTGATAAAACTGCAGTAACTGGGTGAAAGATAAATGTGGCGAGGGGAGATCGCGACCACCGACTCAATTCAGGTCCGAAAAGACTTGCCCTCCCCCACCTGAAAGGAGCATGCGTGCTAATTTGCATAGCAAGCGAGGCTAATTTTAATATAGTAAACCAATAGTGTACGAAATTTTAATCACTAACCAATAAGTGTAAAATTAGGCAGGATTATACTAATCATGTAGTAAAATAAATATTCTGTAGTTTTGTACGAAGGCGTGCTAGCTTTGTGGAACTGCCACCTAGCACCCATCTCTGCTCAGACATGAAATAAAATACCTCTGCTCTGTGTGTTAATTGGCGTCTGCACACCGGGCGAACGACCCCGCTTTTGGGACAAGCAGATTGGTGACTCATCTTCTTTGAGGAGGAACCTAGGGCCAAGCCCTGTTGAGGTGGCATCCACATAATTCCTAACATGGACTAGGTGGCGGCTGCGTAATTCCTGCAACACCATGATCGATCACAGATTGAGAGTGGCCTCGCACTCTCTCAGCACTAGCTACTTCATAGTAGTATGGGGCTATGTTTTGGATTTGTGCTGGAAACAGTGTTGATAATACAGGGATGTTCCAGTTATTGCTGAGTAGTGCTTATACAGAGTCAAGGCCTTTTCTGCTTCTCGCACCACCCCACCAGCGAGTAGGCTGGGGGTGCACAATAAGTTGGGAGGGGACACAGCCGGGACAGCTGACCCCAACTGACCAAAGGGATATTCCATACCATATGACGTCATGCTCAGCAATAGAAAGCTGGGGGAAGAAGAATGAAGGGGGGGACATTCCGATTTATGGCGTTTGTCTTCCCAAGTAACCATTACATGTGATGGAACCCTGCTTTCCTGGAGATGGCTGAACACCTGCCTGCCGATGGGAAGGAGTGAATGAATTCCTTGTTTTGCTTTGCTTGCGTGCGGGGCTTTTGCTTTACCTATTAAACTGTCTTTATCTCAACCCATGAGTTTTCTCACTTTTACTCTTCTGATTCTCTCCTCCATCCTACCACGGGGGAGTGAGTGAGTGGCTGTGTGGTGCTTAGTTGCTGGCTGGGGTTAAATCACAACACTGTCCTTGCTTCCACCCTCTGTATGCTTCCTTTTTGTGCTTGACTTTGGCCAGCAGCTCCTTGTTCATCCATGCAGGCCTTCTGGCACTTTTTCCTGACTTCCTGTTCTTTGGGATGGAGCTCTCCTGAGCTTGGAGGAGGTGGTCCTTTAATATTAACCAGCTTTCTTGGGCCCCTCTTCCTTCTATGGCCTTATCCCATGGGACTCTTCCAAGCAGATCTTTGAAAAGGCCAGAGTCTTCTCTCTCTTAAAGTCCAGGGTTGTGAGCTTGCTTTTTACCCTGCTCCCTGCCCTCAGGATCCTGAACTCCATCTCATGTTCACTGCAGCCAAGGCTGCCTTTGACCTGTCCTGGTTTCAGCTGGGTTAGAGTTAATTTTCTTCCTAGTAGCTGGTATAGTGCTGTGTTTTGGATTTAGGATGAGAATAATGATGATAACACAACGATGTTTTAGTTGTTGCTAAGCAGTGCTTACAGTAGTCAAGGACTTTTCAGCTTCCCATGTTCTGCCAGGTGCACAAGAAGCTGGGAGGGGGCACAGCCAGGACAGCTGACCCAAACTGGCCAAAGGGCTATTCCATACCATATGATGTCATGCTCAGTATATAAACTGGGGGGAGTTGGCCAGGGGGCAGCGATCACTGCTTGGGAGACGTTCTGGGCATCAGTTGGCGGGTGGTGAGCAATTGTAGAGTGTATCACTTGCTGTGTATATTATTATTGTATTATTATATTATTATTATTACTATTATTATTGCTACTATTCTATTTTATTTGACTTCAATTATTAAACTGTTCTTATCTCAACCCACGAGTTTTCTCCCTTTTACCCTTCTGATTCTCTCCCCCATCCCACTAGGGAGGGGGGATTGAGCGAGTGGCTGTGTGGTGCTTAGTTGCCGGCTAGGGTTAAACCATGACACCTTCACATCCCCAACAAGCCCCTCCTTGTTGGTGAGTATGAGGTCCAGCAGAGCACCTCTCCTCATTGGCTCTCCTATCTCTTGCATCAGGAAATTGTCATCAACACACTCCAGGAACCTCCGCCTTGCTGTGTTGTTCTTCCAGCAGATATCAGCATGGCTCGAGTCCCTCATGAGGGCCAGGGCCTGCAAACGTGAGGCTGCCCCTAGCTGTCTATAGAGGGCCTCATCCACTCATTCCTCCTGGTCAGGTGGCCTATAGCAGACACCCACTACAGTGTCACCCTTACCCACCTTCTCTATAATCCTTACCCAGAAGCTCTCGTTTGGCTCCTCATCCATCCCCAGGCAGAGCTCCAAGCACTCCAGCTGCTCTCTCACATAAAGGGCAACTCACCCTCCTCATCTTCCCAGCCTGTCCTTCCTGAAGAGCCTGTATCCCTCCATTGCAACACTCCAGTCACAGGAGCCATCTCACCATGTCTCCATGATCCCAACAAGACTGTAGCCCTGCAGCTGCACACAGTTCTCTAACTCCTCATGTTTATTCCCCATGCTGTGTGCATTAGTGTACAGGCACTTCAGAGAGGCACCCCAGCATGTTGAGTTCCTGGAGAGTGTTTGGGGGATTTCTCCATAATGGTGCTACTATAGGCACTTCCTTGCTTACATGCAAGCTTAAGCTCTGTTTTGCTGATTTTGTGTTTCCTTTCATTCACATCATCCCAGCCCTTTGCTCAGTAATCCTGTCTGTCACTCCCTCACAGGACTGGTGGTTACTCTTTCCCTCCCTTGTCATTCATATTTTAAAGCCCTCCTTACCAAGTCAGCCATCCTGCTGGCATCCTTTGCTCCGCTCAGTGAGGTTGCATCCTATCTCTCCCAAGCATACCTTGATCCTCAGACAGGGTCCCATTGTTACATGTGGGATTCAGAAAAATGTTAATCACCAAGGACTGCTTCAAGAAGACAGCTACCAAGGACAGAGTAGAGCTAGGAAGAAAGTTAATCACCAACAACTGGCAGAAACCAAGGACAGAGGAGAGGCCTGTAAGATAAGAAGGAATGCCTGAATGAAATAGGGAGCTCAGAACAAAGATAATGGGGAGTCTGAACATAAAGCAAGAACATCCCTGGACATTGAGGAGTGTCAGCTGTGTTCTTAACAAAAGAAAACAGCCAAATCAGCATGATTGGGTGGAAAAAATCAACGAGGTCAACAAGCGGACAGCTCGAATTTGAGGATAACTACCACCGAGAACCCCCCAAAAGAATTCCCAGAATTAAACAGCGCATGCTCTGGTGGGAGGGGAAATATGTTAATGATTTCTGGGAAATAATTGTAATATTAATGACTTTTCTCAGAAAATTAATGAATATGTATGTTTAAGTTTGATAAATACCTTGCTGGCGTGACCTATGGCATGCACGCTAGGTGGAGCTATCCCCCGTGCATCCAGCGCTGCAATAAAGAATGCCTACTTTCTAAACGCCAAATTGGCGTTAGAAAGTTTTTGGGCCAGTTTGCAGTAACAGTTTTGGTGACCCAGGTGGGACTGTGCTTCTGAACCTCGACGGATCCACGGGATCGCAGGACCTCTAGCCAGCACCGAGAGATTCTCGGGGAGAACCTCCAGTCCCTGGACCAAAGAGCTCTAAGAAGGATCCTTGGGAAGGTAAAAGGCTTCCTTTAATTTTGGAGGTTGCAACCGAGTAAAGGAGATTGCCTGCCTGTCAGACGGGGTGAAAGCCTCACAGGGTCGGGCCAAGGAGGGACCTGCAGGTGGAGGAAAATCCTGCTAGACGACAAAAGTCTGTGGGGCACCTGAGTTTCAGGTAGATGATATTTTGTGCACAAACACAGATTGAGAACTCTGGGGATGCCCAGGATTAAATTTGGGTTTTAATTGGCTGTGGTAAGACTGAATTAATGAATTAATATTTTGTGAAAAGTTTGGTTTAATCTCACTAAATTTTGGATTAAGTCATTGCCCTTGTGTCTCTGTGTTAAGTTATTGTTTTGTGCTTTTGTGTCACTCCCTTGTGGTTTTGTGATGGGTAATAAACCCTCAGCAGAAGGGGGATTCTGAAAAAATCTCCCCTGGGATGTATATTGAAACATTGGAAGGATGTAGGTGGCAGCCGGGGGGGGGGGGGGGGGTACAGCTACCAAGAGGGATTTAATTAAGTATTGTAATCAATGGTAGCCACTATGTAAGCTGGATGATGGAGAAAAGTGGCCGAAAAATGGAACTTTAAGTTATAACACCTTGTTGCAATTGATGTTGTTTCTTTGGAGGGAAGGAAAATGGGATGAAGTGTTATATGCTGATATGTTTTTAACTTTGCATGATCATCCTGAGTGGCAGAAGGATTGCGGAATAGTTCCGGGGGATCCTATGGTACTGACTTTGGAGAAGGAGAATAAGAAAGTTGGAAAGGGGTTGAGAAGGTGTTGTTCATCATGTAGTATTGGGCAGAGATGTTTGAAATATGAAGAGGAAAAGGAGGAAGATTTGGATTTATTAGTGGCGCCGCGGAGGAGAGTGGAACAGAGGGAAGAATTGTTGAGGGAGAATGAAAACCGAGAAGGGGCTGGAGTGGGTGTAGGTATGGTACAAAGGAGTAAGGGAAATGAAGGATTTAGTCCGATAGCAGGGAGGACAAGGGGAGGCTAGAGATTTGGAAAAGTTACTTGATGTGGCTTGGACAGTATATAATAACAGAGAAAAAGAGAAGATCAGACGGGAAAAGAGGTATGCTCAAGTTGCTAGCTGCTTTGACCAGGCTTCCTCAGTCGGGAGAAGGTCGAATCGGATGCAGGGGCAGAGGAAGAGGAGCCTATCTTGCCTGCCATGGAACAAGGTTAGCAGAAAACCAATGTGCCATATGTAAACAGTTTGGGCATTGGAAAAAGGAGTGTCTGCAGAAATCAGGTCGGGAAGTGCTGACCAAAGCAGTGAATGTGATGAATTTGGATCAGGAATGAAGGAGACCGGGGGATTCCTTCCCAGCAGAACCCCTGATTAAAGCTGAGCTGGGGAATGAAGAAATAGAATTTCTGGTAGATACGGGAGTAACTTATTCAGTGTTAAATACACCTCTGGGAAATTTAAGCCCGGATGCTGTAACTGTTGTTGGTGCAACTGGGAAACAGGAAACTCGGCTTTTCTTTCAATCATCTTTGACTTTTAAATTGGGAAAAAGATTGATGATACATCAGTTTTTATATATGCCAGAATGTCCAAGACCCCTCATGGGAAGAGACTTGTTAAGCAAATTGGAAGCACAAATCTCTTTCCAGTATGGAGAAATTAAATTCTCAGTTCCAGAATCTAAAGCCATAGAGGCAAGAATTTTTATGTTACAGGATCCTGCATCCAATGAGGGGTAAATTTCAACGGAGATAGAGAATGCGGTAATTCCTATGGTGTGGGCGGCAGATGTTCCAGGAAGATCCAAATCAGCAGAACCAGTAAAAATCACTTTAAAACCAGGGGCCAGGCTGGTAAGATTAAAACAGTATCCACTCAAACTTGAAGCCAGACAAGGATTAGAACCTTTAATACAAAAATTTTTAAATTACAGATTGCTAGCGGAGTGTGAATCAGAATATAATACTCCAATACTACCAGTAAAGAAACCTAATGGCAAAGAATATAGATTAGTTCAGGACTTGCAGGCTATTAATCAAATTGTGCAAGATATCCATCCTGTAGTGGCTAACCCTTAAACTTTATTGACAACACTTAGAGAAAAATATAAATGGTTTACTGTGACAGATTTGAAAGATGCCTTTTTCTGCATACCTGTGGAGGCTGATAGTTAAACCATTTTTGCATTTGAATAGGAGAATCCAACTACAGACAAAAAACACAATTAACTTGGACTGTATTACCTCAGGGTTTCAAAAACAGTCCTACTATTTTTGGAAACCAATTAGCTAAAGAATTGGAACAATGGAGAAAAGAAAATATGGAAGGAGCCCTACTCCAATATGTGGATGATCTTTTAGCCACAGAGACTGAAGAAGAATGTATTCAATTAACAATCAGCATATTGAACTTCTTAGGCCTTAATGGATACCGGGTTTCGAGGGATAAAGTACAAATCGTTAAGAAAACTGTATTTTATCTTGGATTTGAGATTTCACAGGGACAGAGACAACTGGGAAATCATCAAAAAGAAGCTATATGCCAGACACCAGAGCCACGAACCGTGCGGGAATTACGAACATTTCTGGGAATGGCCGGATGGTGTCACTTGTGGATTGCCAACTATGGAATACTGGTAGGATCTCTATATGAAGCTTTAAAATTATCTGGAGGACAATTTCTTGAATGGACCCCCGAGTGTCAAACTGCCTTCAGGAATTTGAAAAAGGCCCTTATGTCCACTCCTGCTTTGGGACTGCCAGATTTAATGAAACCTTTTGAGTTATTTGTACATGAAAAGCAACACCTGGCCTTGGGGGTACTGGCTCAACAATTAGGGAACTGGAAACAGCCAGTGGGATATTTTTCTAAGCAACTGGAAACGTAAGCCAAGGCTGGCCAGGATGCTTGAGAGCTGTGGCTGCAACCGTTTTATTGATTCAAGAAGCAAGGAAATTAACCCTGGGGCAATGAATAACTGTTTATGTGCCTCATATGGTTATTGCCGTATTAGAACAAAAGGGGGGACATTGGCTCTCCCCCAGCAGAATGCTTAAGTACCAGGTGGTTCTTTTAGAACAAGATGACATAGAATTGAAGACTACCATGGCAGTGAATCTGGCTACCTTTTTGAATGCTGAAAATCCAGAAGAATCACTGGTACATGATTGTATACAAACAATAGAGTAAGTATACTCTAGCCAACCTGACCTTAAAAGTGAACCCTTGATTAACCCAGATTTAGAAGTGTTTACAGACGGAAGCAGTTACGTTATAGACGGACAGCGAAAAGCCGGATACACAGTAGTGACACTTACTCAGGTATTGGAGGCCAAGGCTTTACCTGTGAGTACATCTGCTCAGAAGGGAGAATTGATAGCCCTGACACGAGCCCTGGATTTGTCTCAAGGGAAGAAGGTAAATATCTGGACAGACTCTAAATATGCTTTTGGAGTGATCCATGCTCACGGAGCAATTTGGAAAGAAAGAGAATTATTATCCGCACAAGGTATGCCTATTAAACACTCAGAAGAGATCTTACAACTTTTAAAGAGTGTTCAGAAACCAGCTGAAGTAGCAGTAATGCATTGTAAAGCTCACCAAAGTGGACGATCCCCTGTTATTGATGGTAATAGATTAGCAGATAAAGCAGCCAAGGAGGCTGTGGAACAAGGCATCTTTGTAGTAATGCCCAAAAAGAAAATATCACTACCGGATGAAGGACCTAAATATGGATCAGCAGACAAGCAGTTAGCTGATCTTTTAAAAGCTGTTCCTAATGAAAAAGGGTGGATGATAACCCCAAATTATCAGGTTGTAGTAACTCCAGACATAATGACTGAAATAATGAAAAGGGAGCATCAGCAGACCCACTGGGGAATAGAGTCCCTAGTACAAGGATTACAGAAAGTTGCTGTAAGTGTTGGAATGATAAAAATAGCTAAATCAATTGTTGATAAAAGTGTTCGATTTGTCAAAGAAATAACCCTAGCATTATTAGAAAACCTCTCCTGGGATCTTTACCCCAGGGAAATACACCAGGAGATTACTGGCAAATTGATTTCTCAGAGTTGCCAAAACAAGCAGGCTAGCGATATCTATTAGTAATGGTTGATACTTTTTCTGGGTGGCCCGAAGTGTTTCCCTGTCACACCAACCAAGCTAAAGAAGTGACAAAAAAACTCTGTTAAAAGAAATAATTACAAGGTTTGGGGTTCCTTTAGGAATGTCATCAGATAGAGGCCCAAACTTTTACAGTGGAAGTTGTTAAGCAATTAAGTAAGGTATTAGACATTAAATGGGATTACCATATACCTTGGAGGCCTCAATCTAGTGGTAAAGTAGAAAGGATGAATCAGACATTGAAAACACAACTTAGCAAAATCTGTCAGGAAACTTCGTTGAAATGGCCTCAAGCATTACCTATAACTTTACTTTGCATTCGAGTCCAGCCTAGGTCAACGGATCATTTAAGTCCATATGAAATTTTGTTCGGTAGACCATAACAGAGTCCTAAATTTCCAAAAACCCTACATATACGAGGGAAAATTGATTTAAATCAATATGTAATTTCTTTAGGAAAAACTATTAATGCATTGCAGAAATATATTGTGATGTCACGACCTCTCAGACTGGATGCTCTGGTACACTCCATTCAACCAGGTGACTGGATCTATGTAAAGAACTGGGATTCCCAGCCTCTGACTGAGCGATGGGAAGGACCTTATCAGGTATTGTTAACAACTTACACAGCTGTTAAGATTGCAGAAAAGGAGCCTTGGATACATTATTCAAGGATCAAAAGTGCACCGTCTCCAAATTGGACTGTGCAGGAGGCAGGACCTTTGAAATTAAAACTCAGAAGAACTCAATGAATTGTTTCTGGACTGAGGTTATAGCCTTTGCAGAAGTAGATTGCCCTCAGGGCGGACTAACGATAGTACTGCTTTGTTTCTTTTTCCTTATTTTCCTTTGTTGAAATATGTATCTGAGATGTATAATTTTTTCATTTGTGGTGTGGTATTATAAGCTCACGGACTCTGTTGAGCCAGGGGAACCAAGAAGGGTCACTTAATTTGTGGAACTATAATCTCCATTTGGAAATGGTTGAGAAAACTATGAAGGTGGCTAATTCAAAAGAAAAACCTCATTTAGGTTCGAGGAGACATGGAATTGGCTGACTTCCTGGTTCCCCAATTTGAGCTCGTGGTTAAGAAAATTGTTGCTGTTATTGGTCATCATTTTGTTAGCTTTTGTCTGTATATATGTAACTATACAGTGTTCTGTACAATGTTGTCTAACCCTGATAAAAAGATTATCTTTGGAGTGAGGCTTGTCAATCATTGGAGATTTGTCTGTCATTGATGAAGATATTAAACAGCACTGGCCCCAGAACGGACCCTTGAGGGACACCACTCGTCATTGTTCTCCATCTGGACATCGAGCCATTGACCACTACCCTCTGGATGCGACCATCCAGCCAATTCCTTATGCACCGACCAGTCCACCCATCAAATCCATATCCTTCCTATTTAGAGTGGAGGATACTGTGGGGGACCATGTCAAAGGCCTTACAGAAGTCCAGACAGATGACATCCATAGCTCTTCCCTCATCCACTGATGTAGTTACTCCATCATAGAAGGCTGCTAGGTTGGTCAGGCAGGACTTGCCCTTGGTGAAGGCATGCTGGTTGTCTCGAATCACCTCCCTGTCCTCCATGTGCCTTAGCATAGCTTCTAGGAGGATCTGTTCCATGATCTTCCCAGGCACAGAGGTGAGGCTGACTGGTCGGTAGTTCCCAGGGTCCTCCTTTTTACCCTTTCTAAAAATGGGTGTGATGTTTCCCTTTTTCCAGTCCCCAGGGACTTCACCTGACTGCCATGACTTTTCAAATATCATGGAGAGTGGCTTGGCAACTACATCAGCCAATTCCCTCAGGACTCTGGGATGCATCTCATCAAGTCCCATAGACTTATGTATGTTCAGGTTCCTCAGGAAAAATTTTCTCGGAAAATTAATGAATATGTATGTTTAAGTTTGATAAATACCTTGCTGGTGTGACCTATGGCATGCACGCTAGATGGAGATATCCCCCGTGCATCCAGCACTGCAATAAAGAATACTTTCTAAATGCCAAATTGGTGTTAGAAAGTTTTTGGAACAGTTTGAGGTAACACCATGGTCATAGAAACCAAAACCCCACTGCCAATGTTAGCTGTGCAACTAATTTTTGACATGCAGTATCAGTGCCCTCCTCCTCACACCCTTTCCCCTTGCCAGGAGGTTTGAGGAGAACACCACCTGGGCCCCTGTACTCCTGACTATTGCCCCCAGAACTCTGTAGTATTTTTTAATACTCTCCAGGTTTCTCCTGGCAGTATCATCAGTGCCCACAGGGAAGAACAGCAAGGTGTAACAGTCAGAAGGTCAAACAAGCTTTGGCAGTTTCTCCACAACATCCTGGATCCTGGCCCCAGCAGGCAGCAGACACCCTGGGTCAAGTGCAGCTGATCATGCTCATTAGAAGCTGTTAGAGTTTCCTCAAGCTCACACACCTGTGGCTTCCCTTACCTGGCAGCAGTAGGCCCCTCAAGTTTCTCAGAGGGTTCCCAGGCATTCCCCAATGATCCTGGACCCTTTCCCCAGAAGGTTCAGAAGCTCCCAAAGCAGAACCCAGAGACTGCTGTGCCCAAGTTCTTAATAATTGCCTCTAGAGCCATGTAGTCACATTTGATGCTTTCCAGGTCATCCCTGGCAGTATCATTGGGGCCTATGTGGAAGAGCAGCAGGAGGTAATATGGCTAGACAAGCCTTGGCAGCCTCTACGCAATATCCCAAATGCAAGTCCCCAGCAAGCAGCAAACCTCCCTAGATGACAGGTTGGGTCAGCAGATAGGGACCTCTGCCCCAGCAGCAGGGAGTCTTCTGCTACTGTCACTTGCCACTTACCCTGTGTGGCTCAGACTCAGCTGGCATAGGTGCTCCATTTGACAGTGCTCCCAGCTTCTCATCCACTACCAATGTGGTGAACCTATTCTGTAGTTGCAAGTCTTCAGGTGGAAGAGCCTTCCTTCTGGTGCCAGAAGTCACCAGCTTCCAGCCTTAACCATCATGGGAGTTTCCACTTTCCAACCCGATAGGCACAGACTCTATCTGTCCCTCTGCTACAGTTAGAGATTCAGACTCTTGAAGCTAGAGTGTCTCAGAGAAGATCTTTTTCATCCTCTTTGATGCTGCATAGTCTGCTGACCTCATCCCACAGCTCCTTTACCTAGCAGCACAGCTCCTCAGCAACTACACACCTCTTGCAGGCTGGAAGACCATGTGCTCCAGCCTCAGTGAGAGACCCTAGGCACTCCCTGCAGCCTGTGACTTGCAGAATTGTGTTCTCCTTCTGAAGCTCTGGCTGTGTCAAAACCTACAGTGCTGCAGGGACGTGCTCCAGTAGCTGCTGAGGACCATGCCCTGTGGCACATCACCACCATAGCTGAGAATGTGTATGCTGGTATGAGCAAAGTTACTGGCTGCTGCTTTACAAAAAACTGCTGTATCTGTTCACTACAGTCTGGACCTATCCCTCACATAAACTTCTAACAATTGTCTGAGCCCCAGTGATGCACTGTGGCCTGCGGTGTCAGCTACTAGAGCGAGTGGGAGTCTCAGTGCTAGTTATTGGAATGGGTGAGGGTCTTAGCTGCCAGCTACTGGGGTGGGAACAGTGTGTGTCCCAACAAGCAGCTACTGTGAGGGACTGTCATGAGTAAGACAAGTGAGGGGCTCAGCGCCAGCCACTGGAGCAGAACTGCAGGTCACAGCCCGTGTGCCTGGTGCTGGCTTCTGGGGAGTGTCTGTATCTTCCCCAAACCTGGTGAGTGTGGGGGTGTGCATGTGTAATTTTCTAGCAAACTTCAAGCTGGACTAGCCAGCGAGTAGGCGGCCCTGGATCTGGGCAGGGCTATCAGGCAGGCAGAGGGTCCGTGTTGGTATTTGGAGGGACTAGTGAGTGTGGAGTGCCTGTGAGATGAGTGTATGAGTGTGCATGTGTTTGCTAGTGAGCATCAAGCTGGACTATCCAGCAAGTAGGGGGCCCGTGAATCAGGTAAGAGGGCCTGGGATCTGGGCAGTGGTACCAGATGGACAAAGGGGGCTGTGCTGGTACTCAGGGTATCTGTGAATGTGCATGTCCTTGTGAATCTAGAGAGTGTCATGTTCACTAGTGAACTTCTATCTCTGTCAGCCAAAGAGGAGGAGGAAGGGGACTTGGCTGTCTATGTTTATGTTTTATGTGAGTTCTATATGCAGGTGCTGTTGAAGGTAGCACCTTGTCTGTGGCAGTCTGTGTGACCAGCCATGTTAGTGTCCTGTATGTGTCTGTGTGTGTGTCTCTGGGATATGTGGTCAGCTTCACTACTGGTTGAACCTGCAAATGGGAAAGTGGCAGCTGCATCCCTCAGCCTGGTGCAGAGACCCCAGGTCCCCGAGCACACCAGGCTGGGCTCCAGTGGCCAGGCAAGGGAAAGTCCTGGGCCCGTAGCTGCTGGATGTGACAGCTGCTCTTAACATCCCTTAACAGGCTATGGGACCAAGGGAGTTCCGGTTGACTCTGGGTGTGAGAGTGCCTGTGTATCTCTAAGGGTGAGAGCACGGGGGGGGGTCAGCTATTGGAAGCGGGAAAGTCCTGGCCAGCTCTGTGTGTGTGTGTATGTGTGATAGTCTGTACCAGCAACTGGAGTGGGGCTGCGGCCTTGGGGGCTCATATGTCCAGGTGCCAGCAACTGGGGAGACTGGGATCCAGGGGCCAGCTACTGGGCAGACTGAGTGTCTGAGCCCAGTTGCTGGAAGGATCCACCTTGTACATATATATATATTCTTACTAGTGGACTTTCATCCTGCTCATCCAGAGAGGGGAGCAGGATGAGGCTGTTGGTGCTGTCTGTGTTCATGTGAGTGCTCTGAGTGTCTGTCTGTGATCTCTGTGGCCAACCATGTATATATGTAGTGTATATGTGTGCTCTGTGTGTGTGTGTGTCTGCTAGGAATGCATCTTCAGCCTTGCTACTGGTTGGACTTGGGGACATGGAGCAGCAGCAGCCTCACTTCTCTCAGGCTGTTGGATCCAGCATGACTGATATATTTTCCCATAACAGTAACAACCCTTCTTCCCACAAATATAGGGTCATTTACATTTGGGCTAAGCAGGGGGGGGGGATTGGGTCTGAGAGCTGAGTATGGTTGGAGACCAGAACACTTCATGTCCTACTGGCAGCAAAGAACATATTGATTCAGAGAAGAGGTGCACTGCTTTGAGGCAGACAGCTACACTGAGATGCTCAGTTATGGATGTCAAGGAGAAGCTTCTTGGTTGAGGTTAGAGCATATGCAGCTGTGGCTGGAGGAAGCAAGCCTAAATGAAGCCTGAAGTAGCAGAAGGAAATGGTACTGAGTTCTGAGACAGAGGGTGGACCATTGCTGAGGGACATAAGTGAGTGGTACTCTTACTGTTCAGGTGCTGGAGTGTGTGATCCTGCCCCCCACCCCCATTTCCAGAAGGGCCAGGAGGGTTTTTCCATAGGGTATAGCAGTAGATGTATTGGGTTTACATGGCAAGGTTGAGGGGGGAAGGCTGCAGGGGTGACTTCTGTGAGAAGAGACCAGGGGCTGCCCCTGTGCCAGACAGAGCCAGTTCCAAACAGCTCCAAAATGGACCCACTGCTGGACAAAGCTGAGCCAATCAGTGAAGCTAGTGGCACCTCTGTGATAACATATTTAAGAAAGGGTAAAAAACCCTGCGCAGCAGGTGTGAGAGAGAGAGGAGTGTGGAAAAAAGAGTGAGAAACAATCCTGCAGACACCAAGGTAAGTGAAGGAGGGGGAGGAGGTGCTCCAGTCACTGGAGCAGAGATTCCCCTGCAACCCATGGAGAGGACCATGGTGAAGCAGGTATTCCCTGCAGCCTGTGGAGAGGACCACATCGAAGCAGATATCCACACTGCAGCCTGTGGAGGACCCCACACTGGAGCAGGTGGATGTGCCCTGAAGGAAGCTGCAGCCTGTGGAGAGCCCATGTTGGAGCAGGCTCCTGGCAGGAACTGCAGCCCATGGAGAGGAGCCCACACAGGAGCAGGTTTTCTGGCAGGAACTGTGACTCATGCTGGAGTGGTCTTTTCCTGAAGGACTGTACCCTGTGGAAAGGACCCATGCTGGAGCAGTTCATGAAGAACTGTAACCCATGGGAAGGACTAATGCTGGAGAAAGGGAAAATTGTGAGGAGGAAGGAGCGGCAGATATGAAGTGTTATGAACTGACCACAACCCCCATTCCCCATCTCCCTTGCACTGACCAAGGGAAGGGGAGGAGGTAGAAGAGTTAGGAATGAACGAGTGAAGTTGAGCCTGGGAAAAAGGGAGTAGGGGAGGGGAAGGTGTTTTAGGTTTTGTCTTTGTTTCTCACCATCCTACTTTATTTTTAATTGGCAAAAAATTAATTAATTTTCCTCAAGTCGTGTCTGTTTTGCCCATGATGGTAACTGGTAAGAGACCTTCCTGTCTTTATCTCGACTGATTAACTTCTTAATCTTGTTTTCTTTCCCTGTCCTGTTGAGGAAGGGGAATGAGAAAGCAGATGGACGGATATCTGGCAGCAAGCCAAGGTCAACCCACCACAGTAGGTTATAGCCTTTTTCTCCCAGATGTGAATCCTCACTTGTCAGCATCTAATTAAATGTGTATTTTCACAGTGAAATAATGATAGACGGGGAACTGAGGGGAGGCCACCTGAAATCTTTTGGGAAAGGAGCAATTAGAAATGGAACAAGGGCTTTGTGCTCTCTGCCTGGCAGAGCCAGCCTTGCTTTGCATCAGTGGGTTCCTGAGGGCAGGAGGGGGAAGAAGAGAAAAACATTCACATCAGACACCTGCTTCTGGGGTCAAAACAGCAGTGACCACAATGAGGAAGCCTCCTCTGTGCTATTAAATCTGTTCTAAGAGGCAGGATGCACACAAATTTGTTAAATTTGTTCTGCAAAGGTTGAGGAAGAAGAGACAACCAAGAGAGAGAGGTGTCCAGGCTGTTAGTTCCACCTTGGTTAGTTGGCACTTGTGATTGAATGCATCCTTGAGTGGAAAGTGGATCCTTGTTTGGGAAACTGCAAAAAACATGTAGGACAGCAGTAAAGTGGCAGAAAACAAAAAGGACAGCTATACAGGGGCCTGCTTTCAGTGGGCCTTTGTGTAACAGTAGGCTACTTTAAGGTCTTGCACCTGGGAAAACATAATCCAGGAGTGCAGCTCAGACTGGGATCCACCTGGCTAGAGAGCAGCTCTGTGGAAAGGGACCTGGGGGTCCTGGTGGACAGGAAGCTCAATATGAGTGAACAAGTGTGCTGCTGCAGCCAAGAAGGCCAATAGGATGCTGGGTTGCATCAGAAAGGGCATCGCCAGCAGAGATAAAGAAGTCATTATCCCACTCTACTCGGTGTTTGTCAGGCCACACCTGGAATACTGTGTACAGTTCTGGTCCCCGTTATACAAAAAAGATGTGGACAGGCTGGAGGGGGTCCAGAGAAGGGCCACCAAGATGATCAAGGGTCTGGGAAGCCAGACCAGGACTAAATGAACTCAATGGACATTTTGTGGACATTTTGTGGACATTTGTGGACATTTTGTGGACATTTTATGGACATTTTATAGGGATATTCCATAGACTAAGGGAATGATATCTGTGTATATATCAAAGGATGGGAAGGGGGATGGTGGTTAATGAGGATGTATTGGATAGTGTGGGACCTGAGCATGATGTAAATGGTATGGAATAAGGGGTGGATACTGTCCTGGTTTCAGCTGGGATAGAGTTAATTTTCTTCACAGTAGCTAGTATGGGGCTATGTTTTGGATTTGTGCTGAAAACAGTGTCCATAACGCACAGATGTTTTAGTTATTGCTGAGCAGTGCTTACATAGAGTCAAGGCCTTTTCTGCTTCTCACACCAGTGAGATTCCAGCTGCACTGCACAAGGTGGATACTCCACTGGGGTTATGCTTTCCAAATTTATCATTTCCAGAAAATGACAGTGAGTCACATTTGCCCCATATCTCATTTTAAGAAACTGAAAGGATTAACTGGTAAGCTGTTGAGAAAGGCTTGTCATGAATTACCCGGAAAGCACCTTAGCTACATGTAGACACTGGAACAAGCTCACGTGGCTGTTCTCAAACAGCAGCCCATGAGCAAGAGTAGTCCCTACAACATCCAGGGTAAGTGGTTTGTAGGACTCTATCGATTTTAGAAAGTTCCACAGTTATCCGGGAAGGATTTTGAGGATTGAGACTAGTTCAGTGTTTTAAAGAGCTGGTTTGATGCCTATGGTCACTCATTTGCACAACTAAGTTTTAGTTCAGTTCTTCCTTATCCTCAGTACACACTCTCAGGCTGTCTGGGAAAATATTTCGGAAGTCAGTAAGAAAGTATTTGTCTACCAGACATTAAAAAAAAGCTGCACTGTGAAAGAGGGAGGTTATAACTGAAGAGAGGAATGTCCTTAACCTCCTGAGATCATGCCACCCAGTCAGCACCCGGATTTAAATCTCCATCACTTTCCCCCAAAGAGTATAACAGAGAAGAAAGAAATGGAAAGAACGGCACCCGCTCCAACAACTCTTATTTAATCTTTAAGTGCAAACACTGGCGTGCTTACCTCTACTGTGTTGCCACAGGGCAAAACTAAGATAATATGTCATCTTTGCTGTAGATTTCTTACTCATTTTAAAGTTTCTGAATTTCTAATGCAAATTTTTGGGGAATGGTTCAAGACCCTGTTGTTGGTGTTTTACCCCAAAGTGTTTATGCTACTCTGAGGTTTGTGCAGTTTTCTTGCTGGGAGTTTCTTTAGTGGGTCATCCCTGTCCCCAAGCATGCTAAACAAGAACCCTAAAGAAATTGCCATTGCCATCTATAACCTCCTTAGAGCTGAGAGTCAAAACTGCAAGGCCCACCCAAGCTCCCAAGCATTTAGAGGCACATTCACTGTTAGGCTCCAATAGTTTTAAACCACTCTTAACCAGCACAGAATAGCAAGAGAATGTTGACCCTACAGTATATTAACTAGTGCTTCTGCTCTTCATCCTGCAAGTCAGTTTACCATTTAACTGCAATTTTTGGTTTTAAATCTACAGATAAAATCGTAGAGAGGAATGCTCCCATCCATACACACTTTCTCTGTCCTGTATTCAGGAATGTGGATTCAGAAGGCTGCAGAGCAGAGAAACATCCTTCCCCCTCCATCCACCTGGACAATGAAGATGAGAACTGAAACAGGGGAGGAAGAGGAGTCCTGGAGCTGTGGAGGCTGCCAGCTGCAGCCTGAGGGAGCGGGTGGAGAGGCATTAGGGTTAGAGAAAAGCAGTGAGTGGGAGTCGCCAAAGGAGAGGTGGCATAGAGAAGGGATGGAAAAGGGGTGGAGGGGAAAGACAATGAGTTACTCTTTATAACTATATAAAGATTAAGACAAAATGCAAAGCACCATCATCTAGCTCTTTACCTATAAGTACAGCAATGCAGGAATGATACTATTGCATTATAGATCATAGCTGAAGTGTAGCAACAAACTTGTTTTTGAGATAGGCTTTATCCAAGGCCCCTCATGCAGCCTGACGAAAACAGGCTGCTGAGAAGATGGCATGGTTGCAGCTAATAACCTATTTCATTTTCTTTTCAGTTGTGCCCATAAAGCAGCATAGCTCAAGACTGTGTGGAAGACTGAGTCTCTTGTTCTGCCTGAGAGCAATCAGAGGCAGCAAGCCCTATGGAAAATTACCAGCAGTGAGACTGGTCTTCTAGCTCTAGAGAGAACAAAACCCCTGCCTATTAAAAACAAAAAGCAAACAAACAAAAAACCTACACTGAGCAAAGGATGGTGGTTTAGACACTGCCTCACTTGCCACAGATATTTCAGTATTCAGCGCTCTCTTGATTGTTTTGCAATTCTGTGACTATAAGTACACAGGAACACTCAGATCCAATCAGACTGAGAGTCCATATAGCACAATAGTATCACTCTGAGTAGCACACTCCGGGTGCATCAGCAGATTAGTAAGAGATGCACTGAAGTAGGAAGAGCTGGTATGATTTTGGCCACTCTAATTGTCTCCTCCTGCCCTCCTGGTTTGGGTTATTTTAACCCCTGAAAATTGAGCTTTTAGATTTCTTCCAAAACTTTATATCATTAAAAGGATATATGCATTAGCCACAAAAGTAAAATTCTGGGATTTCTTTTTTTGTCGTTTTTTTTTTTTTTTTTTTTTTTTTAAAAAAAGGAAGTGTATCCAAAGAGCTACAATTGGCATTTGTAACTTGGACTATTAAGAATCAGGGCCTCAGGCCTGCCTGACCTTGCATATAACAGGTTGATGTTAGGAAACAGCTTCCATTTGACAGCCTCCCTGAGCTTAGGTGCTGATCAGTTAGCACCTGCCATTTGAACACTGGCAAGCGGTGCAATTGTCAGATGCACCAGAGGGACTACATCAAAGTAAATAAAACTGAAGGGGGGGGAGCGCTGCAAAAGCATCAAAGGGCCCTTGCTTGATTTAACTTAGGAGACAGGCAGTGCCTAGGAACAAACCTTGTGATGTAATGAACTACTACCTTAGTGTACTTTAATATTTAGAAGCCCTGCAAGGATAGGTTCATGTCTGTCCCACTCCTGGAAGGGCTGTAGTGACAGCGGAAGGGAACATCTCTGAGATGTAAGAAAGTAGAACACTATGCTGCAGATTAACATTCAACACCAGCTTTTACTCCACAGCCTCTGTACAATACAACGTAATCAGTCTAAATCATCTTCTCACTTGGGATTTCTGATTCTGAAGGTGCCCACGATGAGACGCTCACAATGAGACATTCACAGCAAAACATTCACAGCCAGAAGAACCAAAAGTTCAGATATACAGCACAACTACATCTGCTCCTATAGCTGTCCTGGTTTCAGCTGATATAGAGTTAATTTTCTTCCTAGTAGCTGGTATAGTGCTGTGTTTTGGATTTAGTATAATGTTGATAACACACTGATGGTTTAGTTCTTACTAAGCAGTGCTTACACTAGTCAGTCAAGGACTTTTCAGCTTCCCCTGCTCTGCCAGGTGCACAAGAAGCTGGGAGGGGGCACAGCCAGGACAGCTGACCCAGACTGGCCAAAGGGCTATGCCATACCATATGACATCATGCTCAGCATATAAAGCTGGGGGAAGAAGAAGGAAGGGGGGGACGTTTGGAGTGATGGTGTTTGTCTTCCCAAGTAACCGTTATGCATGATGGAGCCCTGCTTTCCTGGAGATGGCTGCACACCTGCCTGCCAATGGGAAGTAGTGAATGAATTCCATGTTTTGCTTTGCTTGTGTGCGCGGCTTTTGCTTTACCTATTAAACTGTCTTTATCTCAACCCATGAGTTTTCTCACTTTTACTCATCTGATTCTCTCCCCCATCCCACCGGGGGGGGGGGGGGGGGGAGTGAGCGAGCAGCTGTGTGTGTGGTGCTTAGTTGCAGGCTGGGGTTAAACCACGACAATAGCACACATTAGTATCACTGATTTTTCCATGTAACTAGGCTCTGTAGCTCAAATTTGATACCTAAAATTAAAAGCAAAGCCCTCAAGCATCTATTAAAGCATTAAAATACTGTCATTACCTAGTTATTCTACCTCCCCTCTGTATTAAACTTGGAAAGCACTAATACTATGGCAAGGGTACTACAGAGTCCCCCAGAAGGAAATCCATATTTATTTTATTCAGCAGAGGTCTGACTAGTATGTATAAAATACAGCCTGCAGCCATGTACAACATGGAATAAAAAGCATTAAATACCTCCCCATACACTGAGGAAGGCAGGGATCCTATTTAGGATTCACAGTAACACCCCCCCAAAATAAAACCCCAACCCAAAACCCGACCCAATCCAAAACAGGTGATATAGTCATATATGGAAAGTGCACAAGCCTGAATTATAGTGCGCTCACAGCTTCCATGTTTTTTTTTTGGGGGGGGGGGTATTTGGGGGGGCGGGGCTGTCACCTTATCTTCATCCTTCTTGACCTTTCAGTCTTAATTTCACATTTTAAATCAGGGGAAAAAGAAATCAATCAGCCTACCTTTTCTTTAGTGTCAGCAAACCTATGCGCCTCTTGAAGAACTAGTCAAGACACCTCTTGAAGAAGTAGCCAGCTTTTGTTTGACAATAGCATCCTCCCGACATTCTTCTCAGGGTTGGCATTCAATTATCCTTCCTAACTCAGAAGAATTTGTCAGAAAGTCAGGGTTGTCTTACTAGAAAAGTAGTTTGCAAATAGAACTTTTGAAGTGTTTTTTAGCATGTGACAATGTTTTTTATTTATTGAGTAACTCTCCTTTGGGACTATTATGAAATGTGTAGTTATGGCCAGAAGAATGATCAATGTGACAAAAATTAGAGTTGCCTTATTCAACAATTTGTTCCAGATGTGACTTCAGAACAGTTTAAGTGGCAAAATGAATTTTTTAATCATCAGTTGTTCTGCTGAAACAAAAAAAAGCCAAGATACATACAACTGGAATCCAGTCCAAGTGCTGTCAACTCCAAGCAGATTCACTTACAAAGAGCCTGAATTCTGATATCACTATAGAAGGATTGGACATTTTTTTTTCTTCCACCTTTTGTTTCTTTATGAAAGGTCACTTTGAGTTGTGACTGCACTAGCAGGTAGGAAAGTTGTTCAAAAGAGTAGCTTTTTTTCCCCCCTCGGAGAGGATTCTTCTTTCTTTGCACTTCAAAGTGGTGATAAAGCTGAAAGAAACATATAAAAAAACCGAAACATCTTAAAACAAGAGCCCAGAACAACTGTACTAGGAATGTCAACAAACTATACTTAGGTTTTCAAACAAAATAAAAATGTTTCAATTTAAACCAGATCTTTTTAATTTCTTGTAGAAATAATGAAAAAAATATGAATATAAAACAATTGTAATTTTCCTTCATATATATATATCAAGTAGTACTCATAGCCAAGTATTGTACATGAAATAGATTTCCTTATAAACTCTTCATAGAATCCTAGAATATCTCCAGTTGAAAGGGACCCATAAGGATCACCAAGTCCAACTCCCTGCTACTCGCAGGACTACATAAAACTAAACCATATGACTAAGAGCATCGTCCAGACGCTCCTTGAACTCTGACAGGCTTGGTGCCATGACCACTTCCCTGGGGAGCCTGTTCCAGTGACCGACCACCCTCTCAGTGAAGAACCTTTTCCTAATGTCCAATCTGAACTTCCCCTGACGCAGCTTCATTCCATTTCCTCATGTCCTATCGCTGGTCACCAGAGAGAGGAGATCAGCACCTCCTCCTCCGCTGCCCCTCTTGAGGAAGTTGTAGACTGCAATGAGGTCACCCCTCAGCCTTCTCTTCTCCAAGCTGAACAGGCCAAGTGACCTCAGCTGTTCCTAAGTCTTGCCCTTGAGACCTTTCACCCACTTGACTTCTGACACTTTGGGATTGCCTGATCCTGCATTCTTAAGAGATGGGTCTTAAAAAGTGACCAGCATTCATAGACCCCAATACCTTCAAAAGCAGATTCCCGGGGACCTTACTAACTAGCTCCTTCAGCAGCCCAAAGTCTGCTCTCCCCATATCCAGGGTCAAAGTTTTGCTGGCAGTTTTTCTCCTATCGCCAACTATTTGAAACTCAACTACTTCATGGTCACTGTGACCAAGACAGCTACCAATCACCACTTTGCCCATGAAACCCTCTCTGTTTACAAACAACAAATCTAGGAGGGCACTTTTCCTAGCCGGCTCCCTTAGTACTTGCACCAAGAAGTTATCATCTTCAACGTGCTTCAGGAATTTCCTGGACCTGTTTGTGTCTGCTGTATGATATTCCCAGCTGACGTCTGGGAAGTTAAAATCCCCCATAAGGACAAGGGCAGCTGATCTAGAGATATCCCTTAATTCCCTATAGAATAATTCATTGGTGTCATCATCCTGGCTGAGTGGTCGATAGTAGAATCCCACAATTTCTGCTTTATTTGCTTTCCCTTTAATCCTTACCCAGAGGCTCTCAACCGTGTCATCGCCAACTGCAAGTGCCATACAATCCAACCCCCTCTTACATACAGCACCACCCCCCACCTCACCTGCCCTGCTGTCGTGGTTTAACCCCAGCCAGCAACTAAGCACCACGCAGCCGCTCGCTCACTCCCTGCCAGTGGGATGGGGGAGAGAATCAGAAGGGTAAAAGGGAGAAAACTCGTGGGTTGAGATGAGAACAGTTTAATAATTGAAGTAAAATAAAATAGAACAGTTAAATAGGCAAAGCAAAAACCGTGCACGCAAACAAAGCAAAACAAGGAATTCATTCACTACTTCCCATTGGCAGGCAGGTGTTCAGCCATCCCCAGGAAAGCAGGGCTCCATCACATGTAATGGTTACTTGGGAAGACAAACGCCATCACGCCCAATGTCCCCCCCTTCCTTCTTCTTCCCCCAGCTTATATACTGAGCATGACGTCACATAGTATGGAATAGCCCTTTGGCCAGTCTGGGTCAGCACCCCCCCCCTTCCCCCCCCCCCCCCGCCCCGGCTGTGCCCCTTCCCAGCTTCTTGTGCACCCAGCAGAGCAGGGGAAGCTGAAAAGTCCTTGACCAGTGTGAGCGCCACTTAGCACCTATTTAGCAACACTAAGCACTACTTAGCAAGAACCAAAGCATCAGTGTATCATCGACATTGTTCTCATCCTAAACCCAAAACACAGCCCCATACCGGCTACCAAGACTTAACTCTAAAGTTAACTCTAAAAAAAACTCTATCCCAGCTGAAACCAGGACACCTGCCTATCCCTCCTGAAGAGCCTATAACCATCCATCAGGGCTCACCAGTCACAGGACTCATCCCACCAGGATTCGCTTATGCCAATGATGTCATAGCTCTGGGACTGAGCCAAAGCTTCTAGCTCCTCTTGTTTATTCTTCATGCTGCGCACATTAGCGTAGAGACATGATTGAATAAGGCAATGCTCTTTTACAGTGTGGCAAAATCTATGGAATTTAAGTTATAATTGTGATATAGGGAGGAAATTCAAGTTTGCCCTATAGTTGCAATTATGGTACAGCTGAATATCAGAGCTGTGCTTGTGTGTATACGTGGTGGGCCTAGTCATTAATTCCTGGGTGGTCCAGGAACTCCCCAGCTTGTCTGTGCCTAGATAAGACAATGGATTGATTTGAGACAAGGTGATTGTGAATCTGCATAGAAGTTCAGTCAACAAATCAACTAATAGCTACAGGATCACTCTCTGGGTGGGTGGGATTCTGGACAGCCCAGGTGGTTCCCCCAGGCAGCTCCTGCTGTGCATAGGACAAATGATAGGCACTACTTCTATGCTTCAGTGTGTTGATTAACACCCTAGGTGGAGAATTTGGCAGTCTGAGTGATTCCCCCCAGTTAGTTCCTGCTGTAGAGAAAGGAATTGACTGAACTGTACGTAAATAAGATAATTTTAAATAGCCATTTGTATTGGGGTTGACATGGCAAGGTTTTGGTGGTGGGGTCTGCAGAGGTAGCCTCTGTGCCAGATATAGCCAGTTCCAGCCAGCTCAGCAATGGACTGTAGTGATCCTGACTGAAAGACCATGGTACATTGAGGAGTTAGTGATCCACATAACAGTTAACCCAAGTACACCCAGACCTGTGCTGTGCTGCACTACACGTACATGGCCTTCAGGCCTGTGTTGTGCTGCACATAGTCCTTCGCCACAGGATAAACTCAGCCACCTCATTGCAACACAGGAGCCTGCAGGCAGCTCCCACTCAGTACCATCGATTATGTCACATGCATGACCTTGCCTTTATCTAACAGTGCAGCAAGAAGTTCTCGTGAACATAATTTCTGTTTGACTGTAGATATGATATAGAGCTGTTTCCTTGTAAGAAAATCCCATAATAGCTTGAAAGACCAAAAGGGAAGAATCTCTGCTATGGACAGTGACTGCATGGTATGCTGCATGTTGGTTGGAGTCCTGTTCAATGCTACACTGCTCAGGGCTCCCAACATGTAAAGGGGCATACGATTATCTATGCTATTCTCTCCTTACAGTGTTAAACCTAATAAATAGTATTTTAAATTATACCTTACAGAATCTTACGGGGATTGTAATGGACCAGCATGTCCTGGTGCAAAACATGGACTCACCGCAGGCCAAAGGAAAGCCAGTCAGAGAAGCTGATGATGCCTCTGTGAAAACAAATTTAAGAAAGGGTAAAAAACGCTGCACAGGCAGTGAGGAGTGAGGAAAAAAAAAGTGAGAGAAACAATCCTGAAGACACCAAGGTCAGAGAAGAAGGAGGGGGAGGAGGTGCTTCAGGCACTGTAGCAGATATTTCCCTGCAGCCCATGGAGAGGGCCATGCTGGAGCAGATATCCACACTGCAGCCCATGGAGGACCCCATGCCAGAGCAGGTGGATATGCTCTGAAGGAAGATGCAGCCCATGGAGAGCCCACATAGGAGCAGGCTCTCCTGACAGGAACTGTGGCCTGTGAAGAAGACCCACACTGGAGATTTTCTTGAAAGACTGCAGCCCATGGGATGGACCTACACTGGGGCAGGGGAAAAGTGTGAGGAGGAAGGAGCAGCAGAGATGAAGTGTTATGAACTGATGGCAACCCCCCATTTCCCATCCCCCCTGTGCTGCTGGGAGTGGTGGCAGGGAGGAGGCAGAGGAGTCAGGATTCGGAATGAAGGAGTGAAGTTGAGCCTGGGAAAAAAAGGGGGGGTGGGGGGAAGGTGTTTTAGTTTTTGGCTTTGTTTCTCACCATCCTATTTTTAATTGGCAATAAATTGAATTAAGTAATGCTATGTGGCATGAGCTCAACCTCAGTTCCTGCTTTGCAAATTTGTCCTCATGCTTTGTCTTTCAGCAGGGCTTTCAGTTGAAGTGTTTGACTTATGCAACCCAATGAAAAACTGCAAATATCTTGTCACCAGCATTCCCAGCTCCTGTTTAAGTTTCATTGTAACTGGTGGACTACTTAAAGCTCCAACTTAAAGAAGTATGTGATTATTTGGGGGAGGATGTTAAAAAAACAAACAACCTATATGCTTCTGGAGAAAACTTTGGAATATGATATGGCTTTAAACACTGAAATCTGAAAGCATAAGAATTGTCCAGAATGTAAATCTTATTTATTAATCTCATTATTTTGAAAAATTCAACTCATCTTTACAGTCTGGGGAATGTTGGTACTGTTAGGAATTGGACATCCATTTTCTGGACTTAAAATGTGAGCGTGTCTTGGAGATGATGTGAGCTGTTTCTGAAGTCTAGACCTGTGGATGGGGGAGTATTTGGGTCCTAGAGAATCTAGGAAGTTGGTGGGTTGCATGTGTGAGTTTAATGTTGGGAGATTGTTCTGGTGCCTTTTTGTGCTGTGAATAGAGGACTAGAGAGTCCTGTGTGTGGAGGTTGTTGGTGGAGAAAACCTGTTGGTGGGTTGTGCAGGGTTTATTCCTGTGTAAATAAGGGTGTTGGTGGGCTGTGGCAGTGAGATCTTTCCTTCTATATCGCAATATTGTATATTGCACCCTCAGTAAGTTTGCAGACGACACCGAGTTGGGCGGAAGTGTTGATCTGCCTGAAGGTAAGAAGGTCCTACAGAGGGACCTGGACAGGCTGGATCGATGGGCCCAGGCCAACTGCATGAGGTTCAACAAGGCTAAGTGCCTGGTCCTGCACTTGGGTCACAACAACCCCAGGCAATGCTACAGGCTTGGGGAAGAGTGGCTGGAGAGCTGCCTGTCAGAAAAAGGACCTGGGGGTGTTGGTTGACAGCTGGCTGAACACCAGCCAGCAGTGTGCCCAGGTGGCCAAGAGGGCCAATGGCATCCTGGCCTGTATGAGGAATAGTGTGGCCAGCAGGACCAGGGAGGTGATAGTGCCCCTGTACTCGGCCCTGGTGAGGCCGCACCTCGAGTACTGTGTTGACTTTTTGGCCCCTCACTCCAAGAAAGACACTGAGGTGCTGGAGAGTGTCCAAAGAAGGGCAATGAAGTTGGTGAAGGGTCTAGAGCACAAGTCTTACGAGGAGCAGCTGAGGGAGCTGGGGTTGTTTAGCCTGGAGAAGAGGAGGCTGAGGGGAAACCTTATTGCTCTCTACAACTACCTGAAAGGAGGTTGTGGCAAGGTGGGGGGTCGGTCTCTTCTCCCAAGTAACAAGCGACAGGACAAGAGGAAATGGGCTCAAGTTGTGCCAGGGGAGATTTAGATTGGATATTAGGAAAAATTTCTTCACAGAGAGAGTGGTTAGGCATTGGAACATACTGCCCAGGGAGGTGGTACAATCACAGCCCCTGGAAGCATTCAAAAAACATGTGGATGTGGTGCTTAGGGACATGGTTTAGAGGTGGACCAGGCAGTTAGGTTAACAGGTTGGACTTGATGATCTCAGAGGTCCTTTCCAACTGTAGCATTCGTTACATATCAAGGTTATACCGGCGGATCTCCAGCCGACCCGGGCTGGGGAAGAAACAGTCAGCACACACAGTGTGGGTGTTCAGCTTCAATGTTTATTGCGCAGTAGTTTACCTTTATACCCCCAGCAGTAGGCGTGTCATGTTATAAGGGGCGGAGACAAGGGAGGGTTGACCCTTAACTCTTTCCGTACAGCGCGTGATCTTCCGGTCGCCAGCCCTTATCTTTACTACATTTCCCCCTCCCTTAGCTCCAGTAGCTCTGGATCTCGCTGGGAAAGCTGCGCGTAAAATAATCGATATGTGGTAAGACTTCTTAATATACGACTCCTAGAATGCATAATTAAGCGTAACAGACAGGGTAATAGCACAACAAGGTCAAGAACAAGTAACAAGACTATGAGCCCGGTTATTAAAAGTTTGGGCGTTATTAACATTCCAGTTTTGTAAGCCTGGGATAGTGGAGCTCTGGTTTGACTTGTGGCAGCAACTGTCCTCCTTATCGCTAGTGAAGTAGGGGGTGAACAATAGACAGGTAGAGGCTTGTCCAATAGCCGGCATATACAGAGACGCATCCGTTATGTTCATGGATTTTGCCCAATCCAGCCAGTAGTTCGTCACGGCTCCCTCATTGCTCCCCCACACCATCAGGATGCATAGGGAAATGGTAACCTGTCAAGATAAGACTCAATAAATTGATTAATGTTTATACGGTCGAATATTTCGACTGGGTACCCATTCTAGCGTCCCTTTCTCGGTTTGCACACACACATACCCACGTCCCAGGCAACGGAGGGAATACGGGCCATTCCATTGACAGGTTTGCAGGTCCCGTACTTGAACCAAAGGGTAAGGCCCTTCGTTCTCATCGAGCCGGAAATGTGCCTGGGTTGCAGTCTGGGTTTTATAGGTGTTCCCTCAAATGGTATGATTTAAGGTAATTAGTGCCGTCGTCAACAGACACTGTGCCCGAAATAAGGGAGGGCGAACCCCTGTTCCTGGGCTTATCTTTTCCCCCTCCCTAAGTCGGTCGAGTAACCCTTTTAATGTGCGATGCGCGCGTTCCACAATGCTTTGGCCCGTACTGTTGTAGGGAATGCCATGACTCAACTGAATATCCCAGCGCGCGCAAAAGTCCTTTGTCTTCTTGCTGACATATGCCGCTCCATTATCTGTTTTAATTTTTTGTGGGATGCCAAGTTGCGCCATACAGTCCTGCCAATGTAAAATAACTGAGAGAGCATTTTGTTTAGCATGCATAGTCGCTAAAATAACTCCACTGCAGGTATCAACTGTGACATGCAGATACTTACGTGGATTAAAGGGTTCATAAATCATAACATCAGACTGCCATATTTGGTTGGGCTGCAACCCTCGAGGGTTTACCCCTGCCTCCCAGAGGGGACCTTTGGAACACACAGGATAAGCAACAATCACAGAGCGAGCATCTTGCAAAGTAATACCAGTTCGCTTTCCCACTGCCCCAGGGGTAAGGGGTCCCTCTGGTAGCTCAGGTATCACTGGCAGTGCCGGGGGAGCCCTACCACCCCCCCTACATGTCATCAGCCGTGACACCGGTTCTCCTTGTTCCTCAGATCTTTTTCTGCGCTCTGCTCTCTGTGTGTCCAGCACCCGTCGATCACTGGGATGCAACGGGGCGTCCTCAGAAGGTGATGGTGTCTTGCCCTCCTTTTCTCCTTCCCGCCATCTTCCTTCACGTAGTTCGCAATACCGCTGGGATCCCACATTGGCCCCCGGGACCCAATCCAGCAACCTATCAATCAGCTCCCTTTCCACACATTGTTGCAACTCGCCCCAGGGGTACTGAGGAGGTGTCGGATCTGCCGGTGCAGAAGGTGCCGAAGGTTCCGTGGGTGGCTGCTCTAGACTCCCCACTCGTAACGGGAACACCTTTCCCGACTCCTTTGTTCCCGCTGCGCCATAGCCTCCCTGCGCCTCCCCTTCCTCCGTTGGCTCAGTCCCCAGTAACGACGGCCCCGTCTGTGCCCCACAGGCCACCCCTTCAACTCGAGTTCACACTGGAGTTCCAGCCTGTCCAGTACAGCAGTACAGAAAAACAGCAGAGATGCCCTGGCCATCTGCCAGCCCAGGCACATGGCCATTGCTGTTATCAAAACGTTCCCAGGCACAGCGGAGTAAGATGATAAGCAGTTCAGCAGTACAGCAAGCAGAGAAAGCAAAAAGCAGCCACTAACGAGCATTAGACTCTAATATACAGTAAGGCAAGCAAGCCCCGTGGCAAGCACAGAAACCTGCCGATTAATAGCTAAACAGCAATACCTGCTATAACTTCGATCTAGCACGTTCCAATTAAATCTGTCGTTGTCTCGAACCCTTTGTACCCTATATTGGGCGCCAAAAAAAACTGTCGTGGTTTAACCTCAGCTAGCAACTAAGCACCACGCAGCCGCTTGCTCACTCCCCCCCGGTGGGATGGGGGAGAGAATCGGAAGAGTAAAAGTGAGAAAACTCATGGGTTGAGATAAAGACAGTTTAACGGGTAAAGCAAAAGCCGCGTGCGCAAGCAAAGCAAAGCAAGGAATTCATTCACTACTTCCCATAGGCAAGCAGGTGTTCAGCCATCCCCAGGAAAGCAGGGCTCCATCATGTGTAACGGTTACTTGGGAAGACAAACGCCATCACTCCAAACGTCCCCCCCTTCCTTCTTCTTCCCCCAGCTTTATATTGCTGAGCATGATGGTATGGCATAGCCCTTTGGCCAGTCTGGGTCAGCCCCCCCGGCTGTGCTCCCTCCCAGCCAGCCTGTGTCCCCTCCGAGACTAAACCCGTTGGCTTTTCGTTGCCAGGAACTTCATGCCCCATCAGCGCGCTACGTGCGGCAAGCCAGCACCGCTTTGCCACAAACCCCTTCTTGAGCACCCTTTCTACTGTTCCCCAGGCACGAAGCTGGTCACTGGCTCCTCCAACATTGCTTATGATCACTTCTGTCAGCTCATTGCATATTTTCCCCCAATTTGGGGTGTCCAAAAACTTCTGTGGGAGCGCCAAGCACTCCCCGGCATAGCATCCATTGGATGCGGTCGCCCGTGGGCCTTTTCCTTATCGCCCCATCCTCGCCCACCTCCGTCGCTACCGACTTTAGTACCTTTACGAGTTCTGCGAGCTCCATCGCTGCTGCCTGCAGCCGATCACGTCGGGGTCACCACTATGTAGCGTTCGTTACATATCAAGGTTATACCAGCGGATCTCCAGCCGACCCGGGCTGGGGAAGGAACAGTCAGCACACACAGTGTAGGTGTTCAGCTTCAATGTTTACTGCGCTGGGGAAGGAACAGTCAGCACACGCAGTGTAGGTGTTCAGCTTCAATGTTTACTGCGCAGTAGTTTACCTTTATACCCCCAGCAGTAGGCGTGTCATGTTATAAGGGGCGGAGACAAGGGAGGGTCGACCCTTAACTCTTTCTGTACATCGCGTGATCTTCCGGTCGCCAGCCCTTATCTTTACTACAAAGGGGTAAAAAATGCTGCACAGCAGCTGTGAGGGAGAGGAGTGAGAAAAATGTGAGAGAAATAACCCTGCAGACACCAAGGCCAGAGAAGAAGGAGGGGGAGGAGGTGCTCCAGGTGCTGGAGTAGAGATTACCCTGCAGCCTGTGGAGGACCCCACACTGGAGCCGGCTCCTGGCAGGAACTGTGGCCCATGGGGGTCCCCCACTGGAGCATGAGTAGAAAGGAGTGGCAGAGATGAAGCGTTATGAACTGACTGCAACCCCCATTCTCCATCCCCCTGCGCTGCTCAGGACAGCGGGGGGGGGGGGGGGGGAGGAGGTAGAACTGGGAAAAAGGGGGGATGGGAGAAAAGTGGTTTTAGTTTTGTTCTTATTTCTCACTATCCTACTCTGTTATTAACTGGCAATAAATTAAATTAATTTCCCCAAGTCAAGTCTGTTTTGCCTGTGATGGTAATTGCTGAGTAATCTCCCTGTCCTTATCTCAACCCACGAGCTTTTTCCATCGTATTTTCTCCCCCTGTCCTGTTGAGGAGGGGGAGTGAGAGAGCAGCTTCATGGGCACCTGGCAGCTAGCCACGGTCAACCCACCACAGTACTTTGTAGGGTTTTTTAATAATTGTTTTCTCTTTTCCTCTCTAAACAAAACATCTCAACTCAAATGGGAATCGCCTCATGCTTGGCTTAGAACTTCCTATTTCAAATGTTACTTTAAAGAGAATGATAACTTAAGAGTATTTTGAATGATAAATCAATATGCACTTTGCAGATAAAAAAAGCACGTTGGGAAGCACATCAGATTGTTTCCAAGGTCTAGATCAGTCAGTATCTCTAGTCTAATCAAACTGTCATCTTCATAATGTACCATTTTGCTGCTAGCTTCTTCTTGTCTTTCTAAATAGTTACAAGTATATCTGGCATTGCTTCTTCTAATATAGCATTTTAAGGCATTTCACTGTTATGGCTTAGCTGTCTTTAAAAATGCTGATGTATCCCAATTCTTTGACCCTTCTGTGAGCAAAGGACAACATGTAGCTTGAGTTGTGTATGGCTCAAGCCCACAAGATGCAGGCTAAACTGAAATCTGATGGTGAGAACCCATGAACCTTCAAAATTTCATTGCCTGTCAGAGATTCATCTTGTGCTGGAACTTGTATGTCAGGACCTCTGCATGTGTAGTGAATATGTTCTCTTGTTTTAACAGCTGCATGTTGACAGTATGGGTCAGGCCTTCTGGAGAAACCTCTTATTGTGGCTTGCATCTTATTTTGAAGTTGAAGTGACTGGAAAAAGTTGCCTCTGTACCTCTACTTCCTGCTAATAGATTCCAGTGTCCTTTAAACAACTACTGAGTTTTCTGGTGTGCTTCTTGCAAGTTCTGTAAAACTGTCACCAGGTTTATTTGCTGCTTAGGTGTAATTAGGGAATTCTACTAGATGTATATTTTTCTGTAGTAAAGATAAGGGCTGGCGACCGGAAGATCACGTGCTGTACGGAAAGAGTTAAGGGTCGACCCTCCCTTGTCTCCGCCCCTTATAACATGACACACCTACTGCTGGGGGTATAAAGCCCGGGTCGGCTGGAGATCTGGCGGGATAACCTTGATGTGTAGTGTTTGCTACATTTTTCCTTTACCAAAAAATATCTGATTTTTATTTCCCATTCATTACATGGATGTTTGTCTAGATGTGTGTATTATCTTTGCTATCCTCTGTTTCTCTGACAAAAATGGCTTTAATTAGGCTACCTATTTTGTAGCATATTTTTTTTCTTTATTCTGTAGTTATTTTGCATCTTATTATATTTTGTCCTACCTGAGTTCTTACTGGTTGATGCCTCGTTTGGCATTGCTTGACTACACTATAGTGGGGGGGAAAATATCCAATGTTCTCCAGAGGAGAAATTATTTCTTTATTTCAGTTTTTACCATATCTTTAGCTTCTCATCATGGTTAATGCTTGGATTCACTCCTTGGTAATCCATGCACACCCATAGTTTTGGCTGAATAACTAGAGTTATATTTAAATTTTGTGCCTGGGTGTTTGCCGTTTTAGGTATACTTTTAGCCTTCCTAACTATTTTTACCTATTAAAAATTATGCTTTCCATTGCCTTCAGAAGGGTTCACTTCCTATTTGGCTAGTGGTTCAAACAACAGTTTAAGCCATCTCCTAAATATTTCTGAAGAATGGCCATAAATAGCTGTTCTCCTGTGCTATAGAAATGTGTGTAGTTCATACAGTTTTTTAAATTGGAGATCTCATTTGCTATATTGAAACTGCTAAATATGTGGCTGCTCTTCAGTTGCATGGAAACCTAGCTATAAAATAAGGTTTAGAAAAGAAGTAATCGAGTTCCCTGGTATAGGTTCTGATCTGCCTGATATACTGTGTAAACAAATCATGTTTTCATTCTTCTGTGACAGCTAGTTACTAGGTTAATGAAATGTCAAACACCATAAAACAAATTTGGGTTCTGTATCTTTTACTACTTATCCCTAAGACCTAGAAGTCTTCAGTTACTCTTATATATCACACAGTGTAGATTTTACAGTGCTTGAGAGAAAATGCACTTCAATAGTTTATAATGGAATAATTTTTCAATGCTGATATCTTTCACATTAGTTTGAAAGTTTAGCTTCTGATATACTCTTTATATGTTTATATGTTCTTTATGCTTAGTTTACCACTTAGTCTATTTACCTTAATCCTTTTCTATGTTTAACAAACTTGGGGTTCAGGCTACCATCTTGTCATATTCCTGTCTGAAGCTTTGCATACTGTGAAAAATGTTTCACTATTCAAATTCTGAAATGTATTCCAAAACAAACAGTTAAAAAAAGTATTTGTGAGCCATGCCTACTCAGTCAGTTTACTGGAGAGCAAGGTTATCTGGTAACAGAGTGTAATCTGCGGTATGGGAACCAAATGTAACAGACTGTAAACCAGTTTAATCTCCTGTTTTAATTAAATCTAATGCTGTCATGCTACCAGTGCAATTTTTATTTCAATATATATGTATAAGCAGGAGGTTTCTTTATCATATTTAAAACTGCCCACATAAGGGTTTTTTGGGGGATCAGAATGTATCTGCTTCCTGGGTAACTTGTCCTCTCTTGTATTTTTTTATTTTTGTATTGGGTTTGCACAGCGAGGTTTTGGTAGCGGGGGGGGGCTACAGGGGTGGCTTCTGTGAGAAAATGCTGGAAGCTGCCCCTATGTCCGATGGAGCCAATGCCAGCCAGCTCCAAGACGGACCCGCTGCTGGCCAAGGCTGAGCCAATCAGCAATGGTGGTAGCACCTCTGCGATAACATATTTAAGAAAGGGGGGGGGGGGGGGGGGGAAATGCACAACTGCAGCCAGAGAGAGGAGTGAGAATATGTGAGAGGAACAACTATGCAGACACCAAGGTCAGTGAAGAAGGAGGGGGAGGAGGTGTTCCAGGCACCAGAGCAGAGATTCCCCTGCAGCCCCTGCAGAAGACCATGGTGAGGCAGGCTGTCCCCCTGCAGCCCATGGAGGTTAACGGTGGAGCAGATATCCACCTGCAGCCTGTGGAGGACCCCACGCTGGAGCAGGTGATATGCCCAAAGGAGGCTCTGACCCTGTGGGAAGCCCATGCTGGAGCAGGCTCCTGGCAGGACCTGTGGACCCATGAGAGAGGAGCCCATGCTGGAGCAGGTTTGCTGGCAGGACTTGTGATCCCGTGGGGGACCCACGCTGGAGCAGTCTGTTCCTGAAGGACTGCGCCCCGTGGAAGGGGCCCACACTGGAGCAGTTTGTGAAGACCTGTAGCCCGTGGGAAGGACCCACATTGGAGAAGTTCATGGAGAACTGTCTCCCGTGGGAGGGACCACATGCTGGAGCAGGGGAAGAGTGTGAGGAGGAAGGAGTGGCAGAAACAACGTGTGATTAACTGACCGCAATCCCCATTCCCCGTCCCCCTGCGCTGCTCTGGGGGAGGAGGCAGAGAAATTGGGAGTAAAGTTAAGCCCTGGAAGAAGGGAGGGGTAGGGAGAAGGTGTGTTAAGATTTGATTTTATTTCTCATTATCCTACTCTGATTTGATTGGTAATAATTTAAACTAATTTCCCGAAGTCGAGTCTGTTTTGCCCGTGACGGTAATTGGTGAGTGATCTCTCCATGTCCTCATCTCGACCCATGAGCCTTTTGTTATGTTTTCTCTCCTCTGTCCAGCTGAGGAGGGGGAGTGATAGAGTGGCTTTGGTGGGCACCTGGCATCCAGCCAGGGTCAACCCACCACAATTTTAAACAAAAGGAATGAAAAATGTTGTATATATTCTGAGGATAAACAGGACATAAATCTAAGTATTCAGTTGCAATTAGGGGGAGGGAAAGTTTAGGAAACTTGAATCTTAATCCTTGGCTGTATATTTATGAGAATTATATGTTTGAGAGGTAAAGGTTACTTAGTTTCCTAGCACAGTCTGAAGTGACTTTTTAATTTTTTTTTAAATTTTTGTTACTCTTCTTTTTGAGATTCCATAGGCAGAAAGATAATATGTATTTAAAAGATACCAGTATATTTGTTATTTAAAGCATGCATTTTGTAGTCTGATTCTGTTTACTCTAGAGGTGATGGGCAATGTTGCAAAAAAAAAAAAAAGCGCTATTTAATTTTTAAATTCTGAATGCCTTTCTTTTAATGGTGGTTGTAGCATCCTTTAATTTGAAAGTGGGGTGGGAAAACTCTGTATTTCACATTTCTTAGTACAACAGGGTGTAGCTCTACTGATGGGACAAGAAGTTTAGTTTGTAATGTTTTCTTTATTAATTTGATTTTTAATGTTTAAGAAACCTGGTTTATTTTACTTTTCAGCTCCCTTTTTCAGATACGGATTCAAAATCATGCTCTAACCGTAAGGAGATGTGAGGCTGACACTTAGTGTGGTTAACCCAAATTTGTCAAATCAGACCTATTCCTTTTGATTTTGCACTTTGCCAATTACAGGAGGATCATCTCTCTTCACTTTCAGATGTCTTAATTACTAGCTTGACTGAAATTACTTAGATGAGTAAAATAGGATTTGGTCTTAAACCTGCATCCCTTGATGTATTGGATATAAGTGGCAAGGGGGGTGGGCTGCAGGGGTGTGGCCTCTGTGGGAAGAGGTCAGGGACTGCCCTGTGGTGGACATAGCTGGCTTGGCAATGGACCCACCACAGGCCAAAGCTGAGCCCATCAGCAAAGTTTGTGGCACCTCTGTGAAAACATATTTAAGAAAGGGCAGAAAACACTGGACAGAGAGAGGAGGAGGGAACAAAAAGAGTGAGAAATAACAGAGGCAACACCAAGGTCAGAGAAAGGAGGAGGTGCTCCATGATGCTGGAGCAGATATTCCCTGCAGCCACTCTGAAACCCTGACATGTAAAATAGTGTAGATTTCAATTATTTCACCATTCATTTTTATCATCTTTTAAAAGTGTAGTACTCATTCAAAATATATGCATAAGTATACAAGAGCCTGAAGCTATCTACATAAGCATATCTTTAAGGTGAATTATAGTTACTCATTTATTCCAAAACTACTTTTACATCATCAGTACATCTGAGTTGCTATGTAATGTGTGGGTGATTTTTTTTTTTTTTTACAGATACCAAAGATGATGACTAGAAAGATTAAGCTTTGGGACATTAATGCCCATATAACCTGTCATTTATGCAATGGATACCTGATTGATGCCACCACTGTAACAGAATGCTTACATACTTGTAAGTAGGAATATAATGCTGTGAGTAAGCTAAAATCGGTTTTTTACTTGATGTGCTAGATGTTTTAACAGTTTTAGTTGAAGTTTAAAGTTTTACTGTGTATCAGCCAGAATAATGCAAGCTTTGCTATGCACTTATATTTTTTCAGCAAAAATATATTGTTTTGTGAGACAAATAAGGAAAACAAACTTGAAACCATATATAGTAAATAGTAATGTATATGTTTAGGAATGTAGCTTTTCCAAAGCCAAAATTGCTGTTGACTGAAACAGCTCTGGACCCAAAACTGTACTGATCAAAGATGTACTTATTTTTTCATTTTGCCTTAAGAGTCTAAAAATTAATTAGAAAAAGTTAACTTTTATTGAAAAGCAAGTTTAGCTTCATTAGCAAGAGCACAGCATAACACTGTAATACATACTAGGTATGGGATTCATAAAAAAAAGCTATGCTTTATCCTTTACAGATTATTTTTGAACCAATTCATAGAGTGTCAATAAGAAGTGACACTGCTATTGATGATATTCTGTTCCAGGCAGGATCCTGTTCAGGTAAGCATAAACATACTTTGCTTTTCTTAGGAGACCCCTGGTAATTCACACAGTGATTTTTGTAATTATATAGGCAATACTTCTTCCCTTGAATCCCCACTGAATGGGTGTGATTTTAGTATCATACTTCTGGGTTACTGCAGAAGAATTTTTGTTTTTTTTAAAAAGATGTGAAACATAAGAAAGTCCTGACAAATTTGGACTAGTAAAGATCTTATGGCTCTTCTTAAAAGCTGTATGGCCATCTCATTTAAAATCCAACATGGTAATTGTTAAAGGATGTTAAGAGCAGCTGCCTCCTCCAGCAGCTCCAGCCCAGGACTCCTCCCACCTGGCCGCTGGAGCCCAGTCTGGTGCCCCGGTGCCCTAGGGTCTCTGCCCAGGCTGAGGGACACGGCTGCTGCTTTCCTGTTTGCAGGTTCAACTAGTAGCAAAACTGAGCACGCATCCCAGAGACAGACAGACACACACACAGAGGACACTGACACGGCCAGTTACACAGACTGCCACAGACAAGGTGCTACCTTCAACAGCACCAACATATAGGACTCACATAAAACATAAAGTATAGACAGCCAAGTCCCCTTCCTCCTCTTTGGCTGGTAGAGACAGAAGGTCACTAGTGAAGGCACACACACAGCACTCTAGATTCACAAGCACATGCACATTCGCGGATCCCTTGAGTACTGGCACACCCCCTCTGTCTGCCCTGTACACCTGCCCGGATCCTGGGCCCTCTTACCTGCTTCATGGGTCCCTTACTCAACGGCTAGTCCAGCTTGATGCTTGCTAGCAAACACGCACTCACTCACATGCTTATCCCACATGAACTCCACATTCAGAAGTCCCCCTGGGCATACCAGCACAGACCCTTGTCTGCCTCATACCCCAGCCTGGACCTGAGGCCCCCCTACTTGCCGGCTAGTCCAGCTTGAAGTTTGCTAGCGAATACACACGCACCACCACCACCGCCCCCACCACTCCCCCCATGCACACCAGGTTTGGGGAAGATACAGACACTCAGCACATGCCAAATGCTGGCACCAGGCACACGGGCTGTGACCCGTGGTCTCGCTCCAGCCGCCAGCACTGAGCTTCTGAGTCATGCCAGTCCTCTCCAGTAGCTGGTTTTTCAGGACACACACCATACCCGCCCCAGTGGCCAGAGGCAGAGACCACTACTCGCTCCAGTAGCTGACACCACAGGCCAGGGGTGTCCAGTGGCTGGCACCAAATTTCACTCACATACAAGTCTCACCAGTACCTGGCACTTAGTCCTTGCATCACACATACACACATGATCAAGAGTGTGATTACACAGAGAGATAGTTAAGATTTAATGAGAAAATATAAGAAGATCAGACAGACTGCAGTCATCAGGCACAGGGCTCAGACAGACAAGCATAGTGACCAGCCCCTTTTATACCTTTTTCTGTCTCCTCCATCTTTGTTCTGCTCTGCTCCTCCCTTTCCCTGCACATCTCTTCATGGGTTTAAATAGTTCTATAGATTCCCTCACCCCTCCCAGTCCAGCGTCCCTGATCTCCCCTGGTTTACAGTCTCATCACTTGCAAAGTTAAAGTTGGTCTTCCTGGAAGTGGCACCTGTAGTTTCTTGATAACTCATCAATTAGTGCAACTGTCAAGGTTTATTTCTTGTCTTTGTCTCTGCGTTTGTTTTGTCAGGTCTGTGTCTCTCTGTTTTTATTTCCAGTTTCCCCTTTTTCCCTTAGATTCCCAACCCTGATCAGATAACCTTGCTGGAATAAACATTCTCACACTCACTCATGCCCTCATCAATTAGTGTGACTGACCAGGTGTGGTTCTTATCACTGCCTCCTTTATCATTTGTTGGTCAGGTTTGTGTTCCTATATGTTCTTGTTTATGGCTTCCTCCTTTTCTTATTATCCCTTTTTGCATTAAAATGGTCCTTGACCAGATACCCCTTCCACATACCCTTACAGTAACTGCATTTTTAATTTAAAGTGATAAAAATGCAATTAACTACAGTATTTTCCTCTTTCTTATATTCTAGAAATGGAAGAAATTAATTTCTTATCAGGCTATCCTGACAACTTAAATGAAACTGAGTATTAAACACATTCTGCTGAAAGGAATGAAGTACATAAGCAGTTTGCAGTACCTTCTATTTCAAAATATGTTTTAAGCAAATACTGGACCAATCTGAATGTTCACCAATGTATAGAAAGAACTCAGAGCACTCTCGTTCCTCACCTTTGCAATGAAGCTGTTGACTCAGGGCTTCTTAGACTCCCCCCCCCCCCCCCATTTTGCATGAGGTATCAGGTTTCATATAAAGACTTCTCATTTTGCACAGATGTAATACTTTTTCTTTTTTTAAAATCTTTCTGGCATATAGATAGAAGAGGAAAGTAAAGGTGCACAATTAAAATTCAATATTGCGTTATCTTAAATCTGTATTCAGTGAATGCTTTGTATTTGGTACAGAATAGATTTTTTTAAATGAAGTTATAAATATTTTGAAATAATAAAGAAAAAAGTATTAGCTGTTAGTAATATCCTACAGGTTAAAAGCAATTATTCATGATGACTAATCTCTCTGGGAAACTAACATTTTGCTAACAATTTTTTGTGTTCTTTTACTGTAATGAATATATTTTTCATCCTTGCCAATAATCAAATCACTTTTAATGTTCCAGTATAATTCAATGTAAGCCACTGCCATTTTGAACTATATGAAATGGGTTTGCATACATTTGAAGCCATACGTCTTCTGGCATACAGATCTTGTCTTTTAAATAAATCAGATTCTTATACTTTATCCAACCACAAATGCTTTCCATTTATTTTAATAAGAAACTGAATTCACACAACTTGTTATTTTTGTAAAGAATTTATGTGTTTGTATGTAAGTTTTTTTTTTTTAAATTATTCTAACTTCCTAATAAAATGTAACTTCGAAAATTATCTTATTGTTCTGCTTTAGTTATTGGCATAACAAGAAACCACTGAGCCTAATGTAACAGTATTCAAAATACTGAATTCAAGCTAAGAAAAATTAAACGCATGGGTCACATCATCTAAGACAGCTAGCACAGAGCAGCCCAAAGTCAATCTCATCTGCTACAGGAAGCTTCTGTTTTGAGCCATACAAATGATTCTTACAGCCACCATATCCAAGCTGCTTTTGCAAGATCTAAGCCCTGAAAAATAGAAATAGCTTTTGCTCCTTTCAGCACAAAATATATATGGGCTTTTTGGACCACCGGCACCTGGGACACATTATATCAGACTTCAGATTATTCTACTATAGTTTAGATTTCCCCCAACCAAAACATGTTGTATTGAGCTGTACAGAGCATTTGAGACAAAAGCTGAAGATGTAGCCTCTTGCATCTCTAATAATCTTTTATTATTTTGGTGACACAACCAATTAAAGAGGTTGTTCAAGTAAATAAGCAAACATGTATGTTGTTATGCAATTTATTAGACCACACAGATTGAAGCACAGGGTATTATTTCCTAGTGACTCAGGAAGAGACAAAAGGAACTAACATCTTAACTACCTACAATCCTGGTGGCAGCTGGTTACCAACACATAATTCTTACTATTACATTCTGAAAATGAAAACAACCAGTAACAATGGACTGTTTCATAAGAGTTAATACAGTTTCACAGTTGTTCTAGAGAGTTTATGTTTTGGTATCAACATTCGGATCTGTAATGGGTTAGCCTTGGCTAACAGCCAAACACCCACCCAGCTGCTCTCTCACTCACCCTTCTCAACAGGATGGGGGGGAGGGAAATAGGATAAGAAAACCTGTGGGTCAAGATAAAGACAGGGAGATTGTTTACTAATTACTGTTGTGGGCAAAACAGACTTGACTTAGGGAAAATTAATTTAACTTATTGCCAATTAAAATAGATTTGGGTAGTGAGAAACAAAAAGACCAACATTAAAACAACACCTTGCCTCCCCCCTTTCCCAGGCTCAGCTTCACTCCAAACTTCTCTACCACCATCCCCCCACACCCTGTGAGTGGTGTGGGACAGGGGGGATGGTGGGGTTATGGTCCGCACATAGCGGTTTCTCTCTGCTGCTCCTTCCCTCTCACATTTTACCTCTTCCAGTGTGGAATCTCCACAGGCTGCAGTTCCTGTCCAGAAAAAAATGCTCCGGCGTGGGTTCTTCATGGGCCACAGTTCCATTGGGAAATATCCATCTGCTCTGGCATGGGTCCTCCATGGGCTGCAGGGAATATCTGCTCCGCCGTGGGGCACCTATTCCAACGACGACCTTGGTGTTCCCTCTGCTATTTCTCACTTTTTGTTCCCTCATCCTCTGCCTGTTTGGCATTTCCTGTTCTTTCTTAAATATGTTTTCACAGAGGTGCCACAAACTTTGCCAACTGGCTCAGCTTTGGCCTGCAGTGGGTCTGCTGCCAAGTCAGCTGGAACTAGCTGTGTCCAGCACAGGGTGGCCACAGACCTCTTCCCACAGAGGCCCCCCCCAAAACCTTGCCACATACACCCAATACAAGATCAAATTATGTAAGCAAATGTTTTGCATCGGGAGGTGCTGGTCCATGATGATCCCAGTAAGAAAGGCACTCAGACTCTGTAAGGCATCATTAACAATGCTATTTATTAGAGCTAACACTATAAGGAGACAATAGCATAGATAGTCTTATATCCCTTTAGATGCTGGAAACCCCGAGTGGTGTAGCATCAAACAGGACTCCAACCCATGCATAGCATGCCATGCAGACCCCCATCAGTAGAAGAGGTTCCCCTATTTTGGTCATTCAAGCTATTATAGCATTTTTCTTACAAGAAAGCAATTCTATTCATCATTTCTCCTGTCAAACAGAAGCAATGTTTGCATGAGAACCTTTTGCTACACCTTTCGATAAAGGCAGGACACACAGGTCGCTTAGTCATCGATACTAAGTGGGAGCTGCCTGCAGGCTCCTCTGTTACAATGAGCTGGCTAAATTTATCCTGTATCCAGGAATTTATGCAGGACAACACAGGCCTGAAGGCCACGCTGTATATGCAGCATAGGCCTGGGCCCACTCAGGTTAACTGTACTGTGGATCACAAACTCCTCGATGTACAGTTTTCTTCTGGTCAGGACCACTACAGCGGAAAAGAATTGAAAGTGAACTGGTTAAAGTCACCAGGGCTTGTGATTCTGCATACTTCTGATGGGACTTTTCTATAAATGAAATCAAGCACAAAGTCTAACTATTGGACTCATATCAGCAACACTGTTATGCAACTCTGCTTCGTTACATCAAAGTAATCAGATTTATACTGATATGAATGAGAACATAATCAATTACTTTATTCTGCTCTCAGTTATTCTTTAGAGACTTCGCTGATATAATGATTTTGTTGGTATCACTGAGGGTAATATTTATCTGTAGATTATGAAGTGCTATCCTTACTGCAACTAAAAAGCCCAAGTTCTTCCTTCACCAGGAAACAACAGCACCTTTCTGTCTGATTCTGCCTCTGCAGGAATTAAAGAATGGAAGGAGAATTTGTAAGATGACTTTAAATTAGTTCCACACCTGCTGAATTTCAGTCTACAGAACAGGCAAATTGCCAGACTAGTGAAAGAAGGGCTGCAAAACATCTGAAAAACAAGAACAAATGCATTAAGATTCCTCTACTGGCAAACCTCAATTCTACGGTGAGGTAAAAAATCATTCTATCAGCTCTGCCCATGGAAACTCCCTATGCAACTAATTTCTGCCCTGGATCCATTTTTATTATTTGTTCCTCTCCTGCTGCTGGAATAGCTGTAAAGGGGCCACAGCAGGGCAAAGAACAGTTCTGAGACTGTGTTGTACTATGTATGTTTAATGTCTGAAAATGTCTTCAAAAGCCGTAAATATGAGAGAACCCACAAGTAATTGCTCTGAGCCCAGTATAGTACATCTATGAAAAAGAAACGTTCGAAAACAACTATAACATCCCAAACAGTAAAGGGCTTCATTTGACTGCTACAAATGTAGCTTAATGCTCAGTGTCTCAGTGACACTGGTGGCAATCCTGTAGTCCAGGTGCCAAAATCTCACAGATCTCTAGGATCTTTTCAAAAGAACATCTATCCTTCCTGTGGACTTCCAGATCTCTTAAGTAACACATGTAAAAAATATTTTTTCCATTATTTTATCAAAAATTAAGAAAAATTAAACAAACCCAGGCAAATACTGCAGTCTAGAAACAAGAGGACTTAATTTGACCCAAACCTAAGCCTTTCCCTATTAAGGGGTGAGGGTATTTAGAAGACACCCACTTCGGAAGAACTGACTTCAGAGTGGCTGCTGCATGCCCAGAACTGAACACACTGCCCGTGCCCCAACTGCTTGGTCATGCTGCCATCTCATGGGAAAGCCACTAACATCACCCTCATGCAATACATTACGTTTATTAGGAGCCTGGAAAAGGCAATTAGCGGTAGCACTCGATGACAGCTAAGGATACCTCGGTTAGCATGGTGGTACCAACAACCCTGAGGCCTGCCAAGCCTCATCCCACTCCTCTGAGCAAAGGCTGCTGAGAAGAACCAGGGCCCTTATTGCCACCTTGCCTCCTCCATCTGCCTCCCACGTTTCAGCAACCTAACAGCAGACCCCGATACCACTCACACCTCTTCTGAGAGGCAGCTGTTAAGAGGCCGCCTCAGGGACGGCTTCTTCCCGCACACACAGACCAGAGAAGAAAAACACACCCAAATAACACCATTACAACCCAACACCACAACCAGAAGCACTTCCATTCAGTACAGTGCACCGGTCCCGACATGCACTGCGTCCCCTCTGCAATGCACGCTAGGAAACATATTCCTCCTGTCGCAGTGCCCACCGGGAGATGTAGTCTCGTAAGGCAGAAAGGGATTTCTTCCGTTGGCTACACTTTATGTTTGTTAGGCCAGACGGCTGCCTGAACCTGTCCTGAACAGGCAACTCCCGTTACAACTAGGGGAGCACGAAGCATCTTAGCACCACTAGCCATCTTGTTTTCTGAAACCAAAAGTAATGCAAAAAAAACCCCTCCGCTTCTCTTCTAAAGGAACTCCTCTTTACCGCCTCGACTCTGCTCCAGCCAATAGACACCAGCGTGGCACTCTACGAGCCAATGGCCAGCTTCATCGTAGCTTGGTCACGCCCCTTCAGCCAATGCATGCGTCTTTCACCACAGGATGAATGCCCTGTCTCTGTTTTCTTGCCTGTTCATGGGAGGGGAGGGGAAGTGGGGTGGGTATGTAAGCAAGCGGGTTCCTTTACAGATGCACGGCGTAAGGAGGAGGTTGGGGTGAAGATGGCAGGTAGGTGGAATCTGGGTGCTTGTCAGCTCGGTAGGAGCAGCACTTAGCAGACAGTGAAGGCTACTGAGCTGTGCACTCGTTTTGTTAAGAGTTCTGTAATAAGGATCTTCATAGAGAATTTTCAGTGAGTAGGTGGCAGGTGTTTTGTACTTCAGGTGGTGATGGCTGAGTGGCTGGTGTTGGCTGTGGGAGGTCTTTGAGTGTTATGCAGTTTCTCTGTTGGAGTCATGCCAGAGGTTGCTGGCTAGTATGAGTATTCTAGGTTTTTCTCCCCTAGTCCTTTGTTTTAAAGTGGATACAAGGTTTGGGAACTGGCTGTTAAGTCAGAAGAGCTAAATTTCAAGTACCAGGTTTGCAAGACAGGGAAGTACTTGCTGCAGCTATTACCAACTATAGTGTAATGAGCAGAGTATCCCTCAGTTAATGGAGGGACTTAAGGTCTTGGATCTCAAGATGAGCTAGGGCTGGGGGAAAGAGCTGTGTAAAACTTTTTTTAATGCTGAACCTATGCTCAATAGGAGGAGAGGACCTACTGTGTGGTTTATGGGATTCTATAGGTTCTTTGTGTAGTACTACTACTCTGACAGGTAGTAACTTTTTTTCCCCTAAGGTGCATTAAGGATTTAACTGCCACCTTCTCTTCTAGAAGTACTTAAGATAGGTTATTGTCTTATCACTTACTGTCTCTTGTTTCTTTTTTGGTGTCAGTGCTTCAGTTTCTGTGTCTGGTATGGTGTGGGAACAGAACAGTAAATGGTGAAATTCATTATAAATGTGGGGGCATTACTAATCATGCTAATGTTATTTAGCTTGTCTTGAATTTGTATACTAGTGCTTGGTCTTTTCCTGTAGTTCCTATTGCACTAGGCCTGCTGCATGCACCCAATGAAAGATAATGTCTAATATAAGTAAAATGTAAAAAAAACCCCAAATACCCCCCCCCAACCAAACAAAAAAACCCTGACTTTACTGATAATAGGCTAATGCTTTAAGTTGTTGCAACTAGGAAAAGGTACTGCACAATATCCAGTCTATAAATATGGAGTACTGCAGAATCCACAGACTTCTTGAGACTTGAGTGGAATCTCCTTCTGTGGCTGCAATGCAGGAGTCAACTGGAATCAAATATAACAGACTTAGCTGAACTCATTTTTCTTAAGCTGTAAAATAATATGAAGTCCTAGTTAAGTCACTAGAAATTGTCTGGATTTAACATTTCATTCTTTATAATCTTGTTGTGAAGTTGTTGTAAATAACATGGTAAGTAGGGTTTTATTCCACGTTGTTTTAACGTAGTGTTAGTTTTCATTCTGAGGATCTCTTATAATATTTGAGGGTTGAGTCTGGATTTGATAGAAGTATGTCTGTAATATGTAAATATAATTGTAAGGTGGCTTTAAGGAAGTGGGGTTTTTGTTTGTTTTTTAACCTTATAAACAATATGTTACATTACCATATGTTCTGGAAAGCACAATAATTTTATTTTGTATCTGTGAAGTACATCCAGGATCCAAATTGAAGATGACTGTAGGTGTTAGTGGAACAGCAAAGTTGAGCATTGCTTGTGCTATCTGCCTGGGATTGACTGGAAAACCTTTTATCGTGTAAGCTGATAAGGTGAATACGAAGTTTTTTAAAATTTTGATGTTTAATCTGAGTTTTATTGAGGGCTCAGCCCATCAGAGGGGAACAAAAGACTGTCTTCATTGGTTTGGTGGTGGGTGTGTTTTGTTTGGTGGCTTTTGGTTTTGTTTTTTTTTTTAATAAAAATTAAGGTGTCTGAAGTGTAGAATAACCCTGGTCCAGAGAAAAAGGCTTTTACCAAAGGGATGGGCTTATTTAACTGTTTGTTGTCTTGACTGAATTGTAAGATGTGTGAATTCTCCTAGAACCTTACTAGACTAGGTGTTATGCTGGAAGATTTCCAGGCTTCTGTAGTGGGGTAAGAAAATGCCTCCTATTACATAAATAACATTCAAATAAGAATGCCAACTAAATTTAAGGAAAAATTATAATGAAGTCTACCATAAATTTCCAGATCTACAAGATCTATAGAAATAATGTCATTGGTGTTTCTGAGAATTTATCTAAAAGCCTGGAGCCATTAAACTTAGATTTAAATGCAAGTTGGATGATTTGGGGATAAGTGTTCCTATTATCTTCAATGGGACTATCATTTTTACTCACAAGAGATAATGTGCTGGCATAATAGTAGGAAGCTTGTTTGCATTGTCAGATGTTTTAGTTTTTCCTTGTGCTTTGTTGGATATTTTGGTTAGATGGAATATGTTTCAGTAGAACTTTGAAACACTAAATCTGGGTACTTAAATGATCTTATATATTCTCCAGTTACAGCTCAGTCTTGAGCAAATGTAAATATGGAAATTATCTGCATGGCAGTACTATATGTTAGTAGTATTTATTGGCCTTTAATAGTGTTATATATATATATAGAGAGAGAGAGAGAGTTAACATTTGGACGTGTTTTTCATTTGTATTGCCTGTTTCCTGAATTCATGGAAACTCCTTCATCTCTGTGGATTTGTTGATTATAATTTGTTCACTTTTGGAGGTTGAAATTGATCAGAAATTGTTAACATGTATAGGAAGCTCTAATACTGCTAATTAATGAAGAAGTTAATAGTGCCTTCCTTTAGTTATTGTTAATAGAAATCCAAAATAAATTTTTAACTGCCAGTTTTCAATAAAAATATACCACTACAGAAACCATATTCCACGAATACATATTTTCATAAGAGAGGCTTTTAAGTAACTGTTGTTTTGCAGTGATTTCTATAATTCATTTTGTAGGTTTGTCTCTCTGCAAAGCGGGGCCGCTTGAAAGGTGTAGTTGAAATTGAACTGTAAGTAGTAAAATTATATTTCCTCATACATTTTAATAAGATTATTTCCCCACACAGTCATGGGGGGGAAATACCTAATGTGCAGAGAGCTTTCTTTAAGCAGGTGCTGCCTCCCCCCCCCGCCCCCAATTTTAAGCTTAAAAACTTATCTGTTGTGGGTTAACCCTGGTAGGTAGCTGAATGCCACCCCACCCCCCCAGGTGGGATGACGGAGACAACTTGTGGGTTGAGATAAAGATAGCTTAATAAGTGAAGGAAAGAGGAAGGGGGGGGGGGGCAGCAGCAGGAAACACTGAAACAAGTGATGCAAAGGCAATCACCCCTTCCCACAAGTAGACCAATGCTCAACCAGTCTCTGAGCAAATGGCTACCTACCCAACCCCCCATCTCTTCTATTTCTATTGCTGAATATGATATTATATGGCATGGAATATCCCTTCGGCCAGTTGGGGTCAGCTGTCCTGGTTGTATCCCCTCCCAAATTCTTGCCCACCCCCAGCCTACTTGCTGGTAGGGGCAGAGGTAGAAACAAAAAAAAAAATAGATCGAATTCCAACTAATGTAATAATCTAGGTAAACTTTCACACGACAGAGCAACTGAAATATCATTTGGACTGATCTGTGAAAATATACCAGTAAATTACATTTACTTATGATTACAGGGTAATATTACATGCTTCCTATAAGTATTTTGTCCTCTCAACTAAAGAGTGACTATACTAATAGATTTCTTAAATGGGTGTGTTTTGCAAGAGAGTTTAACCTGAAGCTGCAGTAGCACAAGTTATTTTGATAAGCCATAACCTGATCTGTTTGCCTAAACTAAATAGGACACAGAGCTAATCAACTGATTCAGATCCTGAGTTAATTTTTATAAAAACTGTCTACCCTGACCAAATTGTATGAAAAGGAAATTGTGTTAATAAAAAAAGTACACGGCCTCCAAAATGTTACTAAGCCCTGTCCTTTACCTTTAACAGTATGCTGACTGAGTAGGCACTAGACAAATTTCCAAACCGAAGTGGTGACCAAAGTTTCGAGAGTGTATGACTAACTCATTACTCATTTGTTATTGATGCATCTTAACCAGACTAAATCTTTGAAGGTGTATCAAATTAGAGAACTAAATTGATAACCAATACATCTTTGCTGTTCTTCAAAAGCAGAAAAATGAGGAGGAAAAAAAGTATTTTTTCATACTGTATGGAATGTGTGTGTATATATAGCTTATTGATGGAGTTATGTACACTACTTTTTAATGTTAAAGGCATAGTGGTGCTGTGCACCTTCTGCATATCACTTACTAAATTTCATATATAAAAATGTATATAAACTCTTCACATTTCTAACAAATTTAAAATGGTTCCATTCATACATTCAGCACAAGTTTGTTTATAAGAATAACTTCCTCTGAGTTAAGATTTGCAGATATTCTTGAGACTTTCTATGTGACATAGGAAACATGGCAAGATTAATTCATTATTGAAGTAGTGGGCATTATCTGAAGCATTGAATCTGCTACTACTGTCCAGTTGTTTAATATAAAACACTTAGATGTCTTAGTTCTTCATGCAGTAACTCTAATATTTTTGTTGACATTCAGTGATCTTTGTTATTCTCAAAAGTGTAAACACCCTCTTTATTCATTGGGTTGTACTGGGTCTGTCTGGGATGGAGTTAACTTTCTTCATAGCAGCCCCTATGGTGCTGTGTTTTGTATTTTTGGCTAAACCGGTGTTGATAGCAATAGTCAAAACACTGGTGTGTTGATGCTATGGAAGCACTGCTTGAGGCTTCCTCTCTTTCCTGCTCTGCCCTGCCCCCCCCCCAAGCTACTAGGCTGAGGGTGGGTAAGGAGTTGGGAGGGGACACAGCCAGGACAGCTGACCCAAATTGATCAAAGGGATATTCCATGCCATATCATGCTCCCCAATAAAAGTTTGGGGAAAGGAGGAGGAAGGGGGAAAGTTTGTGATTATGGCATTTGTTGTCTTAAGCAACTGTTACATGTGCTGAGGCCCTGCTTTCCAGGAAGCAACTGGACATCTACCTGCCGATGGGAAGTAGTGAATTAATTCCTCTTTTTGCTTTACTTGTGTGTGCAGCTTTTGCTTTCCCTGTTAAACTGTCTTTATTTTGATTTGTGAGTCTTTTGGCTTGTGGGTGTTTGGCTCTTGGCTGGGGTCAACCCACCACACTGGTCTAAGACACCTCACAATGATATTATCACGTGAGGTTCAAGTGGTAAATAATACATCAGTATGCTTTATCAACAGAAAGTAATCAACCTTGAAAACAGCAGAAGAACAGATTGCAGCCTGAAATAGCCAAGTAGGCAATTTGTGCCAGTTTCTTCCTTAGGTATGGAAGAATTTTGAAAGATGGTGGATGCAACTGGAGCACTGTATTTTGAAAGGGTTTTGTAGTTTCTTATTGCCGCATCTTGTTGCAACATGGAGAAGGCTGAGGTACTCAGCAACTCTTTTGCCTTGGTCTTTACTGGTGAGTGCTCTAGCCGTGCTGCCCAATTCACAGAATCCAAAGGCAGGGACTGGGAGAATGAAGTACTGCCCACCATAGGAATAGATCAGGTTTGAGACCATCTAAAGAACCTGAAGGTGCACAAGTCCATGGGACCTCATGAGATGCATCAACAGTCCTGAGGGAACTGGCAGATGAAGTTGTTAAGCTGCTGTCCATCATGTTTGAAAAGTTGTGGCAGACTGGTGAAGTTCCCAGTGACCGGAAAAGGGGAAACATAACCCCCATTTTTAAAAAGGGGGGGGGGGGGGGGAGGAAGACCCAGGGAACTACAGGCCAGTCAGCCTCACCTCTGTGTCCGGCAAGATCATGGAGCAGATCTTCCTGGGAACTATGCTAAGGCATATGGAAAACAAGGAGGTGATTGGTGACAGCCAACATGGCTTCACTAAGGGCAAATCGTGCCTGACAAATTTGGTGGCCTTCTATGATAGGGTTACAGCATTGGTGGATAAGGGAAGAATGACTGTCATAATCTACCTGGACTTGTGCAAAGCATTTGACACTGTCCCGCACGACATCCTTCTCTCTGAATTGGAGAGACATGGATTCGACAGATGGACCACTCGGTGGATAAGGAATTGACTGGATGGTCATACTCAGAGTTGTAGTCAATGGCTTGATGTCTAGGTGGAGACCAGTGACGAGTGGTTTCCCTCAGGGGTCTGTATTGGGACCAGTATTATATAACATCTTTGTTGGAGACATAGACAGTGGGATTGAGTGCACTCTCAGCAAACTTGCGGATGACACCAAGCTGAGTGGTGCGGTTGATAGTCTAGAGGGAAAGGATGGCATCCAGAGGGACCTTGACAGGCTGGAGAGGTGGGCTCATGTGAACCTCATGAAGTTCAGCAAGGCCAAGTGCAAGGTCTTGCACCTGGGTTGGGGCAATCCCAAACATGGATACAGGCTGGACGATGAGTGGATAGAGAGCAGCTCTGAGGAGAAGGACTTGGGGGTACTGGTGGATGAAAAACTGGACGTAAGCTGGCAATGTGCTCTCGCAGCCTGGAAAGCCAACCGTATCCTGGGCTGCATCAATAGAAGTGTGGCCAGCAGGTCGAGGAAGGTGATTCTGCCCCTCTACTCTGCTCTTGTGAGACCCCACCTGGAGTCCTGTGTCCAGCTCTTGAGTCCCCAACGCAAGAAAGATGGGGACCTGTTGGAGTGGGTCCAGAGGATGGCCATAAAGGTGATCGGGGGCTGGAACACCTCTCCTATGAAGAAAGGCTGAGAGAGTTGGGGTTGTTCAGCCTAGAGAAGGCAAGGCTCTGGGGAGACTTTATATTAGCCTTCCAGTACTTAAAGGGGGCCTACAGGAAAGATGGGTAGCGACTCTTTATCAGGGAGTGTAGCCATTACCTCTCATCCTATTGCTATAAACTGAAAGAGGGTAGATTAGCTTAGATATTGGGAAGAAATTCTTTACTGTGAGGATGGTGAGGCACTGGAGCAGGTTGCCCAGAGAAGTTGTGGATGCCCCCTTCCTGGAAGTGTTCAAGGCCAGGTTGGATGAGAATTTGAGCAACCTGATCTAGTGATCCCCCCCATGGCAGGGGGGTTGGAACTAGATGATCTTTAAGGTCCCTTCCAACCCAAACCATTCTATGATCTTGCAGCACTTGGGAAATTTATTATGATCATTCAACATCATATGAGAGGGAGGAGGTAGTCATACTGGCATGATGGTGGAAGAAGGAAGGAACTGTGTGACCTTTAAGGCTTGCTAATTAGATAGCTTTGTATGTGCTGTCAGTTGAGACTGACAAGGAAAGCTGTTGATGTTCCCTATGTGTTTGTTTGGGTAGCAACACTAGCAGTGGTATCTTGCCATCCCACTAGTTCTGCTGTTGAGGTGTTCTTATACGCATTTCCCTACAGGTTTACTGTTTGAAGTCTTCAGGTCTCCTAGTGCCTTCCCTGTGCATTTACCTCCATGGCTTCTGCAGTCCTGCATCCCTGACTTTTCCAGTCAGTCTCTGCGTGTACTTTATGTACTTTTCACTGGTTACATCCAGTCAATTCCTCAGGATTGGATCCTGTAGTCGGTAAGCAAAGGGGAAGAGTTGTTCAGGCTTCTTTCTCTGAAAAGGAGACAGTCCTACTAAATGGCTGTGCAGCTATAACAGGGACTGATACCAGAGCCTTTTTGGTAACTTCTGTGGCTCAACAGTTTCTCGAGCATAGAGCAGGACTTAAAGGTGTTCAGGATCAAATTATGTAAAATTATCATGATGGAAAGTAGCCCCTAAAGGAGGGAGAAGACTAAAGAATGCCACATGCTGCTTCTGTAGCTGAATCCATGCTCAGACAGATTAGGGGTTTTGTGAGAATATCTAAGTTGTCTCATAATTGCACCTTAACAAAAAGTTATGGTGGGGTCCTTTCCAGTTCATATGGATCATCAGGGATGATAGTAAAACAAAACCTTGTTAGAGTTTAGACAAGCATCTACTTACTGTTCTGTTCAAGGAGAAAAACATTCAAGAAAAAATTATGAAAAAAGTTAAAATTTAGAAAATGAATACTTGTTTCCACAGTATTTTCTTATGTATTCACAATATTTGTTTAGAGTAGAACTTTCTGCAGACTCTACCAACATAACTCTTGCATTTAAAACAGCTTTTCTTTAGTACATATATATCAGTTCAGTGGATATTACTGTGTTATAGGTCTAGTAAATTTGCTATCTGTTAATTTGCTACAGGCAATGGGAAGCACACCTTTCACTCCAATCATGTCTTGAGCTGTTCCCTTGCCTTGGATGCTGCTGTCCTGATATCGTTACCTGATAGGCATATTCTTAACTTCCATGTTACATAACTTTTGAGTTAATCATAGCATTTATACTAGATAGATGTGGCATCAACAGCCTGAGAACCAACATTAGTAATACAGTGGAATAAAATCTTTCATTTTCTGAACTAGAATATCTTGTTCAGAAACATGATAGCCAATTGAAAAACAGCCAACCAATCCTCACCCTTAACAGCTACCCTCAAAAGCTGCCAACAAAGCCAAACAGCCCTGGACAAGAACAGCTAAGGTTTAAGCTTAAGTTATGCCAGAACAGCTCCAACAAAACCACATAGGGAATCCCTACAAATGTTTGGGGGGGGGGGGGGGGGGTGACGACTGTTTTAGGAGATACTCTGCTTAACTTTCAGAGCTATGATTATCTGACATGGAACTGTAAGTCAGGTGATCTTGATGAGAAATAGGTTGCTTTATTTAAATTCAATATTGCTGTATTGCATTATTTTAATACTACATTTTTATAATTTTTTTATTTTGTAGGATAAAGTTTAAGAATTTGCAAAACTGAGTAAGATTAAGTTGCTTGAAACCACTGAAGAATCTATTGGTCCTCCAGAAATGTACTAATTTCACTGTGAACTGAAAAACTTCAGGGGGAAAAAAAAAAAGAGAACTGGAGATAAACCTGCATGTTATAGAGACATAGAGAAGTGACTGTAGGGAGAATAGCATAATAAAATTTAATGTGAGATCTTATAGAAGAGGTAGATGGTATTTTATTTACAAAGTCTGTAAGTGGGTTGGCTTTACCCACTCATGCTCATTTTCTCTCAGATTTCATTTACTCACACACTCATGCTTGCAAGCACTAAGCCATATCTATGCAAGTGGACTGGATAAAGGGTACAAGGGATGCCCGTTGTCAAGTCCTCATCACTTCTCTGGGATTTTTGACTGTCAATAACTGTTTTCTGGACAGATCTTTTGTGCCCTTTAGGAGTAATCAACTGTTATGGGGTGATCCTTTGCCTCAGTCTTGCTGACTTCAACTTTCATAAATTTTGGACAAGATTGTTGCCTGTTACCTGTTTTTCCTTGTTTGGAATATAACAGATGGGCTAACAGGAAAAGGACTGGTGCATGCAATGTGCTGCAACCTTGTTGCCATCCTCCTGGCATAAGGATGCAGGGTCTTTCCCTGAAAGTCACCTGTGCTGTGATCTTACCAGAGAACAGGCTTTTTGATCTTGACAGAAATAATGTGTTTCTCAGTGTTACTGCTGGGAGCAGTTTTGGGAACAGTGTCTGTCTTTATCTATACAGGCCATTCTTGTAATCTTTTCTTCTGCTATTTCTTGTGCTTATGCACACACATGCATTTCTGTTCATATATGCTGCATTCATCTAACAACCTTAATATTTCTGTTACAAGTCTCTGAGATCTTTCATAAGCATTTTTACTACTTGTATTTAGCAGAATCAATTATGGTTGTTTAGAAGCTTCTAGATTAATGGAGGCTTGACCTGTAAGGAATAACTTAATTGGAAAATGTTTAAGCTCTTTTAAAAGGTTTTCTTCAGATTAAGGCTGCTGTTTAAGTTAGTTTTGTTTTCACAGAAAGTATGTGGTTAGGTACTTGAAAGAGCTGGACAACTATTCCTAGTTGGATTGTTCACCTCTAATTATTGCTGTACTAGAATGTCCTCTGTAGTGTTAAATTTCTACTTCGTTATTGTACAGGTGAGGTATGGACTATTTCTGAAAAGTGTTTTCATGGAGATAATGTAAAATATAAAAATATATTCTTATAGAAATTGTGCAAAGACAAAACTAACTCTGGAGAAAATGAGACAGACGATTGAACGATACAAACAAGATGTTGAGAGATACCATGAATGCAAGTGCTACCTAGACTTAATTGAGATACTTGAGAGGAAAAGGCCTTGGGTGGTAGGTTTTTATTTTCTTTTCATTATTTTTCTTACCTAAACCATTTTTCCTAAAACTGCAATATTAGAAATATGCCAAAAATTTCTTTAAAAGACTTTTGATCAGAGTGGCTTGAATTGCTTGGTGCAAACAGGACAGGTCTTGAAATACTGTTCTTGGCCTTTGATCAGAAGTCATCTTGCATACGTAGCTATACTTAAGAAGTTACTGCCCATTTAGCAAAGCCAGCAAAATGGGCCAAAAGCAGTACTCCTTTTATTTGTTGCAGACAGAAATGGCTTAATTTGAACTGTCTCTAGCTAGTCCCACTTCGTTCTTCCAACTGTAACTTTTACAGGTGTTCTGCATCGGAGGGAACGGTGCAGTGCAGGCTTCTTTGCAGATCTCAATAAGAAAGGCCTGACAAAAAATATCTTAAAATAGCTGTTTTAATAAGATAGAATAAAAAGAGGAATATAGATAGCGAGTAAATCTTACAACCCCTCAGATGCTGGGAACTCTGCTTTCATGCAGCTTCAGATGGACCCTGGATGGATTTTCCCACAGCATGCTGTGCAGATCCTATCTGTGGAGAGGTTCCTCTTTCCTTCTATACTGTGGTGCCTTTTATTTTGTGTAATAAAGCCATGTATCTTCTCCTGACAGGTTGGAATGATAACATCCACCAGTGCACAGCGCAGGCTGGCACGGGACATTCCAGCAGATTCCCTTACAGCAGCTACTCATGCTAACCTATGGGCTTCTCAAGTACAAGTAAAACCTGTGGGTTGAGATAAAAACAGTTTAATAGGACAGCAGAGGAAGAAAAAATAATGAGAAAAGAATATACAAAACAAGCGATGCACAATGCAATTGCTCACCACCCATTGACTGATGCCCAGCCCGTCCCCGAGCAGTGATTGCTGCCCCCTGGCCATCTCCCCCCAGTTTATATACTGAGCATGATGACATATGGTATGGAATAGCCCTTTGGCCAGTCTGGGTCAGCTGTCCTAGCTATGCTCCCTCCCAGCTTCTTGTGCACCTGGCAGAGCATGGGAAGCTGAAAAGTCCTTGACCAGTATAAACACCGCTTAGCAACAACTAAAACATCAGTGTGTTATCAACATTGTTCTCATCCTAAATCCAAACCACAGCACTAGACCAGCTACTGGGAAGAAAATTAACTCTATCCCAGCTGAAATCAGGACAGCTGTCTGAGTTCATACTGGACTTCTGTGTGTTCTTTCAAGCATCTTCCAAAGAAGAGACAAAGTTGAAATACTGGAAACTGTGTTGAAATAAGATATAGTGAAGATCTCTGACCTTGACTCAGTATTGTGGTGTGGTGGGTTGACCTTGGCTGGTTGACAGATAACCCACCCCCCACACCTAGTTGCTTTCTCACTCCCCCTCCTCAACAGGACAGGGGGAGAAAATAAGATGGACAAGCTCGTGGCTTGAGATTCTGTTTCTTCACTGAAAGGGTTATGAAGCACTGGAACAGGCTGCCCAGGGAAGTGGTTGAGTCCCCATCCCTGGAGGTATTTAAAAGATGGATAGACATGGTGCTGAGGGACATGGTTTAGTGGTGGACTTGGCAGTGATAGGTTAATGGTTGGACTTGATGATCTTAAGGGTCTTTTCCAACCTTAACGATTCTATGATTCTAAAGGCAGTTTAATGAGAAAAGCAAAGGCCATGTGTGGAAGCAAAGCAAAAAGAGGATATTTATTACCTACTTCCCATCAGCAGGTTATGCCCAGCTACTTCCTGGGAAGTAGGGCCTCAATACACATAGCAGTTGTTTTGGAAGACAAATGCCTTAACTACAAATGCCCTCTCCTCCCCCTTTTCCTCAGCTTTTATTGCTGAGCATGACATCATATGGTATGGAATATTTCTTTAGTCAGTTTAGGTCAGCTGTCCTAGCTGTGCCCCTCCCAAGCTCTTGCCCACCCACAGCCTACTGGCCTTTGTGGGGTGATTTGGAGAGAAAGCCTTGATGCTGTGGGAGCACTGCTCAGCAGTAGCCAAAACACTGGCGTGTTATCAACATGGTTCTAGCCACAAATGCAAAACACAGCATTATATGGGCTGCTATGAGGGAAGTTAACTTCATCCCAGCCAGAACCCAGTACATGTGGTCAGAGGCTACCACTCAAAACTTCATCTTGCAGGTCCCCTAGGTCTGCAGCTGGGACCCTGTGCTCTGTGTCCTTAAGAGTGTAGATTCCTTTTTATTTATATGCCAATCATAAGAAAATTGGTGAACCTGCCTTCAGTGCCTTGTACTTCCAGGCTTGAAGCTATTCTTCACGTGCTCAAGAATATATTGATGATTTTGAAGCCTTCTTGGCCATCCCTGAGGCTGACCCTTTTAAAAAACAACTGTGTTTGTCAAAGTTGTCAAACCAGATTGTGGGGCTCACTGAAGCCTGTTACAAGACTTTTAAAATAGAACCTCTTTCTGTTATCATACCTTGTCCAAGTTACACTAAGGTACTAGAGTACATCTGCCAAGTGATTATTGTGCTAGTAGAGGGGTGTCCAGAACTTATGCGATACTTGGTTGTTTCTGTGAAAAGACTGCTCCTATGTTCCTGAGTGTCATAGCTTCTGCCATGTAGTTCACATCCAGTCACTCATCTTGTACTGCCAATGAGAGAGGGGATATCTTATGTGTTTTTCTTGCCCTTTTTCAGTCTCTCTTTTTGAGTTATGAAATCTACCTGTTGTATTCTCCCTGAGAAAGAATTGAGATGGCTTTGTGTGCTTTGCGTATTCTCACACTTCACATGTGAATATATGATGTAGGGTAAGAGAACATGCTTTTTTGATGTACAAGCATAAATTGTTTGCTCACAGGTGATATGTAGACAAATAGACCCAACCCACATGGGAGATGTAGGCTCAAGATGAACCAGAAAGTACTTTAGAAGAGCGGAGCAGAGCAGTTTTACCTTTTCTTTCATGGTTTACGTTCTCGTATTGTAATTAAATGCCCTTCTTGGAGGAGAGAAAACGGCATAACCAGTCCTTCCTTGATGAGATTAGGAAGCTATGCAATTGTATTGGGTTTACATGGCAAGGTTTTGGTAGTGGGCGGGTGGGTGGGGGGGGGTGTGGTGTGTGTCTGCAGGGGTGGCCTCTGTGAGAAGAGATCAGGGCTGCCTCCATGTCTGACAGAGCCAGTTTTAGCCAGATCCAAAACTGCTGGCCAAAGTGAAGCTGGTGGTGCCTCTGTGATAACATATTTAAGAAAGGGTAAAAAAACACTGTGCAGCAGCTGGGAGAGAAAGGAGTGAGAAAGTGCAAGAGAAACAACCCTGCAGACACCAAGGTCAGTGAAGAAGGAGAGGGAGGAGGTGCTCCAGGCGCAGGAGCAGAGATTCCCTTGCAGCCTGTGGAAAAGACCATGGTGAAGAAGGTTCACTATAAGTTTTTAAATAAATGGAAATCCAAAGTCAAGCTTCCCCACATGGTGCATGAAGAATCTTTGAATTAAGTCTTTAGCCCCTTCTTAGAAGTTTCCTCTCCTATATTCCCCTGTGAGTAATGTATGTGTTGCACTCTGGCGTCTGTCTATTGTTTTCTACTTAAAGATGCCCTTTCATGTGTTGAGGGTTAACTGGAAATTCATTATTAGGAAACAGGATGTACTTAATAGACAGGTAGATTGTAGGAGTGTAGTCCGATGGATGGTGTTCATATATTAAAAGTTTAAATGTAAGCAGGATGCCCTTTGAAATGTCAGTAATAATTGATTTTGGATTCTTTGATGTAAACCAACCAAGGACACTATGGAAACAATGGACAACATACCTGCCCTTTCTATGAACTATCCTCATTATAATACTAAAAATCACACCCCCTACTGTGGGACCCTCCTCTGATTAAGGGGACCCCCACTCTCTGAGCATGCTCTGTAAAGATGTACTTATCTTGTTACCAAATTAGGAATGTATATTAACATATACCAATCAGGTAGCAAAAAGGCTATGTAATGGATTACGTATGTTATGGTTGTACTGTATAAAAAGGGCCGTTGGTAGAAATCTCGTGTGCTTGATTTGTGGGAAACCACCGAGCACCCAGGCTTGCGCAAACCTGAAATAAATAATCAATGTCTCTCCTGAGTGTGTGATTATTGGCCTATTGCACACCGGGCAAAGAATCTGCTTTTCGGACAGCACATAGGGAAAACTCAGTATATCTTAGCTGAATTATGTATTATCTCAAATGAAGTATATTTTGAAATAATACATTTCAAGTGTCCCCTTTCCTTCTAACTTATTCTTAAACTTTGGCTGTGATAATTTTTTTTTTTCTTCTGTAGCAGTTCTGCATTAAGAGAGTCTTGCCCCAAAGCTGACCTTGAAGTGCTAAGATGAGCTTTATCTCCCAAACAACTTTGAGCCTTTAGAATATCTGAATAAATATCTGGTTAAGATTTGAAGAAAACCTCACTTATTCCATCCAAGAGAAGATCACATATGTTCCTTTTGTGAGGTCTTAGCACTGGGATATTGCGGAGAGAGCAGCATATTTGTTGTGGGGGTGTCTGTGTATGTTTGTTTTTAAACGCTTAGATGGAAAGACCAAAAAAGCATGTGTTTTTGAACAAGCCAAATTAGCAACAACAGATTTCTGGGGGTTTTATTTTGCCATGACAGTTTAAGTGAGAACCTTAGTATTATTTTACCGACTTCTGGTATTTAATTCATTTAATGAGCCTAAGAAGCAAATCTGTGTTTGACCCACATTGAACATTAGGGAGGACTATTAGCTCCATCTGCTCATTAGATAATTGTCACAGTTGCCTGTTTATGATTGTTTGAAAGAGCCTTGCTAAATTCTCTTGCTTTGTTAGCTTGTTAACTTTTAGGTTCATTTGTTGCAAATGTCTTTAAATAATTGATGTTAATACTCAGTATGCACATAGCAGCATTTACTACTTAAGCCAAGTTTTAAGAAAATGCAAATTCTGGTTTTCTATGTATAAATTTCCAAACTTTTAATTAAATACTGTCAACAAACATATGTTCAAACACCAGTTCATGAGAAAACATTGGCTACAGGTAACTATATTTTCTTAAACTAGCTTCTCATTTTGCACATGTGCTGGTTTTGGCTGGGACAGAGTTAATTTTCTTCATAGTAGCTAGTATAGGGTTATGTTTTGGATTTGTGCTGAAAACACTGTTGAGAACAGAGGGATGTTTTAGTTACTGCTGAGCAGTGCTTACACAGAGTCAAGGCCTTTTCTGTTCCTCGCACTGCCCCGCCAGCGAGTAGGCTGGGGGTGCACAAGAAGTTGGGAGGGGACACAGCCAGGACAGCTGACCCCAACTGACCAAAGGGATATTCCATATCATATGACGTCATGCTCAGCAATAAAACTAGGGAGGAGTTTGGCGGGGGGGGGGGGGGGGGGCGATTGCTTGGGGACTGGCTGGGCATCGGTTGGTTGGTGGTGAGAAATTGTTTTCATTTGCATCATTTGTCTTTCTTGGGTTTTATTTCTCTCTTTGTTATTTTCCTCTTCCTTACAACTTAGGTGGTTTTTTTTTCCAATTATTAAACTGTTTTTATCTCAACCCATGAGTTTTCTCACTTTACCCTTCTGATTCTCTCACCCATCCCACTGGGAGGGGAGGGTGAGTGAGCAGCGATGCGGTGCTTAGTTGCCGGCTGGGGTTAAACCACGACAGCACAAAACCAATTGTACCACTGATGAGCACAACAGAATACAAATTGCTTATGAATACAGAATTTAAGTGAATTCTGTCATCTGGTAAATGCCTTCCAATAAGTTGTAATCTGAGCCCCACGCTAGTATAGAACTTTCCCGAAGTGCCCAGATAGAGCTCTTTCCAAGTTAGTTCTTATGCTTTTGGCTGAAACAAATTTAAAGTTCTGTCTAGGCTAGGATTTTTCCTGGTAGCATCTCTGTTGGAAACAGTAATTCTTTCTACTTAGATTTACTTTTATATCTAGGTGGCTTTCATTGAGGCACCTTTAGAAAGTGAACAGGAATCTTTAGCATTGCCATGCACTTTAGAATACATAGGAGGGAGTGGGAATCAACACTTGTGTATTTTTTTTATTTATTTATTTACATATATTTAGCATGTGGATATGACAATCAAGTGGCAAAGCTGAATGAAAATTGATTTACCTTGCTGTTAACCCGTTAGTGCATTTATTCTAGCATGTGCTTCACAGCCACATCAGATGTCTATTGTTTTCCAGTCTTTCTTTTGAATGTTGAAGTTTTCCTCTGCCCAAATGCAGGTGCTCTTTGTACCCTGAAGAGTTTTACTTGCCTCGGGTTTGGATCATGCATATTCAATGTTGAATCTATTTCAGATTTTTGGTGCCTAGAGATGAACACAAGATCTTACTTCATGCAGCTTTGCAAGGCTTGAAGTGGGAGCTTTATGTACAATTGAAAGCTGAGGTTCCCCACTTAAGAGGATTCAGAATTTACTTTGGCTCTAGAAATGATAGAGGCATGAGTATAAAATTGATGTTTCTTTTATGGAGGAAAAAAAAAAAATAATCACATGGGTGTGTTGCCTTTCCCTGGATCCTTTGCATTCATTATCATGAGGTCAAACTCATACATTTCAAATGAAACCAATTGGCTTTTAAAACTCTGGGATACAAAATAGACTCCAGTTTCAATTTAGAAGCTTCTAAAATGTTCCTTTAAAAATGTGGTTTTTTGAATGTAATACAGGTCATATATAGATATGTAATGGAATATAAGCATTGCCTTGTACAGTTTTATTATGTCATTCTGAACTGACATAAATATCTTGGCTGTGACTAAAAGGGCCATCCTCCACTTCTGGCTATATTATCTGTATAGCTTTAATGCCAGTCCTTCATGCCACTGTGTAAAACTTGCCTCCTTTTCTAGCATTAACTTTGTAGAAGTGGAGAGGGGGAAAAAAATCTAAAAAAGGTGCTGCTTTTTTTTTTTTAAACCTTTCTGAAAATATCAACACAGTATAGGAAAATATCTTTCCCGGTGTGTTTGGGAAGTTTGTGAAATGCTTAACTGTATTGCACAATTTTTCCTAGTGCTCTGTGGAGGGAAGGGAAAACAGAACTTTTGAGTTGATTTATGCTTTACAGAACAGCAACCCTAATTCTTCAGTGAACATAAGAACTCTGCTGGTGATCACTCATGATAGCATCTGTTACCACTGCTTCTGTTGTACTTAGTAAATAAAGATAAGTTAAATTGCCAGAAAGTAATGTGAGCTGTTTATCAATGATTGTGTCCCATATTTTAAAATGTAGAAAAAACACTTATCCAAATATATAGTTTCCAAATGATGAACACTTCAAGGTTTTTTTTGCTACTGCAGGGCTCCCATATTTAACTAAAATACACAAAAATTTAAAAATGGGGTGATAAAGCAAGCTCTCCAAAGCATAGGATTATAATTAAACTTCCCAAACTGTCAGAAGTTCTGAAGCAAAATATTGTGCAGATGGATTTTAGCTTAGGGTTTTGTGCCTCCTAGAAAAAGTGAAAACAGTGCATTCGTATGGTGTAACTGTCCATTAAAAAGATGAATTGCATGTGTAATCACTGAGTAAATGTGTAGTTAAAAAATCTTTTGTATTAAAAGCTCCCAGTCTCTTGGTACATGATCCTTTCCAGTTCAGAGTTGTTGGCAGCTCCCACCTATCTGCAGCTCAGTGCTCACTTGAGCTGGAAGACAGCAATAAGCAGTTATTCCCAAGCACTTCCTATTTTGTTTGTGGAAGCAACAGGTCTGAGGTAGGGAGTGCATGTGTGGGAGATAGGTAGGTGAGATTTCTGGGCACAGAGAGGAAGAGATACTTAAGGCTCTCCAAGCTTTTTTGCCTGGATACTGCTGTTTTACAATAATCTTTAGCTTAGTGTTTTATGAAGGTAGTAGCATTCTTTATAGAAGTGTATTGGGTATATATGGCGAAGTGTTTTGGTGGGGTGGGGCACAGGGGTGGCCTCTGTGGGAAGAGGTTAAGGGACTGCCCCGTGGTGGGTTGTTGTGTTTTAACCTGGCAGGAAGATAAACACCACACAGCTGTTTGCTCACTCCTCCCCCAGTGGGATGGGGGAGAGACTTGGGGGGGGGGGGGGGGGGGGAAGTAGAATTCGTGGGTTGAGATAAAGACAGCTTAATAGGACAGAAAAAGAAGGGAAATAATAATAATGATAAAAGAATATACAAAATAAGTGATGTACAATGCAATTGTTCACCACCTGCCGACTGATGCCCAGCCTGTCCCTGAGCAGTGGTCCCTGGCCAACTCCCCCAATTTATATACTGAGCATGATGTCATACGGTATAGAATAGCCCTTTGGCCAGTCTGGGTCAGCTGTCCTGGCTGTGCCCCCTCCCAGCTTCTTGTGCCCCTGGCAGAGCATGGGAAGCTGAAAAGTCCTTGACCAGTGTAAGCACTGCTCAGCAACAACTAAAACATCAGTGTGTTATCAACATTGTTCTCATCCTAAATCCCAAACACAGCACTGTACCAGCTACTAGGGAGAAAATTAACTCTATCCCAGTTGAAACCAGGACAGTATCCACCCCTTATTCTATACCATCTATATCATGCTCGGGTCCCACACTTTCCAATACATTCCAATTAATCACCACCACTTTCCCTGTCTTTTGATATATATGCACAGACATCATTCCCTTAGTGTGGGATAGTGTTTACCTATTAAACTGTCTTTATCTCAACCCGTGAGTTTTCTCACTTTCACTCTCCTGATTCTCTCCCCCATCCCACTGGGAGCGAGTGAGCAAGTGGCTGCGTGGGGCTTAGTTGCCGGGTGGGGTTAAACCACAACACAGGTAAAGCAAAAGCCATGCGCTCAAGTAAAGCAAAATAAGGAATTCATTCACTGCTTCCCATTGGCACGCAGATGTTCAGCCATCTCTAGGAAAGCAGGGCTCCATCACATTGAATGGTTACTTGGGAAGACAAACAGCATAACTCTGAACGTCCCCTACTTCCTCCTTCTTCCCCCAGATTTTTATTGCTGAGCATGATGCCATATGGTATGGAATATCCCTTTGGTCATTTGGGGTCAGCTGTCCCAGCTGTGTCCCCTCCCAACTTCTTGTGCACCCCCAGTCTACTCGCTGGTGGGGTGTTGTGAGAAGCAGAAAAGGCCTTAACTCTGTGCAAGCACTGCTCAGCAATAAGGAAAACATCCCTGTGTTATCAACCCTGTTTTCACCACATATCCAAACCATAGCCCCATAATAGCTACTATTGTAGCAAACACTACACATCAAGGTTATCCCACTAGATCTCCAGCCAACCCGGGCTTTATACCCCCAGCAGTAGGTGTGTCATGTTATAAGGGGCGGAGACAAGGGAGGGTCGACCCTTAACTCTTTCCGTACAGCACGTGATCTTCCGGTCGCCAGCCCTTATCTTTACTACATTTCCCCCTCCCTTAGCTCCAGTAGTTCTGGATCTTGCTGGGGAAGCTGCGTGTAAAATAATCGATATATGGTAAGACTTATACAGGCACGCATCCGTTACGTTCATAGATTTTGCCCAGTCCAGCCAGTAGTTCGTCGCGGCTCCCTCATTACTCCCCCACACCATCAGGATGCATAGGGAAATGGTAACCTGTCAAGACAAGACTCAATAAATTGATTAATGTCTATACGGTCGAATATTTAGACTGGGTACCCATTCTAGCGTCCCTTTCTCGGTTTGCACACACGCATACCCACGTCCCAAGCAACGGAGGGAATAAGGGCCCCCCCATTCACGGGTTTGCAGGTTCCGTACTTGAACCAAAGGGTAAGGCCCTTCGTTCTCATCGAGCCGGAAATGTGCCTGGGTTGCAGTCTGGGTTTTATAGGTGTTCCCTCAAATGGTATGATTTAAGGTAATTAGTGCCGTCGTCAACAGACGCTGTGCCCGAAATAAGGGAGGGTCAAGGGGAGGGGGAACCCCTGTTCCTGGGCTTATCTTTTCCCCCTCCCTAAGTCGGTCGAGTAACCCTTTTAATGTGCGGTGCGCGCGTTCTACAATGCTTTGGCCCGTACTGTTATAGGGAATGCCATGACTCAACTGAATATCCCAGCGCGCGCAAAAGTCCTTTGTCTTCTTGCTGACATATGCCGCTCCATTATCTGTTTTAATTTTTGTGGAATGCCAAGTTGCGCCATACAGTCCTGCCAATGTAAAATAACTGCGAGAGCATTTTGTTTAGCATGCATAGTGGCTAAAATAACTCCACTGCAGGTATCAACTGTGACATGCAGATACTTACGTGGATTAAAGGGTTCATAAATCATAACATCAGACTGCCATATTTGGTTGGGTTGCAACCCTCGAGGGTTTACCCCTGCTTCCCAGAGGGGACCTTTGGAACACACGGGATAAGCAACAATCGAGGATCCCTCGTCGCCCCCTTCGTCCTCACTGCTATCAGAGCTCATGGGGTAATCGTGTACAGGCTCCCTCCACTGTGAGGGAATACCAGTTCGCTTTCCCACTGCCCCAGGGGTAGGGGGTCCCTCTGGTAGCTCAGGTATCACTGGCAGTGCCGGGGGAGCCCTACCACCCCCCCCCCCCAAATGTTGTCAGCCGTGACGCCAGTTCTCCTTGTTCCTCAGATCCTTTCCGTCGATCCGCTCTCTGTGTGTCCAGCACCCGTCGATCACTGGGATGCAACGGGGCGTCCTCAGAAGGTGATGGTGTCTTGCCCTCCTTTTCTCCTTCCCGCCATCTTCCTTCACGTAGTTCGCGATACTGCTGGGATCCCACATTGGCCCCCGGGACCCAATCCAGCAACCTATCAGTCAGCTCCCTTTCCACACATTGTTGCAACTCGCCCCAGGGGTATTGAGGAAGTGGCAGATCCGCCGGTGCAGGAGGTGCCGAAGGTTCCGTGGGTGGCCGCTCTAAACTCCCCACTTGTATCGGGAACACCTTTCCCGACTCCTTTGTTCCCGCTGCGCCATAGCCTCCCTGCGCCTCCCCTTCCTCCGTTGGCTCAGCCCCCAGTAACGATGGCCCAGTCTGTGCCCCACAGGCCACTCCTTCCCAGCCAGCCTGTGTCCCCTCCGAGACTAAACCTGTTGGCTTTTCGTTGCCAGGAACTTCATGCCCCATCAGCGCGCTACGTGCGGCAAGCCAGCACCGCTTTGCCACAAACCCCTTCTTGAGCACCCTTTCTACTGTTCCCCAGGCGCGAAGCTGGTCACTGGCTCCTCCAACGTTGCTTATGATAGCTTCTGTCATCTCGTTGCGTATTTTTCCCCAATTTGAGGTGTCCAAAAACTTCTGTGGGAGCACCGAGCACTTCCCGGTGTAGCATCCATGGGATGCAGTCGCCCGTGGGCCTTTTCCTTATCGCCCCATCCTCGCCCACCTCCGTCGCTACTGACTTTAGTACCTTTACGAGTTCCGCGAGCTCCATCGCTGCTGCCTGCAGCCGATCACGTCGGGGTCACCACTATGTAGCGTTCGTTACATATCAAGGTTATACCGGCAGATCTCCAGCCGATCCGGGCTGGGGAAGAAACAGTCAGCACACGCAGTGTGGGTGTTCAGCTTCCTCGTTTATTGCGCAGTAGTTTACCTTTATACCCCCAGCAGTAGGCGTGTTATGTTATAAGGGGTGGAGACAAGGGAGGGTCAACCCTTAACTCTTTCCGTACAGCGCGTGATCTTCCAGTCGCCAGCCCTTATCTTTACTACATGGTGGATGAGGGGACAGCTGTGGATATTGTCTACCTGGACTTCAGGAAGGCCTTTGACACTGTCTCCCATAAGATCCTCATAGAGAAGCTGATGAAGTATGGAATGGATGAGCAGACAGTGGAGGTGGATTGAAAATTGGCTGAATGGCCGGGCCCAGAGGGTGGTGATCAGTGGCACAAAGTCTAGTTGGAGGCTGGTAATTAGCGGTGTACCCCAGGGGTCAATACTGGGTCCAGTCCTGTTCAGCTTCTTCATTAATGATCTGTATGATGGGGCAGAGTGTACCCTCAGCAAGTTTGCAGATGACACAAAATGGGAGGAGTGATAAGTCATAGGGTCATGCTGCCATCCAGAGGGACCTTAACAGACTGGAGAAATGGGCTGACAGGAACCTCATGAAGTTCAACAAGGGGAAGGGCAAAGTCCTGCTCCTGGGGAGGAACAACCCCATGCACCAATATATGCTGGTGGCCACCCATCTGGAAAGCAGCTTTGCAGAAAAGGACCTGGGGGTCCTGGTGGACACCAGGTTGAACATGAGCCAGCAACGTGCCCTTGCCACAGAGAGGGCAAATGGTATCCTGGGCTGCATTAGGAGGACTGTTGCCAGCAGGTCGAGGGAGGTGATCCTTCCCCTCTCCTCAGCCCTGGTGAGGCCACACCTGGAGTCCTGTGTCCAGTTCTGGGCTCCCAAGTACAAGAGAGACATGGACATGCTGGAGAGAGTCCATCAAAGGGCCACGAAGATGATTAAGGGACTGGTGCATCTCTCCTATGAGGCTGAGGGGAGACCTTATTGCTTTCTAAAACTACCTGAAAGGAGGTTGTAGCGAGGTGGGGGTCGGTCTCTTCTCCCAAGTAACAAGTGATAGGACAAGAGGAAACGGCCTCAAGCTAGGAGAGGTTTAGGTTGGATATTAGGATAAACTTCTTCACTGAAAGGGTGGTCATGTGCTGGAACAGGCTGCCCAGGGAAGTGGTTGAGTCCCCATCCCTGGAGGTATTTTAAAGACGGGTAGACGTGGTGCTTGAGGACATGGTTTAGTGGTGGACGTGGCAGTGCTAGGTTAACGGTTGGACTTGATGATCTTAAGGGCCTTTTCCAACCTTAACGTTTCTATGATTCTATGAAAGGCTGAGAGAGCTGGGACTGTTTAGCACAGAGAAGAGAAGCCCCATGGGGTCATCTCATCAATGTATATAAATACCTGAAGGGAGGGTGCAAAGAGGACAGAGCCAGGCTCTTTTCAGTGGTGCCTAGTGACAAGACCAGAGCCAATGGGCACAAGCTGAAACACAAGAGGTTCGATCTGAACATAAGGAAACACTTTTTCATTGTGAGGGTGGTAGAACACTGGCACAGGTTGCCCAGAGTTGTGGATTCTCCCCCCTTGGAGATATTCAAAAGCTGTCTGGACACGGTCCTGGACAACTTGCTCTAGGTGGCCCTGCTTGAGCACGCGGGTTGGACCAGCTGATGTCCAGATGTCCCTTCCAACATCTACCATTATGTGATTCTGTGTGATTCTGTATACTAGAGGAAAAGAAAAATGAATTAGACAACTAACAGCAAAAATAAAATAGCACTTCTGTATAAGTCTGTCATTACTAGAATAGAATGTATGTAGCAAAATAAAAGGTAACATTTCAAGCTTTCTTGAGTGTAAACTCAGCTTTTAACTTTTGTAATTACAGTATTTTTGTATATAATTGCTCTTCCTAAAGGAAAATTCAATTATTAAAACTGGTTTTACATGGATATTTCTAATTCTAGGTCAAAGATAAATGGCTGAACCCCTTGAAAAATCTGGTCAAGCAAATTAATGAGAAGTTTAATAACTTCTTAATTCTATGTAGTGTGGTGGTGAAGTTGATCTTCATGTAGGAAACAAGGTATGACTTAATTTTCATATGGAAGAAGAAATTCATGTTGTCATGCATCTTCCTTGTGGCTGGTCTGGCTGGGATGGAGTTAATTTTCTTCATAGAAGCCCATATGTTTCTGTGTTTTGTATTTGTTACTAAAACAGTGTTGATAACACACCAATGTTTTAGCTGTTGCACACCCTCAAGGCCTTTTCTTTTTCCTGCTCTGCTCTACCAGCAAGTGTTCTGGGGGTGTGCAAGAAGGGAAAGGGACGCAACCAGGACAGCTGATCCAAACTGACCAAAGGGATATTCCATACTGTATGACATCTCGCTCAGCAATAAAAGCTGGGAACATGTTAGTGGTTATGGCATTTGTGTTCCCAAGCAACTGTTACACATGCCGAGGCCCTGAATTCCAGGAAATGGCTAAACATCTGCCTGCTGATGGGAAGTAGCACGAATTCCTTATTTTGCTTTGCTTGTGTGTGCAGCTTTTGCTTTCCCTATTAAACTGTTATTATCTTAATCCATGAGTTTTTCTCGCTTTTGCCCTTCAGATTCTCTCCCCCTTCCTGTTGCCGGGGGAGTGAGCGACTTGGTGGGGGCTTAGCTGCTGATCATGGTCAACCCACCATGCGTTGTGTTGTTCATAAGCCATTCAGACTGCGAGTCTGTTGAGATTGATCTGACCATCAAGTACTAAATCCTACTCAAATGGAGAGAGTCCATCTAAGTGGTGGTGCTATTATCTCTGCAGATTAGGAGAATCTCTCATTAGCGTCCCTCAGTAAGATACCACCCTCAAAAAGGTCAGTGCAGCACCATTTGTTTTGAAAGTGTGCCACATGATTTTTCCACTTAGGTTCCTGATCATCAGGTGTGGTTATCAAAATACAATCTGCAAATCTGAGAAGCTAATTATTTGTTTGATAAGCTGTGTTAGAATAGATTTCTTCCTTAGTGGGGGAGAATGAAATAGTAACCAAAACCAGCTTGCAAATGGTTTTAGTTGCAGTATCACTTTGCTCCAGCACATCTGTCATGGTCGTACAGCATTCATCAGAATGGCTGGGCTTCAGTTTTCCTTGGAAGTGCTAACCATTGCCAGCAGGGGAAACACTGAGGGTGAGAAAGGTGACCTTTCTTCAAAATCGGAAAAACCTTGCACTTGGGCAAATTGAGTTTGTAATTATGTTAAATCATCTTAATTCTCTTCCAAAGTCCGTATGCATTTGCCTAAGCCTCAAGGATTCACAGTTCCATGTTTCTATAATAGAGATTTGTAGTACATGAAAGTAAATACCTTACACTTTGCAGTCCTGAGGATGTTTGTCTGCCTGCAGTTGTAGTAAAACACTGGGAACGCAAAAAAATTGCTTGTTTTCCTGACTTAGCAGATCAGCTGATAAACAATAAATCCTCTCAAATATTAGATGCTATCTGGTCTGTATGTTACTCATTCCAAAGCAAGACATGAAGGTAGCAAAGAAGCCAAACACTGTTCCTACAGACTTAAAATTCATTAAGACAGTTTTAAGACTCTAAGGGGGTATGGCTTATTTAATTTATGGCAAGTTTTAGACCTTGTCAAGCCTACCATTATCCAGGGACTCTGCTCTGATGGATCACCCAGATTCATATGCATTTTGATGTCTGTGGTATGCAGCAATCTGAACCAATCTGGCATGTGCCAGCTTCTATGGGATGGGCTTCTCATTGTCTCCTTGCCACAGCTCTCTAAAACTAAAAGTATTCTGCAAGTAACCATCAGGGAGTCACCTTCACTTCTTTCTTTTACCCTAAGTATTAGTGTTGCATAAAGAAGAACAAGCATGGATGGCCTCAAAGTGCAGGATTGCTGCTTCTACAATAAATATAGAAAGACATTAACATCTTAGAACCAAAATTCCTGAAACTCATGAATCCTCAATGTAGCTCTCATTAAAATGATAGGCATAGATAAAGATTGTCTTATGTAGACCAAATTGTAAGCAATGAGTATGGACTTTCTGCACTAGGGACTATAATCCCATTCCTGCACTGAGTTTACATGAACTTCAGCAAGATTAGCAAGTACTCTAGAGATTTTTTTTTTCTTTTTTTTCTCTTAGAATCATGAATTTATTTCCTTGCATGGGCCTTCTTTGAACCACATCTGTTTTCCCCACACTTATGCCTCATTGACTCAGACTACTGTCAAGTATCAATTTTCTGTTAAAAAAAGGCCAGAAATGGAATCCTTGTGTGTGGTTTTCCTGACTCCACAGATAAAAGGGAAATTGTAGGGGCTTTGTATCTCATCTGCTAGAGGAGGAAAAGTAGCCTCCCATGTTGTTTTGGAATAAAGTTTCAGAATAATTTAATTAGAGTGCTGGCACTTGGAAAGCATCAGATGTTGCCCTGGGCACTAAATGTACGTGTGTGTGTGTGTATACATATGTACACATATTTGTGTATATAGAATATCTCAAGTTGGAAGGGATCCATAAGGATCATCAAGTCCAACTCCCTGCTCCTCACAGGACTACCTAAAACTAAACCATATGACTAAGAGTGTCATCCAGACGCTCCTTGAACTCTGACAGGCTTGGTGCCATGACCACTTCCCTGGGGAGCCTGTTCCAGTGACCGACCACCCTCTCAGTGAAGAACCTTTTCCTAATGTCCAGTCTGAACTTTCCTTGACACAGCTTCATTCCATTTCCTCATGTCCTATCGCTGGTCACCAGAGAGAGGAGATCAGCACCTCCCTCCTCCGCTGCTCCTCTTGAGGAAGTTGTAGACTGCAATGAGGTCACCCCTCAGCCTTCTCTTCTCCAAGCTGAACAAGCCAAGTGACCACCTCAGCCGCTCCTCCTAAGTCTTGCCCTCCAGACCTTTCACCATCTTGGTCGCCCTCCTCTGGACACACTCTAATAGTTTGATGTCCTTCGTATATTGAGGCGCCCAAAACTGCACACAGTGCTCGAGGTGGGGCCACACCAGTGCAGCATAGAGTGGAACAATCGCCTTTCTCAACCAGCTAGCTATGCTGTGCTTGATGCACCCCAGGACACGGTTGGCCCTTTTTGGCTGCCAGGGCACACTGTTGACTCATATTCAACTTGCCATCAACCCAAGCCCCCAGATCTCTTTCTGGGGGGCTGCTCTGTGGCCTCTTGTCCCCCAATTTGTATGTATAACCAGGATTACCCCATCCCAGGTGGAGAATCTGGCACTTGCTCTTGTTAAATTTTATACGGTTGGTGATTGCCCAGCTCTCCAGTCTATCCAGGTCTCTCTGTAAGGCCTCTCTACCCTCGAGGGAGTCCACAGCTCCTCCTAGTTTAGTATCATTGGCAAACTTACTTGATGTACATTCTATTCCTGCATCCAGGTCATTGATAAAAACATTGAAGAGGACTGGCCCTAAAATTGAGCCCTGGGGAACCCCACTGGTGACTGGCCGCCAGCCTGATGTAACCCCATTTACAGCTCTTTGAGCCTGACCAGTCAGCCAATTGTTTGCTCATCGTATCATGGACTTGTCTAGCTGTATGCTGGACATTTTGTCCAGAAAGATACTGTGAGAGACAGTATCAAAAGCTTTGCTAAAATAAAAAAAAAACCACATCTACTGGCTTCCCTTGGTCAACTAGATGGGTGACCTTGTCATAAAAGGAAATTAAGTTGGTTAAGCAGGACTTTCCCCTCATGAACCCATGCTGGCTAGACCAATGACTGCATTGTCTCTCAAGTGTTTTTCAATAACTCCCAGAATAACCTTCTCCATAATTTTACCAGGCACTGAAGTGAGACTGACAGGCCTGTAGTTTACTGCATTTTAGAAGATATGGCTGGTACATGCCATTCTTTTCTTTAAAAAACACAGTTGAAGGACCTGTGATAAGCCACCTACACCATTTACCTGACTGAAAGTAGCAGAAAAATGGTGCTTGCTGTTCCTTCTGATCTTGCAGTCTCATTATCTCCACACAATTTGCTCATTTCTCTTCCACGTTACTTGTATCTCACTTGTTCTGTACTTGTAATCTTTCCCCTTTTGTCTAATTGTGTTTTTTCTCCTTATCATTGGCTCTGCTTTTCTATGTTCTCTCCTACTTCGAGAAATAAGAGAGTGGATTTCGATTTTATAAGGATAGAGTTAGCTCTACCATAAATAGTGCTTCCAACGTATGAGAAGCTGTAGAAGATGACTGTGTAGGGTTCCAAGTCAGTTTTAAAAGTTGTGTTCACTGTCAAATGACTAAGAATAGATAAGGAGGAAAATTGAGTGTGCAGAGCTAACCAGAAAAGTCAGAGTAAAAATAAGAAACAAGCAAGAAACTTCAGAGGCTTTAAAAAAAATAATAATCTATTTAACGTTTATGGTAAGAGGAAGGTCAAGGAGTCTGTCAGACCACTATTCATCAGGAAGAGATGTCTGAAGGTTGGGGTTTTTTTTTATATGATCAACCACAAGTGGGTGATCACCACAATTAATAACATATGGTGAAGCTATAATGGCCTACCACAGAGTATTGATATAGCACTTCATATAAAGATATTAGCTGATGAGGTGGTTCAGGTGAGCTGCATCAGAGGATAATTAAAAGGCTGTCAAGAGCAGGCTGAGGAGAAAGCCAGACCCTGCAGTTCCAATGGCTTATCTGCAGTTCCTCAAAAAATTACTGGAACCTGGATTAAGTGAAGCATGGAAATGTATTGTCTAAAGGGATGAGTGGAGTCTCTTTGGGGGTTTCTAGGAATAAATTAAACATAATCCATCAAAAAGGTTATAAAATCCTACTGTATTGACTGACCAATCAGCCTCACCCCTGTGCCCAGTAAGATCATGGAACAGATCCTCCTGGAAGAGATGTTGAACCATATGGAAGGCAGGGAGGTGATTAGAAACAGCCAACATGGCTTCACCAAGGGCAAATCATGCCTGACTAAACTAGTGGCCTTCTATGATGGAGTGACTGTATCAGTGGACAAGGGAAGAGCTATGGATGTCATCTATCTGGACTTCTGTAAGGCCTTTGGTACAGTCCCCCACAACATTCTTGCCTCGAAATTGGAGAGAGATGGGTTTGATGGATGGACTGTTACATGATAAGGAATTGGCTGGATGGCAGTGCCCAAAGAGTTCTAGTCAATGGCTTAATGTCCAAGTGGAAACCAGTAATGAGTGGTGTCCCTCAAGGGTTTGTACTGGGACAAATATTATTTAATATCTTCATCAATGACATAGACAGAGGGATTGCGTGCACCCTCAGCAAGTTTGCAGATGATACCACGCTGAGTGGTGCAGTTGATATGCTAGAGGGAAGAGCTGCCATCCAGAGGGACCTTGAGAGGCTTGAGGAGTGGGCCCATGTGAACCTCATGAAGTTCAACAAGGCCAAGTGTAAATTCCTGCACTTGGGTCAGGGCAATTCCCAGCATCAATACAGACTGGGGGATGAATGGATTGAGAGCAGCCCTGCAGAGAAGGACTTGTGGATATACTGGTGGATGAAAAATTGGGCATGAGCTGGCATAAGCCAGCAATGCATGCTTGCACCCAGAAAGCTAATCGTATCCTGGGCTGCATCAAAAGAAGTGTGGCCAGCAGGGCGAGGGAGGTCCCTCTACTCCGCTCTCATGAGACCTCAGCTGGAGTTCTGTGTCCAACTCTGGAGTCCTCAGCACAGGAAAGACATGGACCTGTTAGAGTGGGTCCAGAGGAGGGCCACAAAAATGGTCAGAGGGCTGGAACACCTCTCCTATGAGGAAAGGCTGAGAGAGTTGGGGGTTGTTCAGCCTGGAGAAGAGAAGGCTGCAGGGAGACCTTATTGTGGCCTTTCAATATATAAAGGGGGCTTATAAGAAAGACAAAGACTTTTTATCAGGGCCTGTAGTGACAGGACAAGGGGCAGAGGTTTTAAACTGAAAGAGGGTAGATTTGGATTGGACATAATGAAGAAATGCTTTATGATGAGGGTGATGAGACACTGGAAAAGATTGTCCAGAGAAGTTGTGGATGCCCCATCCCTGGAAGTGTTCAAGGTCAGGTTGGATGATGCTTTGAACAACCTGATCTAGTGAAAGATGTCCCTGTCCATGGCTGGGGAGGGGTTGGACTAGATGATCTTTAAAGGTCCCTTCCAACCCAAACCATTCTATGATTCTATGACCTTTTGAGGTTTAAAGCTTTATGTAGACCTCCATCATTTTTTTAGGTCACACGACACCTTCTCTTCTAGCTATTTTCACTTTGGTTTTTTGTTTTTACCCAGCTGCTGCAGAATCTCACTTACAATGACAAGATGGGAGTTTTTTTTGTCTGCAACATTTTATGATGGAAGCAAGGAAATGGAACTTAAAGGCTTTTTGTAGGTGACAGTGTCACGGAAATAACCGGAATTACAATTTAGATCAGGTTAGAACAGCAGCAGTTTATTGCTATAGATATAGGAGAGAAGACAGAGCAGCAGAGTGACAGCCTCTGCTGATATGAGGTCTGCCCAACTGGGGCAGTTACAGAGTTTATATTCTTTTAGGTTATACAACCCATTCTTCACCAAAACTGTGTCAGATAAGCAAGATCTAGTAAATAACAACAGTGATTGGATTTCTGCAGATAAGGAGGCTCTAGACAGTACATCCTTTTACAAATAATCCACTCCTTTTACTAATAATCCACTGTTTTTTTTTATTTTTTAATGCATCTTCTTGCCAGTGCTGACTGTCAAGACCATTAGCTGCAAAAGTTTCTTAACTGGTGAGGCCTGCAAAGGCCTATGAGACAATAACTATTTTGCTTCCACAGCAGCAAGTTGGAAGGATGAACAGTGATACACACACACACACACACACACATACACAAGTGTGTCTGTCTGTATATATCTATAATTTTTTTTGTAGAACACCTGGTAGTCAAGACTTAAAAAGTTGTAAACAGTGAGAACCTGCAAAGAACTGATGATTAAGAGCTTTGCTTTTTAAAATTTGTGTAAAAGCATAAAAGCATAAAAAGTTTGATGTGCAAGATTTTTTGGGGTTTTTTTTTCCTCCAAATCTCATAGTGACTTGCTTCTCAAAAAAACCCACTTTTTCTCAACAGTAGTTTTAAATGAAAAAGAATGTTTCTTGTATCTTGCTATTTTATCAGTAAGGGCTCCTCCAATGTAAGCGTGTTACATCAAAAATATAGTTGTTAAAATTTTCTGGATTATACTGTGTCTGTTTTTTCCCAAAAACTGGAATTTGCTTGTGGTAAATAGTGTCCCCCTAACTCACTTTTCCTAATAAAATGAAAAGGCTTCAGCTGAATTGGACTCGTATACACAATAGCTTTTTTGGCAAATAGCCATAAAAATTCATTAGTACCATTTTGGATATAACTTAAGTATTTGAAAGTACATGTTATTGATAGAATGTTGAATACCTAAAATAAAATATCAGTTATTACTATTACAAAAATTAAACTTAATACTAAATTGTGAAGAGTATGATTTGTAAAGAAATTGAAACTGCCATCTGTATGTAAAATGTACTTAAAAATGAATGAGTCCCAAAACACCATCTGAAAATATGCTGTATCCTCATTTTCACCAAAGAAGTAGCCATTGATAGAATTTTATACAAAGTTTGGTATCCACTTGGGTGGGAGTTTTACTTATCAATTCAATTGACAAAGTTCACTGACAGAATGCTGTTATGTCTGGCTTTCTCGTGAAAACAAGATGTTAAAAATAAAATAACCCTCTGAAAGGGTTATGGTCTGAAAAGTTTCAGGTATTAAAAGTAAGTAATTTAGTTCTTATTTTGAATAAAGGAGCCTTTAAGGGAATAGAGAACTACATATTTCTACATCCCAGGCCAGAATACATCACTGTTGATAAATGGATTTCTGTTTTACTGTGAAATGAGTTGATAGAATTAGTTCCATGAAGATTAGTGTTCATATAGAAATATTTGACAGAAGTACTAAATGAGTGTGGAAACTTGGGCTCTAGCTCAGGGACTGAGTGGGCAGGAAGAGTCTCCCTGACTTAATTGAAGATAAAAGGCCTATCTGTCCACCTCATTGCAAGATCTTGTTTCAAATGTGTTTGTTGATTTTCAAAATATTTGGCTTCTTGGAACCCTGAACTTGTAAGGTTAATTTTTTTTAAAAAATTCAAGGGAAATGTATCTTCTGTTTAGTCTCTGAGGATCACTATATCAATTTATTTTCAATATCTAAATAGGTAAAACTACATACATGCACATGTGTTAGGACTTGATTTTTCTATGGCTAAATAGCATTGATTATCTCGTCTTAATACTGTCCTTGTAGAAATTAATGGGATTTCTTCCTAGAGTTCTGTTCTTTTCTCATGCTTCAGGCTGAGGTATGTAATGTAAATCTGACTTCTTTCAAGAGAATGGTACTTCATTTCCTGTTTCAAAAATTCAATCTTCTGGATGTGTGCCTGCCATGTTGCACAAGTGAAGAGGATAATAGGGTTGTGAGTGTTTGCTTTTCCCTTGGATGTCTGTCACTATAGACCAGAGGTCCTATTCTTGCCATTTCCAGCTACAACCTTAATATGACAGACACTCATATTACTTTTCCCCAGACAGTGTGACAAGCAGCAAAACCATGCAACACTGTCATGTTTATAAATAAAGATTCACTGTCCAGTAGTGCTGCTAGCTAAAGCCTTTAAACAAACAAAAAAACCCTATAAAACCAACTTTGTATACAAAAGCAGCTATTGCTATTTCCAAATGGGCTATAAGACTGCATGCCTCCCATGCATATATTCCAGTTAGTAACTTGATGATTCATTTGGCAGATGCATCCTTGCCATGTTTAGAACTCTTTTAGCTTACAAGTAAGTCTTTTGAACTGGATAGTGTATTTAACCATGAAAAACCCCACTAAGTCACTTAGTGGAGCTACAGCATTATTTAACATTCCTTATCTGTGTATAGGACCCCTGTGTTGCTGCCAGTTTCCTTGCTGCTCCTCGTGCTTTTCTACCTCCATTCAGCTCCTCTGGGACTTTTGCTATAAAAACACATAGAATTAATTCTGCATAACTTTGAGGAGGAGGGGATGAGTGGGAGTTTAGGTTAAATATACATACAGTATCTGTAGTAAAGATAAGGGCTGGCGACCGGAAGATCACGTGCTGTACGGAAAGAGTTAAGGGTCGACCCTCCCTTGTCTCCGCCCCTTATAACATGACACACCTACTGCTGGGGGTATAAAGCCCGGGTCGGCTGGAGATCTGGTGGGATAACCTTGATGTGTAGTGTTTGCTACACAGTGGTGACCCCGACGTGATCAGGCAACAGCGATGGAGCTCGCGGAACTCATAAAGGTACTAAAGTCGGTAACGACAAGGGTGCTCAAGCGGGGGTTTGCGGCAAGGCGGCGCCGACCTGCTGCACGTGGTGTGCTGATGGGGCAGGAATCTCCTGGGAACGAAAAGCCAACAAGTTTAGTTTCGGAGGGGACACAGGCTGGCTGGGAAGGAGTGGCCTGTGGGACACAGACGGAACCGTTGTTACTGGGGGCTGAGCCAACTGAGGAAGGGGAGGTGCAGGGAGACTATGGTGCAGCGGGAACAAAGGAGTCGGGAAAGGTGTTCCCGATACAAGTGGGGAGTTTAGAGCGGCCGCCCACGGAACCTTCGGCACCTCCTGCACCGGCGGATCTGCCACTTCCTCAATACCCCTGGGGCGAGTTGCAACAATGTGTGGAAAGGGAGCTGACTGATAGGTTGCTGGATTGGGTCCCGGGGGCTGATGTGGGATCCCAGCGGTATCGTGAACTACGTGAAGGAAGATGGCGGGAAGGACAAAAAGAAGGCAAAACACCTGAGGACGCCCCATTGTATCCCAGTGATCGACGAGTGCTGGACACACAGAGAGCGGAGCGCAGGACATCGAGGGGGGGTGGTAGGGCTCCCCCGGCACTGTCAGTGATACCTGAGCCACCAGAGGGAACCCCTATCCCTAGGGCAATGGGAAATCAAAGTGGTATTCCCTCACAGTGGAGGGAGCCTGTACACGATTACCCGATGAGCTCTGATAGCAGTGAGGGCGAAGGGGGTGACGAGGGATCCTCGATTGTTGCTCATCCGCCCCCGCTTCCGAGACGGACTAACGAGGTTTCAAGGGAACTCGAGGCATTGATCAGCCGATTGAGAGGGGTGGTGGCAAATGCGGAAAGTCTTATGCCAGGGGGAATGCCGAAAGAGAGGGCAAACGGGACGGATTGGCAGATGATTGCAAAAAATTGTGTCTTGGAAGGAGTGCGATTCCAGGCCCCTCCGATTCAAGCATTTCCTATCCGAGCAGCCCCAGGTGGAGGATATGAGTGGCAACCGTTAGATGCAAAGTTGGTGAAAGAATTGGTCACAACGGTGAAAAGTCATGGATTAAATTCCCCAGAGACCCAAGTCCTATTAGACTGTGTTTTTGCAACGCCACTTGCACCTTTTGATATCATTCAGTTGATGCGGGCCGTATTGACCCCCTCGATGATGGTATTGTTTAGGGAGGAGTGGAGGAATCGGTGCACCCAAGTTGTTATTGAGGCGCAACAGGCCAACCATCCCATGGCAGGAGTGACTTTAGAGCAGCTGATGGGTGAAGGGCAGTTCGCAACTCCTCAGGCACAGGCTCAGCGAATGCGGGGGCGCGATTTTGCTGCATCTTCGAAAGCTGCCCAGGAAGCAATACGCATCATCGCAGCTCTTGATAAAAGGGAGCCTCCATGGGTCCAAATACGGCAATCGTTAAGTGAGCCCTTCACAAAGTTTTTAGACCGGCTGCAAGCGGCGCTCCAGGTTGCTCGACTTCCTGAGCAGGCTAAGGAGGCAATATTGCTTGACTGTGCACGTACGCAAGCAAACCCACAAACTGCAGTGTTGCTAAGACAGTTACCCATAGGGACCACGCTTTCACAGATGATTCGTTATGTGCTGGAACAGGAGCAGGCGCAAAGTATGCAACCGGTAGTGGCCGCAGTCCATGCGGCCTGCCGCGGCGCACGACTTATGTGCCGTAAGTGTGGGGGGCAAGGACACATGGCGCGACAATGCCCTTCAAAAATAAACACCCCCGGAACAGGGGAAGGAGAGAGAGACCTACGATGCTGGCGCTGTGGGCGACTAGGCCACAGAGCTCGACAGTGCAAATCGGGGAGTCAGCAAAGGAGACCAGGCTGGGGAAACGAGAAGAGGGGATGGCTGAGGGCCGTGCCATCCCCACCTGCCCCAGTGATCAGCTCAACAGGCCCGACGACAGCAGCGCAATGTATGGCACAGGGAGTCTCTCCTTCCCCGGGACCAGCACAGTCGCCTGCGGTCCCAATGATGCAATATCCAACTCAGCTGCCTTGGGGAGATGGGAGCGCGCAATAGAGGAGGCTGGGGATAGAGCCTCGCCGTATGTGGCACTCACCCTAAACATGACCACACGACCAGAAGTAGATATTATAGTTACCCCATGGCTCCCAGAGTTGGGGGGAACACCACGCCTCGTATTAAGAGCCCTTTTAGATACAGGAGCGGACGTTACAGTAATCCCATCACATCTATGGCCAGATGATTGGCCACTCAAACCGAGAGGTTCGCTGCAAGGCGTGGGAGGCATGCAGACCTCGCATCAAAGCAGGAACCCAATGCAAATTATGTTGAAGGATCCGGAATCTGGACAAGCTAGGGTAGCATGGTGTAACCCTGTCATTGCTGAGTTACCCATTGTCATCTTGGGACGATGTTGCTTGCAGAAGATGAATATAGTGCTGCGTACAAATTTATCATAATGGCCACTGCCTGTGTCCGCCCATTAAAACTCACCTGGTTGACAGATAAACCAGTGTGGGTAGAGCAGTGGCCATTGACAGAGGAAAAGAGGGCGGCTGTTCGACAATTGGTACAACGAGAACTTGACGCAGGACACATTGAACCCTCTACAAGTCCCTGGAACACCCCCATTTTCGTGATAAAGAAAAAATCGGGAGCGTGGCGACTGCTACATGATCTACGTGCAGTTAATGCATGTATACAAGACATGGGTCCGCTACAAGCGGGCCTCCCTTCTCCGGCCATGATTCCACCTGACTATCAAATAGTGGTTATAGATATTAGAGATTGCTTTTTTAGTGTTCCCTTGCATGAAGAAGATAGAGTACGCTTTGCCTTTACTGTTCCTGAGCCTAACAATCAACACCCGTGCGCCAGATATCAATGGAAGGTGTTACCCCAGGGCATGAAAAACTCACCAGTCTTGTGTCAAATTGCTGTAGCTGCTGCGATACGCCCTATTCGAGAAAATTTCCCTACGGTCATCATTTTCCATTACATGGATGACGTGTTACTGGCGTCCAACCAAGAGGAGTTACTGGAAAAGGCACGCGTGCAGCTGATAGTCAGTTTGGAGCGACATGGGTTACACATTGAGCCTCGGAAAACACAGGTAGGGCGTGCAGTAAAGTATTTAGGTACTCAACTGAGGCCACGAAGCGTGACAGCACAATCATTTGAAATTCGGACTACAGTGACAACACTCCATGAGGCACAAAAATTAATTGGACAACTATTGTGGCTTAGAAACTTTATTCCAATATCTGAGGCAGAAATGACTACCTTATATCAACTCCTGAAAGGAGGAGATTCCCCCTAGCTCCAAGGACTCTTTCAAGAAACCATCAGGAGATTCTTAGGACAATTATGGAGCGAGCCCAGCATTGGGGTCTCGCTCGATTTACACCTGAACAACCAGTCACTGCCCTGATTTACATGACCGATACCGCTGGCCATGGTTTACTAATTCAAAATAATGGTGAAAAAGGCTGGCCTTTTGCTTGGTTGTATCAAGGCAAACCAAAGACGGCTTTAATTTCTTGGCCAACATTATTATCCCAGCTTATTCTCCGCTGTCGGAGGCAAACTCAACACTTAACAGGGAAGGACCCGGAGGTCATCGCATTGCCCTGTTCTTTGGCACAGTGGGAGTTGGTACTTCCACAAGTGGGGCTCCTGCAAGCGGCGATAGCTGAATTTACGGGTCGTATTGAAGGTCTAAGACCACACCCCTGTGGGGAGATAATCCAGGTACTCCATTTTTTGCCAGCTAGTGCCATAGTTGAACAACCCACCGGAGGCCGCACGGTTTTTACCGACGCGTCATCGATTACTGGGAAAGCTGTCGTTACATGGCAGGAGGATGGTCAGTGGACCCACATTAGTTATCAAGATCAAGGGCAATCCGTGCAGTATCTTGAGGCCAAGGCGGTATGGATGGCTCTCACTCAATGGCCCGAAGAGGCCTTGGATCTAATCACAGACTCTTGCTATGTATATAAGTTACTGAAGAAGTGCCGATGGGCACTTGGGGCAACGTCAGAGATTGCCGGAATGTTGCTCACCGCACTGCAAATGAGAACCGCTCCTGTCTGTCCTATCCATGTTAATAGTCATAGTTCCATACCGAGTTTTCTTTCTGCTGGGAATGAAATAGCGGACAGCTTAGCAAAGAGCGTACTGGCGGTTGAAGAAACTTCTAACCTAAGGCGAGCTTTCCGCCTGCATGAGCTCCTCCACTGTGGAGCTCGCGGTTTAGCTAGGCTCGCTGGCATTACGTTGCAAGATGCTCGCTCTGTGATTGCTGCTTGTCCTGTGTGTTCCAAAGGTCCCCTCTGGGAGGCAGGGGTAAACCCTCGAGGGTTGCAGCCCAACCAAATATGGCAGTCTGATGTTACGATTTATGAACCCTTTAATCCACGTAAGTATCTGCATGTCACAGTTGATACCTGCAGTGGAGTTATTTTAGCGACTATGCATGCTAAACAAAATGCTCTCTCAGTTATTTTACATTGGCAGGACTGTATGGCGCAACTTGGCATCCCACAAAAAATTAAAACAGATAATGGAGCGGCATATGTCAGCAAGAAGACAAAGGACTTTTGCGCGCGCTGGGATATTCAGTTGAGTCATGGCATTCCCTATAACAGTACGGGCCAAAGCATTGTAGAACGCGCGCACCGCACATTAAAAGAGTTACTCGACCGACTTAGGGAGGGGGAAAAGATAAGCCCAGGAACAGGGGTTCCCCCTCCCCTTGACCCTCCCTTATTTCGGGCACAGCGTCTGTTGACGACGGCACTAATTACCTTAAATCATACCATTCGAGGGAATACCTATAAAACCCAGACTGCAACCCAGGCACATTTCCGGCTCGATGAGAACGAAGGGCCTTACCCTTTGGTTCAAGTACGGGACCTGCAAACCCGTGAATTGGGGGGCCCTTATTCCCTCCGTTGCTTGGGACGTGGGTATGCGTGTGTACAAACCGAGAAAGGGACGCTAGAATGGGTACCCAGTTGAAATATTCGACCGTATAGACATTAATCAATCTATTGAGTCTTATCTTGACAGGTTACCATTTCCCTATGCATCCTGATGGTGTGGGGGAGTAATGAGGGAGCCGCGACGAACTACTGGCTGGACTGGGCAAAATCTATGAACGTAACGGATGCGTGTCTGTATAAGTCTTACCATATATCGATTATTTTACACGCAGCTTCCCCAGCAAGATCCAGAACTACTGGAGCTAAGGGAGGGGGAAATGTAGTAAAGATAAGGGCTGGCGACCGGAAGATCACGTGCTGTACGGAAAGAGTTAAGGGTCGACCCTCCCTTGTCTCCGCCCCTTATAACATGACACACCTACTGCTGGGGGTATAAAGCCCGGGTCGGCTGGAGATCTAGGGGGATAACCTTCATGTGTAGTGTTTGCTACAAGTATCCAACTTTTCCTGCTGACTAGGCATAATTTCTCAAAAATGTAGAAATGGAAGTACTCCAAATAGTTATGACAGTTGGAGTATAAATTGAGCTTTCTCCAAAAAGAAGTACTCTTCCCTGCTATTTAGATCAGCTGATGACTATGATAAAGATCTTCCACCACCCTCTGTTGTTCTGACAAACATCTGTCTGTGCATGTATTGAGACAGAGAAAAAAGCAGCATGGAAATTGTGACTTACTGTAAGAAATAAAATTGAGAAGCTAAATACTCAAAAGACCTTACTTATAAATTACCTTTTACTGTATTTTATGACTGAAAATGGTATTTGTGCATTTAAGTTATTGTTAATTAGGAAAGACTAAAAAACAGTACTTACTTACAGATGGAGCTGGGCTTCTATTGGAAGAAAAATGAATGAGATTTCTTAAGGCTGTTGCTGATTTGAACTTCTATGCTCCAGGCTTTGGAATTAGTGAGAGATGATCAAATGCACTGAGCTGGTCTGGATTGCAGGATGCTTGCTAAAAAGTATGGTAGGTGTTCTTTAGAGGCCAGAATATGCATCTGGTCCTGGTCCAATAGCAAATTTTATTTAGAATTAACACTACTGGAGGCTCTTGTTTATCGTTCGTGTCAAGGTTCCCGCTCTTTTGTTACTAAGCTCTCTGGGTGATGCTTCCTTTCTAGGGGCTTCTGGAATGTCTTCAAACACTACTTCCTATAAACTGACTGACTTATGGTTTCTTTCATGAGCCCACAGTTACTTGCTTGTTCCCTTAACAAGGCCTCTTTATTTTTGTAACAACATCTCTTACAAGTAAATCTTAATTTTCACCTTCTTTGTCCAATTCCAATGCCATTCCATTATGTCTTCTAGAAAGCAAAGTGTTAGAGCAAGCAGATATGCAAGATGTGAAATTTGTCATTCAAATTAACAAACATGCATAATATTAACATGTTATCTGACACTATCTATCTCTGCTGTCCACACTTAGGGTTTAGGTGTGGGGAAATGAGGGAGGGAGAGCTGTAATTAAAGATGCTTACTGTTTGCTAAGCTGAGAAGGGGTCCTGTGCCCATCCCCAGGGAGTGGTTAAGGGATGGTCCTGGGCAATGCATAATTCCCACTTTTGTTATTGTGCTCCCAGAACCTTTAGCACCACCTGTGCTGGAAAGGAGCACCATGATGAGCTGGAGAGCTACATTGGCTCAGTAGTATTCCAGTAATTTTAAATCAAAATGTTTTCTAATTTTACATCAAAATGTTTTGTAATTTTATAGGAGTTGTTTTGATGTTTCGTGCATCACTTCCCCATCCTCTCACCTGTCTTTAATTGACCTGCTTCTTGAAAGGTGCACTGTAGTTTCTTCTGATTTGACTGACACAGTACATGATGCGAGGTGTTGGGTAGGAGAGCCTACATCACAGGAAGGAGGGAACCTTGGCACTCCAGCTTCACTATAAATAACACAGAGCCAAAGTTACCATTTTCAGTTCTGACTCACTGAAACAAAATGTCCAAAATAAAACTTTTCTAGATTTTTTTTTTTTTTTTTACAGAAGCATTTTTCCCAGTGCCTTGCTAATTCAAAATAAAGCCAGGATTCATTACATCATAAGGCTTATTGATCCAGCTATCCTTTGCATGTTATAACAGCCTGGACTAAATATGGTGTTTCATATGCAAGGGGTTATTTAGGAGTACTTACTGTACTTAAACTTCATTTTAATTACATGTTAACTTAATCATTGACAAGGATGAATTGTTAACCAGAGAGAGAGGAGAGGGATGTAGGAACTGGATGCATTTAGCTGTTGCAAGTTTTTCAGGCACTACTGTCACGGTCCGTTTGGATCTCTCAAATTTACAGGACAACATACTCTGTAAATTAAACTTTATTTTTTGAGCTCATTAGGAAAGAAAAAAAACACACATGACAAACAAGGGCTCAGTCTCCTTTGTACAGACTAGTCTAACACGTGAATTCACTAATTCATCACTTAATTCATGAAGTTTCTCACTCACAAGTTCTCTAATTCATAACTTGCAACTCGTAATTTGTAACTCGTGCACCTATGAGCAAAATAGTTACCTAGCTGATGGTGAGAGTGCTCATCCTTCCTCCTCTGTCACAGTGCGGGTGTCCCTTGTATCACACCGGGAAGCACAAAAGCCTCAGCAGTCCAGCTGCTGTTGTATCTGCTTCAAAAGCTTTTTGGGTAAGCTGATGTATTTATACTGTCCAGCTTGGAAGTTTGGTCTATACCATTTCCGTGAGTTAGCGGATTCTGAAGAAACTTCCAGACAACCAATATGCAAGGATTATGGCTGCAGGAGACAGCAATGTGCAGGTGATAATGGCTGCATAATGACCTTTAGCCCTTCCTGGCCATTGTGTCCTGCCTATGTATGTGTTGCCCTCACTTTGACCTAATGGTGCTGCTCCCAGCATGCATCAGGCCTTAGCATGATCCATGTGTTAACCAAAATCTGAGAAGGAGTTGAGTGAACAGTCACAACTACTGTGGCAGATGTTGAAATTCAGCAGGGAAAACATGGAAAGATAAAGGCAAGTAGCAACAGCAGAGGCAAAAGATGAGAGGTGACAACCAGTCTACCTTCTCACTATAGCAACATACCAGCCATCTTTCTCTCCTATGGCCCTTTCCCAACAGCTCAGTCCCTTGCCAGCAATTCTTGTCTCTGTGTTTTCCACCAAATTCCATCAGCTTTTCTCCACCATTCTTCTGCTCCCTAGTTGCTCTCAGAGTAATTCCTTAGTTGTCCAGTGTTCCTTCTGTTACTCTATTCCCCTCACTAATATTTTGTTGACAGTGTATGTTTGTCTCAAAATGAAGAATGTGGCCTTATACATGTCATTAGCTAGAGTTTAGTATTGCAAATCATTTGCATCCACTATTGCACCTGGAACTACACAAAATCTTGGAAAATATGCCCAGTGCAAGAAGAGCAAGAAGAGCAAGAAGAGCAAGCATCCATTCTCAGAGACTGATAGTCTTTTTGGGAAGCATGGAGATGAGAACATTGCAAGTAAGCTGGAAAAGAATTACAAAATTCACTTTGTTGGGGGAAAGTAACTAGGGGTGGCAGTGGACAAAGCTGGCTTTGCTAGAAGCAAGAATGAGAGAACAGATGATAACTGAGAAGATGGTTGCAGAAGACAGATAACAAGGAGCTTTGGAAAAGAAGAGAGAGCAGAAGATGACACAGGTAGCATGTGATGTGGATGGCTCAAAGTAAATACATGCTTTAAGTAGTCAGGATTATGTAATTTAAAAGTATATGATTAGACATCTAGGATGAAAGCTTGGAGGAAAAGAAAGACTATGGTGAAAATAAATAAGGATATTAAACAATGAGGGGAAGATAAGTAGAGGAAAAAAGCTATACTAGGAGAAATTCTAAACTTGACATTATTTAGCAGACACATGGCATACAGTATTATGCAATAAATAGTGTAGAAAAGGCAGGTGTCTGGGAGACATGACTGTACTGGAGAATTAGTGTTTTCAACAGAACAGAAAATCCATCTTTTTCTTCCACCTAGTGATGGGAAGGAACATTTGCCACCTTCTGGGATCATAATGAAAAGGCAAGGAACATACGCCTAGGAAGGGACCTCATGTTCATCTTTAGATTCCTCCCTTCCCCAGTTTGTAACCAAGGCTTTAGACTGTGATCATTATGTTGCTTGATCTTAACTGCAATCCATTAATACTGCTTTGCCTCAATTTGGGTCATGTTATAGCTTTGTCATGGACAACAAAGGGGTTTTTTTTCCCCCAGAACTGCAAACTGTGAACAGAATAAATCCAAAGGAGATGATCAGTACAGAAAGCAGAAAGGGACTTGCTCTCACACACCACTAGCAGTATCATCAGCCCTGCTCTGTTTTTAGGTTTTAGGCCAAAAAACACTGATGTTAAAGAGTTTTCTGTGGGCCCCAATGGCTGAGGAATCTGGATACACTTAGTAACTGCTTCTGAACCTAACTGTGCTGTTCATGAAGGATTTTTATGGTCAGAACTTTTGTACTGTTTAAAATATGCTTTGCTGTATAACATGTACTGGTTTGATGCCAGTATAAAGTGGTACAGGCTCCAGTGTGTATGCAGCTCCTCAACCATCATTATGTCTTAGACCAGTTTACTCACATAAAATTACTGGAATAAATTATATTGCGAGAATCTCCTTTACTTCAGTTTAAAGGAGTTTACAGTAAGGTGTTCCCATTTGAAATGTTTCAGTTAAAAAATAATACCCCTGAGAAAAATGGTTCACTGAATGTAAGCTGAGTGTTGCTTAGCTTCTAGGTAAGGCTTGGTTAAAGTAAAACAGTAAAACAGGCACGGTGATTTACTACCAACTTTGCATATATTAATAATACAGTTGTGGTTTTCCCTGTCTTTGTGTTTTTGACAGGGCAGTTATAACATGGCTTTTCATAGGATCTCAAATTTTTTTTCCATTTAGAAACACTATTCAAGGCCACTGAAACAGTGGTTAACAGCAGAAAAGCCCACATATGCTCTCTACAGGGAGCTCTCATCTTACTTACACGTTCCTCCTCCTCATCTCTCCTGAAACTTCTGCTGCTGTCTTTATGGGCTCTGCCCATTATCCACAAGAGGAGGAAAAAGCCATTTGGAAAGCCTGAGACTTTTCTTTGCACATTGTTAGCACAAGATTAGAAGGTGTCTGATATTGGCAATGCTCTTTGATGTCTTTCTCTGTGCCCTCTGAATTCTCATGAGGCCTTTTTGGATCTCTGGGTTGGTTTGTAAGAATGATAAGTTGTCCTTATCTACTAAGTGTTTTCCTAGTCCTGTACTTTACACATTCCACTTCCCTTATACCTTGTGTTCAGCAGTGCAGATTTTTAGGTGTTGTTTTGATGGCCTAAGAGGCAACAGACAAAAACAGACAAAAGAGGCCACTTCAAAAATAGAAGCTAAAAGCAACAGGGGCTCTGATCTCTCTTCCCCCGAAAGGAATAGGTGAGCTCCATATGAACAGTGTATAATAATACAGAAAGAAGTGTTTATTAAGGATTAAAAATTCTGTCAATCAAGAAGTTCCCATTTTGAAAGGTGAAGAGTTCCATAATACCTGTGGGGGTGTTTGAGAAGGTATTTTAAGGGACAAGGAAGTTTTCAGTTAAGGACAGAATGGCACTGAAAGCCCTGCAATTGCAAAATTCATGCCATTATGAAAGCTTCTTTCACTTTAAGGCAATCCCTTAAAGCAGACTTCAATAAGTACATTGTTCTGACAATTACAACTTTGCATTGTTATTGTTGATGCAATTTGTCAGATATGGCTGGGAGATGTGAGGAGCTCAACCTGGAAGATATTTTTGGCTCCATAGAAAAAACACTGGGAAAGTAGCAGTTGTTATGGAGCTCTGATGCAGAAAGGAAACCTCCTTGGCTCTGAATGAGTACTGAACAACATGTATTTTAGATTCTCATGGAAGTTAAAGAAGTCATCCTACCAGGTAGGAAATTACATGGCTTTCTGAACCATGCTGTGGGTATTTAACTGAACTTTTTTTTTTAACTGAACTTTTTTTTTTTTTTTAATATCGTGTTTCATATCGTCTTCCCTTGGAGGGCGGGGGGGGGGGAATCTCCTTGTAGAAATTGTGTTCTCTGAATCAGTTGGTCTGTATTGAGTGTCACACCTCAAGCTGAAACCTTACTGCTAGCATCTATTGGAATGCTTCCAGTCTTCATGTGTTGTGACTATTCCAGGCAAAATTTACACTATTCCTGGGAGGACTATTCTGTAGAGTCTATTAGATCTCATTGGCTGGAAACATCCAAGGTTAAGGCCTTGTCTACGATGGGAAGATTTTGGTAGTTTTTCCAATTAGATCACTAGAGACAAAAATTAATGAGTTTTAAGGTGAGGAATGATAAATTTACAAAAAGTGCTATATGATGAGATTGCAGGGGAACGAGCTCAATGCCCCAGTTCTGTGTCCATTATCCTAAAAGTGATGGGGGAAGAGAAAGCTCCATGCTGAGTTTATTTGTCTTTTGGCTGTTCAGCCTGGGGACAAAAAAATAAGGTCTCCCCCATAGCCGTCTCTTCTCCAGGCTGAACAACACCCAACTCTCTCAGCCTTTCCTCATAGCAGAGGTGTTCCAGCCCTCGGACCATTTTCGTGGCCCTCCTCTGGTCCCACTCTAACAGGTCCATGCCTTTCTTGTGCTGGGGACCCCAGAGCTGGATGCAGTACTCCAGGTGGGGTCTCACCAGAGCAGAGTAGAGGGGCAGAATCACCTCCCTTGACCCACTGGCCATGCTTCTTTTAATGCAGCCCAGGATACAATTGGCTTTCTGGGCTGCAAGCACACAATGCCAGCTCACGTCCAATTTTTCATCCACCAGTATATCCCCAAGTCCTTCTCCTCAGGGCTGCTCTCAATCCATTCATCCCCCAGCCTGTATTGATGCTGGGAATTGCCCTGACCCAGGTGCAGGAATTTACACTTGGCCTTGTTGAACTTCATGAGGTTCACATGGGCCCACTCCTCAAGCCTCTCAAGGTCCCTCTGGATGGCAGCCCTTCCCTCTAGCATATCAACTGCATCACTCAGCTTGGTGTCATTCACAAGCTTGCTGAGGGTGCACTCATTCCCACTATGTCATTAATATAATGTCAAAACCTGAAGTCTGCTTATATATCTTGTTCTAGCTGCAGACAGTACTATCCCATTCCTCTGTCTCTGCTCGCCTTGCCAGAGGGTTAAATATTGCTAGAGGGTTAAAATATTCCCTTGGGTCAGGGGTCTAATTTTGCTCACACCCTAGCACAGTTCAGGTACCAGGTTAAGTTAGTGTTAGTTGCTCTTAGCTAGTTCTGACTATAAATATCAGTGAGCTTTTTGGGGCAGGGCTCCTTGTCTTTCCTTCCTTCAGAGGCTGAACAGATAGTTTTTCTCCTTACATTTGTGAACCCATCCAAATCCATGGAAATCTCAAGGTAGCAGTGTGGTTGCACAAGCTTAAGCATGTTAGCTCATGGGGCGGCTGCATGGTGCAAGGGAGAGCATCAGCTTGAGCTCAAAAGCCACTGAGTGATGGGAGAGAAACTTCCTAGCATGCTAGTGAGGTAATATTCTTCCCCCACTGTAAGTTATGCCACAATTATTAGTCTTTGTCTCCCTGGAGTAGTGGGAGAAGGAATACCTGGGAAAATACTTGGAAAAAGTAGAGAAACAAGACCCAAGCATAATAACTAGCAATGCTAAGATCTTTGAAGCTGGCTCATACACCACTCAACTCATGGATTTCATCATGTGCAGCAGTATTTTTTTAATAATAATTCAGATATTCGTTTACATGATCACTCTCTCTCTGACTCCAATCATTCAAAACAACATTTGTTTTTTAATTGCTTTTTTTATTTGAACATTTTATATATATGTACAAAACCATCTATGCCTACTTTTTTTTTTCCCTTTCTTTTTTTTTTTTTACAATTTTATGTTATTTACAAAACAGGACAGCAAAATAACTTATAAAGAATACCAATGCTGTACAAAAAGAAAGCTGATAACTGATTAAACTGTTGGAAAGTTGGTATTTTACAGTGTTACAGATCATTAATCTGTAAACCAGCATTTTGAAGTATGTGTCCAGTCCGGTGTATGCTGGGCTAAGTCCATCTGCAAAGTGAAAATAGATCTGCAATACAGGTCATGAAAAATTGTTCAAAACAGATGTTGTATAGCTATACCTTTAAAGCCATGGCTTCTCTATAGTAATGGGCTTTCTTAACCAAGGAGAGGAGCTGTCCTAACTTCAGCACTATAAAGTATTTCCAAAATAGTACAAGTACATACAGTATTAGAGAACCTGATTTTCCTTTCTTTCCCAATATTTGCAACACTCTTTCAAAACTTAACTTCAAGATGCAAAGAACTAACCTGGAGTTTGTTTCATATGTTAGATTTGTTGTTTGCTTTTACTAAAAAAAACCAACCAACCTTAAAAAGCCAAATGAACAAAACAATAAAATATAAATTTCCAAACCTGATAATTCCCAATATATTCTATTAGTGGTTAATGAATCACATTAATCCCATCTGTCCTATGCTGAAATACAGTATACATTAGAGCAAATCAGTTACTGTTTGGGAGTGGGGTTTGTTTTGTTGGTTTTTGGTTTTTTTTCAGAAACAGGATTTTGTCACAAGTAATAACGACATGAGTCTATATGTTCCATTGTTTCAAGGACCAAAGTACCCCCCATCTGTTAATTCCTTTAGAATGTGAAGAAACAATGAGATTTCTTCAAATGTGCATTCTACCCCAACTATTCAAGCTGGGATCCCTAAATTTGGACATTTACATCCATATGTAGGTTATTTCTGGTAGCCAAAACATTTACATATTGATTTAAGAGGTGTTTATCAGCTGTAGCTCCCCATTGTAGTTGATAGGATGTGAGGGAGTTTCATATTTCATAGGTTCAGGCCTTAATTTTCCAAGTACTGCATTTGTCCTACAAAATGGCAACAATACAGACTGTATGACAGACTCTAAAGTTTGTGTGATCTTCATAGAGAAGAATGAAGATGAATGTGAATGCTCCTTTGAATGTCATTGGGTTACACATGGCCCTGACCCCACTCAACAAGGCGGCATTAACAGTACTCGTAAGCAGAACACTTTATATTTATAGATCAATAGAAATACTGCTGCTACCTATTAGGAAGAACACATGTTCCTACAACTCAATTTGGACACCAGAAATTAAAGTTTGGTTTCTAAAAGAAATGTTTCAAAAAGCTGAAATGGAGGTAGAAAATGTGCTTGGTTTCCTGACGTCTTCACTGAAGAAAACACATCCCTTTTTATTGCATAGACTGCTCAATATCCCTAATGCCTTAAAAGCAGTTCTCCTCACATAGATGGAATTTATCATGAACTATATGCAAACTATTTCTAAATGCTGAAAGCTATATACAGCTGTAGAAGAAAATACTCTCTGAGTTGATTTTTTTTATGTTTGTTTCTAGGAAGCAAGCTTTTTATCAGGTAATACAATAAGATACTGTAATTGCAGGTGTACTAACAAGACTTTTATGTAAAAAATTTTACAAGGTGACCTAAATTCATTTGTGGGGGAAACACTTTGGATTTCAGTGTGATTATCCTGAGATGAATTTGGCCCAAAGACTCTAAGAAGGGCTGCACCTCCCCTTCCTCTTCTTAAGGGGTGAAAACAGAACAGAAGAATGTTTCTGGAAAGAAAAATCTGTAAACATAATTCTTCCCTTATAAGTAGTTGGGGAGGGAAAAAATCACTGATAACCTCTTACAGTTCATGCTTTTAACATAGCAAAGATGGAATACTCAGATAATGACAATGATTTAAAGTTTTCCTTCAGTGATGTTTTTGCTCCTCTTAAAGAGCAAAACATAGTTTTAAAACAAATATTGCCTTTCTCAGTATTTGATGTGTCATGCATGACACAGGTACAGTGCAAGGTACCTAGAGAAGCTTATGACACTAGAAATATTATGACACACCTTCTGTGTTGTATTTCCAATTAGCTCATTGTTTTCCCCCATACTCTACAGCAACAGCTATAAAGAGATATAGGAGCCCTTTCAAAATGCTCTTTACAATAATTTTAGCTGTTTCCATTAATAGAGTGCTCTTAAGGAAATGTCTACTCTCTCCATAAGCACACATAACTGCCATTGGATTTTGCAGGAGTTAGATAAGTGTATGAAGAGAATAAATCTTTAAAGCAAGTGTATGAAGAGAAAAAAAACCTTTAAAAAGGAGCAGTTTATAAAGATGACAGCTGCTGTTATGCATCTATTCAAACAAAACACAGCAAAATAAAGCACGGTTAGTGGTATTTCTATAGTACAGTACTGTATTTATTGTCAAATGAAAATATAGGGTTAACTGAGAGATGTATTTTTCTGCCCTCATACCCCTGCCACATTACACAGGCTGATTTCTATTTTTTCTAGGTAAGTAAATAATAGAGCTAAATACACATACTGTCAGAAAATGACTGAGCTGTTGTGGGGTTTTTTTTGCTTTAAGTATCTGCTTGAATTATACACATTTTTACTGGAAAAAGGGCAGCTTATATTCAAAAGTATAGTAAATACAAAGAAAAATTGAAAAGACATTTACTTTAATGGGTCTTCTTGAGTATAAATTCACCTTAATTTTGTGTATCAATCAGATGCTATTAGTAACAAATGCAATGTTTCTTTTAACCGCCTTTTTAAATGAAGGATCATTCTGAGATAGAAGTAAAGCCACTTTTAAAATGGAGTTTTTACTTGAGAATTATTTAAGCGACTCAGAATGTGGTTTTACTCAATATATTTTAAATACAAGCAGCATTACATTGTTCAACAAAACATGTTCATGACACAGCAATCACAAAGACCTTGGAATCACGCTACTGTGGTGTCACAAGCCAAACCATCCAGTCAGACTTATATACACCAGTGTCAATGCTTTAAATTACAAAAGAAAGTAATTGCCTAGTCCAGTCACCATCCCTTCCCTCACTCACTCTGCAATTTACTTGCTTAAGGCTGTTGTTCCTAGCAAAGGGTGGGGAGGGGAGCACAGAGTACTTATTTTTTAAACTTCGGCTACATGTGCTTTCAAACTGTGAGTAGACTGTGAACAGCACGGCAGCAGGCTGCTCTTGCACTGTTCACCATGTCCTTGCTGCGGCTCACTTCCTCCACTCCCCTCCCCAGGCCAGCTCTGCCTTCACAAAGAGCTGGACTTTTTGGATTGCTTGATCATGCTGGGGTGAAACTCGGTGTGGCGCCGGGCATGCTTTGTCAGGTGGTCGCTCCGCATGAACCGCTTCTCACAGAGGGGGCACCGAAACTGTTTTTCACCTGTGTGGGTTCGGTAGTGACGGGTGAGCTCATCAGAGCGAGAGAACTTTTTAAGGCAGCCAGGCCACGTGCAGGGGAATGGTCGCTCGCCTGCAGGGAGGAAAGGATGACAAGAAATTTAGGGGAGGGATATAAACACCAGCACATAAAAACTTTGCTGCAGCAGGACAGCTGAGGGATATGCTGCTGAGGGGAAAAGTTGCCTTTATTTCTTGCCATGGTGTCAGTGTCTGCAGAGCTGTTGATCACTTACTTCATCAGGTTTCAGTCTCACCTCTAGCAGAAGCCAAAACCCCCTCCAACCACGTGACACTCTCACTCTAGTACAAGTAATTCCAGTCTGGGAAGAACTGAGTGGGGAGGGGATTGGGAGAGCTGTGCAGCCCCAGGACTACAAATATGTACATCAAAAATGCTGTGGCTGTAGAGAGAAGGCCTATGCTCCCTCTCTTTTCCTTTCCCTTTCTCCCAGAAATCCAAGCTGCTCCACAAAATAAAGGACTCCCCTCAGTCTCTTAGATGGCTGATTTGAGGGCAAGAAAATTATCTCATTATTCACAGCTCTGTCAATACAAATGTTTGCTATGATGGTAAAGAACAAAACCAAACACCTTAACCTAAAATACACTGCACCTTTGTTTTAAAACCAAGGATGTGAGGAGTGAACAGTACTCACTATAATTTCCCTAACACCCCAAATCCCTGCAGTTCACCTCTTCGGGTTGCATGGGCCTTGCATATAGTCACAGACCCAATTCTTCCTGATCTGCAAAGCTGACTGTGGTGGGTTGACCTTGGTTGGCTGCCAGACCCCCACCCAGTCACTCTCTCACTCTCCCTCCTCAACAAGACAGGGGGAGAAAATAAGATGGACAAGCTCATGGGTTGAGATAAAGGTTGTTTAATGAGAAAAGCAAAGGCAAAAAGAGGCAGATGCCTCCCATCAGCAGGCAGATGTCCAGCCACTTCCTGGGAAGCAGGGCCTCAGTACGTGTAGCAGTTGCTTCGGAAGACAAACGCCTTAACCATGAATGCCCCCCCTCTTCCTTTCCATCAGGTTTTATTGCTGAATACGACGTCACATGGCATGGAATATCCCTTTGGTCAGTTTAGCTCAGCTGTTCTGGCTATGTCCCCTCCCAAGCTCTTGCCCACCCCCAGCCTACTGGCCTTTGGAGGGTGGTTTGGAGAGAAAGCCTTGATGCTGTGCTAGCACAGCTCAGCAGTAGCCAAAACACTGGCGTGTTATCAACATGGTTCTAGCCACAAATGCAAAGCACAGCATTATATGGGCTGCTATAAGGGCAGTTAACTCCATCCCAGACAGACCCAGTACAATCTCCACCCCTTATTCCATACCATTTGTGTTATGCTCAGGTCATTACACTGACTCAGTTATATGACACAGAAGGAAATGAAAACTTTTAAGTTTGCATGAAAGCTTTCAGTCACAGACATCACATGCCAGTACATTTTGATGCCTTAATTCCCTTTCTTAAGAGTCTCCTGAAGGGAATATAAATAACAGCTATGTGACAGCTATTTATAGTCAAACATGAAATATAAAAACTGTCCCAGGAGTGTTTCCAACTTGGAAGAGTTGGAAAGAAATTCAAGAACTCCAGTATTTCTTGATACTGTGAAGTTTGACACAACACAGAAGCTCACTTTACATTTACAGATCACAAAAAAAGGAGTCATTTACAAGCAAGTGTGCCTTGGAATAACTCCTCAGACACAGCAGCAGAGATGAAAGACCAGGCTAAAGACTTGAGGAATTAATAGCCCAGAAGCCAGGATGACAACTGGTAATAGAAAGCATTGCAAAGCTTTAGAGAGAAGAATGGGGGCGGAGGAGTGGGGGGAAAATCACTGATGGCATCCAGATGATGTGATGTCAAAGAGGAAGATGATGGACTAAATAAGCTGAGATTTAGCCACACAATGGGCCCTTAAAGCCCTAGTGAAATTCTCATAAGTAATGTAGTAATTTTAATGGTTTAGGCTTCTAATTATATGGTATTCCTTGACAGGCAGACTACTCTGTCCCAGAATGACCAGCATTTGGTAGTTTTAGCTAGATGAGTATGAGTTTGCACGTTAAGGCAGCCTCTTAGGCCAGCCACAGCATAGCCTGCTTCCTGTGCAATTTCTTTCCTCATCTCACAGCAAGACTGGCTCTTGGTCAAGGAAGAAGGAAGCAGAAATAGCAAAATGCCAATTTAGCCTGGTGCATTAACCCAGAGCAGGGTGGAAACATCACTGCAAGCCATTCTGACCTGTGGGTTAATTTTTACAGACGACTTGGCTTCCTGCTGTATGTTTTTAAACGTGGTTGGAAGCCTTTCAGAATAAGCACTGCCTGTATAGAAGAAATTAAAACTGTATATTTGCTCATTTACACATGAAGGCCATGATCACAGCTACAACCCAGGGCAACACTGGGAGCTGCACACAACCATATAGAGCACTTGTGTGATGGCACCATGCTAAATGGTCTCTTCTGGCTTTGCTCTGCTTGATGTCTGCACGTGACACTTGAGACAAACATTTCACTTGTACTGCTCTTTTACTCTCTCATGGTTTCTGTCACAGCTTCTTGAAGCAGGCATCAGTGGGAGGTGCAGAAAAGCTTTCTGGATCCCCCAGGGAGTGTGGGAGAAGTGCTATAAATCTTGCATGCATGGAGGCATCTAGTATATGGCTCTATATCAGGTACCTACACTCCAGAGCAGTGGAAAAGGTTCATGCATCCTGCCCCTTCCCCAGAAACAACATTTCTTATATTCTACCTCAGGACAGCTCTTCAGCCTGCAGAAATCCCTAATTCTATTAGAGAAAGATCAGGTATCTAGGCTGGATAACAAGGTGCTACCGACTTCTGTGCTCTAGTCAGACATTCCCCTCCCCCACATGTTTTCCCCTTAGTACTGCTAAGGCTTGAAATGAGCAGAATAAACCCTTAAAATGAAGTGATATTATGTACTATTTCCTTTGTTGTCAGTATGCTACTTATGTTTTAAAACACGCCTTAGCTTGGATTTCAACCAAGTGATGGAGGAATGGCCACTGTGATGTATCAACAATACCTTAAAACCATATGCGATAGGAACTGAACAAGAGATAAAATTTTATTCAAAAGACATATCCAGGGCGGCTTACAGAAGTAACAAATGAAACAAATTCATTTAAAGGTTATTGGAATAGGCGTCTGCAGAATTCCCATTCTTTGTACTGTTTGCCACCAGGGACGTAGTGGTGGACATAACAGCACAAGCTAACATTGGTTCTCCATAGATCTTTTCTGAAGTCTAAAGAACTCGCACTTCTGCATCAGATCCCATATGGATATAAAGTTATTGTGGATCCTTTTGATCTCTGCTCTCTTGCTCCAGTTGATCTTTTCTCCCTGTTCCTTCTCACATGCTCTCCCTCAAATAGAGAATTTTTAATTTCTCTGCAAGTTTAAACTCTGTATCTAAGCTGCTTTTTATGAGCTGAGGCAGGTAACTTTCCATTTTTTTCTGACTGGGGGGGGTCAATTATTTAGCTTTTTTTGGTCCTGCCCTGAGACATTCCAGATTTTCCACATTGTGGTCTTGTGCAGGGTTGGGGGGGGGGGGGGGGGAGGAGAAAAGAAAAAAGAATATAAAGTCTGCATTAGTAGATTCATTAATAGTACAGGTATTATACCCAATATCCTAATTCATTATTTGTCTTCTCACTACAAGACACTGTTTTAGATGTGGATGACTGAGGTTAGGAGCTGCAGTTCAGTGGCTTTAACAAAGATGACTTAATTTAGACAAGCAAGTGATAAAGAAATTCTGGACTGTCTTATTTTTCCAGAGGGAAAATTAAAAAGTGGTGTTTGAAAAAGCTGAAGACAAAATTGATAATCACACACTTAAGCTATTAAAGGTTTATAAAAGAACGTGCACTAGGACTGGAACAAACTGAGTGTCTGGTGCAAACTTATTTTTAAGTTCACTCCATGGTGTATTAACTTAATTTTATGTGAATTACTGGAATTATTTGAGCACTGACTTTACAGAAGACTTTCAGAAATTGCTGTTGGTGTGGATGGAAGTCTGGCCAAGATGAGTTGCTTGTTAGACTTGCTTTGTTTTTCTGGCTGACAGTAGCGAAGTTGGACACAGCCATGAGTCCAGAGTCTGGGATCTATGTTAGCTAATGCAGTTTGTTATCAAATAATGCTAATGATACTGCTTCACACATTAAATAGGAAGTCAAATGGACTGTAGTTGCAGCTGCATGAACAGACAGCTAATTAGACACCCTTGACTGACATATGTACAAAACAAGATACCATCAGGTACATGGTAGGACTGTGCTGCCTAGGATGCATAATAGCAACTATATTAAGTATCAAAACTGGAGAATGGTTCCAAGTTTGACTTATGGGATGCAGTGTCTGTACTCAGTTCCCATTCTGTGTCTAGCCATGTGACATGGCATAGCTGTAGCCATTATCTACTGCTGCAGGGACTTCCACCTCTGCCTGCAGCACCTGCCCTAAAATCCAGAGGTACAGAACTACAGCAGGGCTGATCCCTTCCTATCAAGGGATTTGAGGGAGCTGATGGGAAAGAGGGAGATGGAAAAGCACACAGCTATGGAAAGCTGAAATAAGGAAATCTTTTGCCATCAGGCAAGAGCAAAACTACTTAGGAAAACAGGACTGTTTGCATGAAGCCAGAGGGGGGAAGGGGAGAGAAAAAAAAAAAAAAAAAAAGAAAAAAAAAAATAGTATTCCCACAGCTTTAACACACAGATTCAACTCTGTGTGGTTCAAATCGGAGAATCTAGCATACCTTCTTGTCTTTGTCTTCCAAGATCCTTCTGAAGCTCTCTGGCTGCTGGAACTTGAACTTGAACTTTCCAAAGAAATCTTGGTATCCTGAAAAGATCTGGTCCTGAACTACAATCCTTGACTTAGACATGACCACAATAAGCTTTTTTTTTCTTCTTCCTGTGAACCCACTCAGCCACCACTCCTGTGTTTCTCAGTGTCTCACAAAGTATCACAGGTTCTGTAGATGGATGAGTGCAAAGATCATGGTCCAGCTTAATGCAGGAAAAAAGATGGACAGGCTTTCTTCCTTGCCTCAGAATAGCTGTTATCTCAGGCCTCTCTTACTTTTGTCTTCCAGTGTCCTTGTTTCCCCCACACACTCTGAATGAGCAGTTTCCTGTGGGACGTGTGGACACTCATTCAAAATCCAAGATATTCTGATGAAGATGAATCTCACAGGCATCTGTACACCCACTTCTGAGCAGTGAACTGGAGGCATTTCAAGCAGCCTTTTTCCTCTTCTGAGAGAGTCCAATATTGGATCATTAAAACATGGCAACCAAAGCTACAGATGCTGGTAAGAAACAAGATCAGCAGTGAGGATGGTATGTACTATTTGTATAAAACAAGGACTTCTAGAACACTTAAACCTCAACCAGCTAGTCTTGCAATGGATTTAACAGACCCCTAATCAATGTCAGGTGATTACAGGATAGGCAATGGATGGATAATTTGCATCAATAAGTTTATTCCACCAGTACTCAGGACTTAACATCACAGGTTGATTAAAGTGTTAAAAATGCCACCTTCAGCAAGTAGACTGCTCTGACATCCTCAAAACCACCACTCAACAGCTACTTACATGTGCAGGTGTTTGAGTTTCTTTCAAAAAAAACCCCAAAAACCCAAAAAAACCCAAAAACAACCAAACAAACCCAAAAAACCCAAAAACAACCAAACAAACCCAGATGCAAAACCACCCACTAAAACCCAGCTCTACTGAGCTGTTGGGAATCCTAGCTCATGCCTGAATCCCAGTGAGACTCAATCTTGCTATTACCCCCATCTGATACAGTGTCAGATGTAAGGAACATCCTTGTAGCTTCTCTACTGGATTATATTAGCTGCTTGGCAGAAAAGGACCTGGGGGTGTTGGTTGACAGCTGGCTGAACATGAGCCAGCAGTGTGCTCAGGTGGCCAAGAGGGCCAATGGCATCCTGGCTTGTATCAGGAATAGTGTGGCCAGCAGGACCAGGGAGGTGATAGTGCCTCTGTACTCAGCACTGGTGAGGCCTCACCTCGAATACTGTGTTCACTTTTGGGCCCCTCACTCCAAGAAGGACATTGAGGTGCTGGAGAGTGTCCAAAGAAGGGCAACAAAGCTGGTGAAGGGTCTAGAGCACAAGTCTTATGAGGAGCGGCTGAGGGAGCTGGGGCTGTTTAGCCTGGAGAAGAGAAGGCTGAGGGGAGACCTTATTGCTCTCTACAGCTACCTGAAAGGAGGTTGTAGCGAGGTGGGGGGTCGGTCTCTTCTCCCAAGTAACAAGCGATAGGACAAGAGGAAACGGCCTCAAGCTGCACCAGGGGAAGTTTAGGTTGGATATTAGGAAAAACTTCTTCACAGAAAGGGTAGTCAGGCATTGGAACAGGCTGCCCAGGGAAGTGGTTGAGTCTCCATCCCTGGAGGTATTTAAAAGATGGGTAGACGTGGTGCTTGAGGACATGGTTTAGTGGTGGACTTGGCAGTGCTAGGTTAACGGTTGGACTTGATCTTAAAGGTCTTTTCCAACCTTAACGATTCTATGATTCTATGATATCCCTCCCAGTATGCCTTAGAAAAGGCTTTATTTGGGGACTGTGCTCCCTTATATCTATCAGTCAGGAAAGCTACCTGGGAGATGAAAGACCCCACCTGAGAGTTCACACTTTTCATAGCCGAGAGAAATATCCTCAGCAATAGACTCTCAGGTACTCTGGGGCAAGTCTCCACCTCTTCTCCTTTTCCATCTTTTCTCCATTTGAACTTCCTCCATTTTGCAGTAATATTTAAATATTAACTGAGCAATGGAGAGAGACCAACTCATAGCATGGTGCTTAGGGCACTTACCTGGTATTGAGAAGCACTGGGTTTAGGTTCCTGTTCCATCTAAATAATTAAATGCTTGTTAAAGAGGAACAGCTTCAACAGGGTAAGGAGCAGAAACTTTCTCCGATCAGAGGGGTCTCTTTCTAAAATCCACAGAGCAGGGACTTGAAAACTGGTCTTTCAGCTACTGATGGCATTTTCTAATTACTGAACTACTGGGTATAATAGTGTTATGGAACTTGTCCCCTCCCTCCTCTCTAGCACAAAGAGGAATGACTTGGCATAGGCACTTTGCTTCAGAAGAAAGTTCATGGTTAGGCATCCTGAGCAAAGATAGGACCATCTTTCTCTCCAGCCTGGAGTCAGGCACTGAACTACCGACACGCTAACACAGACAGCCCTATGCACAGCTAGGGCTCCCTCTTTGAGGTGCTTGGCTCTCCTTATGCATTTGGGTTGCAAAGGAAGACCTTTCTTCAGATTTCACTTGGTGACCTGGCTCTGCAGAGATCAATGTTGCAAGCATCTGTGGGGCTAGCTGAAAGTAACCACTGTTACAGGCACTGTTACTGTTAGTGCCTGTAGGGCCTACCACAACCAGGTGGACAACGGCTAAGCTCAGCTTGCTTAGAGCAAGCATTGTCCTCACTGCAGTGTACTCTTCTGTTCTCTGAAGATGTGTGTAAAGGAGGTTAAGTGGTGGTTATCTTATCAAGTTGCTCATGTACAGACAAGCTTGTGGCCAGAAACACACATGCCTTCTGTCCATCTTTGATGAAACTGAGGTACATTACTGGTCTCAATTTTATGTGTATTCAGAAAGATAATATAATTTTGATTATTTTAATATTATTTCATTAGTCAATATTTCAACAGACTCTTCCTTCAAGTTTAAGGTATTTATAGAGTGTTCTCAGGCTATTCACAGTCACCATAGCTTACATCTAGGTGATAAACTACATTACCACAAATAAACATTTGATGTGTGCTTTACCATCACTACCCCAGAGTTTGGCCTTTTAATCTTAACTTGGCTTCTACCTGCTCTTGTGGCTGCAGGTTTGGGAGCTCTGTGAGGAAATGAATGACAGTGTGGTACAGAACAGCACTGCAATTAATGAAGGGCAATGATCATTCCCACATGGATCCTAACACCTAGGAGTGCAAGAGACACAAACTTAAAAAAAGCACAGGTGATGCCTACCACATGGTCTTCAAGATCATAAAACAACAGCATGCAGGAACTCAGTAGAGCTGCATTTTCAATACATCCATCTGGCAACAGGAGTCACATCCTTATGGGCAATGCCTGCTCACTGCTTCTCTCCTACATGTGTACTTCCTTACATGGATTGAATTAATATAACCCATGCAAGCTTTTCTGGGGTGTTTTCCCCACTGTGAAACATACAGTCACTTAACTTTATTTTTTGAAACAGAAATAAACCACAACTGAGTCAGGCAACACTGGATTTAATCTTTATGATTTTTGCCTACCTTGCTCAGCTAGCAAGGCTTCCAGTCAATATGATCATATTTCTCCAATACCTGGAAATACGCCTATTAGAACTCTAGGAATTTGCATGTTTTTATGAATCCTTGAGAAGAGGGGTTGCAGACAAAGGTCTGGGTTTAGCAAAAATGTCCTGCTGGCTCCATTTTCTGCTCTTCAGTCTTACTGTAAAGGAACTGGCAATGTGTCATTGCAGTGCATAAATTTCAGATTATGCTCACATAAAATACTCAAAAAAGCTCAAGCAGAGGACTGCCAACATATCTGTATGTGTACAGTCTGTCAATCTAGTGATAATCTAGAATACAAATAACAAAGCGGTAGAGTCATAGAATTGTGGAATCATTTAGGTTGGAAAAGACCTTTAAGATCATCGAGTCCAACCGTTAACCTAACACTGCCAAGTCCACCACTAAACCATGTCCTCAAGCACCATGTCTACCTGTCTTTAAAATACCTCCAGGGATGGGGACTCAACCACTTCCCTGGGCAGCCTGTTCCAATGCTTGACAACCCTTTCGGTGAAGAAGTTTTTCCTAATATCCAGTCTAAACCTCCCCTGGCGCAGCTTGAGGCCGTTTCCTCTTGTCCTATCGCTTGCTACTTGGCAGAAGAGACCGACCCCCACCTCGCTACAACCTCCTTTCAGGTAGTTGTAGAGAGTGATAAGGTCTCCCCTGAGCCTCCTTTTCTCCAGGCTAAACCACCAAACTAAACTGATATGGCACCTGGATCAATGCTATTATATCTATATTGCAGCACTAATCAGCTGCTGTGTGTGTCTTTCCCTTCTACCAGAAATGCTCCTCAGATTCACCTTGTAGAATGGCCATCTATGGATCCATGCTTCTGCCCACAACCTACTACTAACTATCAATTGGAGTAAAATGTCAGAAGAGTTTAAGGGTATATCAACTGCCTAATGTTACAAATTTTGTATTGTTTGGACCTGATTTACAAGATGGCAGTTGGCTATAAAACCTAGTGTAGAGGGAAAACTTTTCATACAACAGGATTTTTTGTGCATCTAACCTTAATTAGAGTACCTGATGTAGACATGAACTTCCCACCAAATTGTAGCACTAAATTTTGGGAAGTGTCTGGAATTTACACACCCCCACCCCCACACCCCCAGGTGAGTTAACTTCTAAAGGGCCTGTAAGAGGCATCTCACAAACTAACATCATGGTACTTTCTCTATTCCTCTTTTCTAACCAGGAGGATCTGCTATGAGATGCCATATGCCCTTTAACTGGCTTGCCTTCACACCATCATAGCAAGTGTACATTCTTTAATTTAGTTTCTCCTGCCATTCTTTTCCTTTCTTTTGGTATCTTGTCCTTTGCTCAATGTTCCCTGCCCAGGCCTTCTGGCTGATTGCTTATTTACTCTCATATGTCTGTATTTTCCCTGGAGATCCTCTGGTCTGCACATCCTCCTCTGTTAAGTTCTCCCCCCCTCATTTTTGAGGCTAAGATAAACCTACATATTACTGGCCATATCAAACCTCTAAAACTACCTATTTAAAGAAGTCTTTGCATTTTCAAGTTAATCCTCTGCATATCTGCTCTTACTTTCAGGGCTCTGGTCTTGTGCACATCTTGCCTATGTCTGGGCTTTTTTCTATGCTCAGAAAGCCCTCAGGGGAAGTCTGCAAGACTTGCCCATGCCACCTCAATACTCAAGACTGTTGTGCAGAAAGACCACTCTTATAATCCATCCTGCTACTACCAAACTCGATCAGAGTTCACCTGTCCTATTCTCATAATACTACCTAAGTATTATGAGACTAAGGTAAGGTCACTTCATATTTCATGTCCTCCACCTGCCCTCCAGACAAACAGGTTTTGGCTTGTGAGCTTTGGGAAAACACCATCTTTTATCTTCTACTCAAAGTGCCACGTACCTCAGAGATGCTATGGGAAACAGTTCACACAATCTTACCCGTAATAGTGTTCCTGTCCAAGACATCAGAATTTAAATAATAAATTCCACATTACTTTTGGATAGTAGTGATAAGAAAGGAAAGGCAGAAGTTTAGTTTCAGCGATAGGCTTGTCCTTGTATCACAGACTTTTGCAAGTTCATAAATTTTGAATTTAGGTATACATCCAAGATAGAATGAAGAAGTACCCAATTACATCACAGAAACACAGGGGGTTTGGCAAGAAATGAAAGGCCTACCTTCTGGAAGAGAGTTCAGACTTCTTTAACTTCCTCCTGCAAATCCTATTCTAAGTCATACTGAGTTCAGTGGGAATGGTGGCACAACCAAGGGCTGCTTGCCTAAGTAGGATGTGCAGCACCATCCACTGACTTTTTTGTTAAGATCACCACAGAAGACAGTTTTAGATGGATGTGCTGGGTCTGGTTGGGATGGAGTTAACTTTCCTCATAACAGCCCATATAGTGCTGTGCTTTGCATTTGTGGCTATAACCATGTTGATAACACACCAATGTTTTGGCTACTGCTGAGCAGTGCTCCCACAGCATCAAGGCTGTCTCTCCAAATCCCCCACCTGGCTCAAAGGCCAGTAGGCTGGGAGTGGGCAAGAGTCTGAGAGGGGACATAGCCAGGACAGCTGACCTAAACTGACCAAAGGGATATACCATATGATGTCACGCTCAGCAATAAAATTTCAGGGAAAGGAGGAGGAAGCAGGGACATTCATGGCTATGGTATTTGTCTTCCCAAGCAACCATTACACATGTTGAGGCCCTGCTTTCCAGGAAATTGCTAAACATCTGCCTGCTGATGGGAAGTAGTGAATGAATGCCTTATTTTGCTTTGCTTGAGCACACAGCGTTTGCTTTCCCTATTAAACTGACATTATCTCGATCCACAGGTCTTCTTGCCTTCCTTCTATTTTCTCCCCATCCCGCAGGAGAGGGGAATGAGAGGGGCAGGGTAGCTGTTTGGCTGGGGTCAACCCACCACAGTCTTCTGGAAATTTAGCTAGACTCAAAGGCTCAAGCAAACAGTTATTATACAGATAGTTTTGGTCTCTGAAATACTTAATATCTTCCGACCAACAGGTTTACAGAATTACTAGTAAGATACAGACCTCTAACCTCTGAACATCAAGTCTTCGGTCTTCTAACTTTATTTGCTCTTTCATGTCTCATTTTCTGTTAGCTGACCAAATATGGTCCAGTGAATTTTTAGATTCTCAACATTATACAGCACAAATCAGAATTCAGAGCTTTCCACCTTGCTTAGTTAGCATCCATGAGTAAAAAGTCATGTTGGTCCGAGCAAGATCATAGGTGTGAACCAAAGTCCTAAAGTCATTGTCCAAGATTGAGAGACTGAGGTTGAATATTAAAATTTTAAGACCAGGAAGTTTTTAATTGATAGCTGTGTACCTACTTCAACTAAAGGCTACAAAGTAGCAAGAAACCAAATTGATGGCCTGATTAAGTGGAAGGTAGATGGAAGGGATTCAAAAATCTGAGATGAGATAAATGATTTTTTTTAAAAAATGGTACTGAGGAGGGAGCATTAACACTCTGCAATATATAGTTATGAATAACTCTGGAGGCTCAATCAAATCCCACTGTTGCTATGGAATTGTTCTGCCATTTATAAAAAGTAATTACCATTAGCAGCATCATTAGTATTTCAGTTGGTTACTAGTAACTGTTTACATTAGAAAGCTCTCAAAGTTTATTTACTGCTGCATTTTTGTAATGTTTTTAATCACACAGAACTACAGTGAAGGTACATTAGTGTGTCCAAGTTAAGCATTTAATACTTGGAGTTATGTGCCACCCACAAGCGAGTGGCCTTTGTAAGCCTCATACCACTTCAGAAGATACTTAGAATTATATTGCATACAGCAAGCAGTGTGGGTTGTACAGTATATTAATTTTAATGTTAACACCCAAAATGCTATCCCAGTTGATGTCTATTTTGGTCCCCATATCAGGGCAGGTATTTGAGCACTAAGTAGAAGTGATACTAATATATTTCCTTTGTCATTTGTGAGCCAAAGTTTTGCAAGGCATCAGTTACCTTCAGCCTCCAAAAGAGGATTTGAGCTGAAATCTTTGAGTTGATAACACAATAATCCCTAGGGTAGGTATTGAGGTTATTTAAGGGTCATCACTGACCATCTTCTTTCTTTGCTCATGGAGACAGTCTTAACTCCACCTAAATGCAGAGTCCATCACTGAACCACATCCAGTAATCCTCCTCCTCCTGACCTCTTGAGCCAAGCACATAACAGATCTCCTAGTAGGGCATAGGTAGATAACCAACTCCAGGTCTCTTCCTTTGCAATACAAATATAGCTAGATGAACAGGCAAGTTAGAGCAATAGAAGTTTAGCCAGTGTTCAGATTTGACCATGCCCTACTCAGACTGCACTAAATACTAAAGCAATAACTTGCAACATGTTCCCTCAGTGATAAGTTCATTTTTTACTTCACCACTTACTATCACTGCCAATATACAAAATCCAGAAGTCATTTACAAAACAGATATGAAGCACGTGGCAGTGTGTTTCCTTTGATCCATGCCTTTCCTTACTCATACACAGCCCTTTAATCTGGAGAAATTAAAAAAATTCTACAATTACTATGCTCTTAATTGTTAGGCAGAACCAGAGGAAATAAGAGTTGCTGCAGAAGATTTTTTTTAATCACTAAGTTTCCATTTTGCCACACCCTCTAAACTGCTTGGGAGAGTACATGGGTATTAAAGCACAGAGACTTATGAATGAAGCCCTTGTGAAAAATGCCATCTCAGCTGAGATGGGTTATGATAACAGGAACAGCTAAGCAGAGAAGCCGCCAATCCCATATGGACAGTGGCTAAATCCTCTAAGTTGAATGAGCCACATCTAGGGAGTACAAGTTAACCTGCTTGTATCATTTACAAAGTAACCTAAGTCCCTGAAGAAAGTCTCTTCCATGGGGAGTCTGTGGGGCCGATACAGGTTTTTAAGTTGCATACTTTTGGAATTTTCCCCTTAAGTTCATTTGGTCCTTCACCTGCTTGAGGGGGTCTGCCAACAAAAGCCAAAAGGTGTAATTTATCACCGTGCATGGGAGGGGAGATGTGGCCTCCCCTTTGCAAGGAGCTATGCCAAGATTTAACAGTTCACTTCACATAGCCCAGAAGTGAGACAGAGTATGGTGCCAACATACAACACAACCATCCTACACTTCAGTATTCAAGCCATTACTAGGATCCTGAAACATCCAGTTTCCCTGGCATGAAGTAAAACTTAAAGTTACTAAGGGCTATCAAAACACAGAGTGCAAAACTGATGAATTAAACCTGGCTTCAAAAAGATAAAAACAGTAGTTGAGTGTTACCAAATATACATCCTTTCAAAGAACAGCAGGAGAGCTTTTTTTTACCCAAGGCCACCAATTTATTTTTAGGAAATGGGCCAAAAACCTTTACAACTGCAAGCGAGCAAAATGCCATTAGTGTCTCTGAAACTTGCTCATTTATATGAGCAGAAAGTTTGCCTCTGTGTTCTTTCAGAGCTTAATACTCTGAAAAGTAGCGAGGATTTCCTTACATTCAAAATATGCTCAGCATCTTCATATAAAGCTGCTCTGCCACAGCCAATATTATAGTAAACATCTGCATTGGGTTTACATGGCAAGGTTTTGGTAGCGGGGGGGGGGGGGGGGGGGGCACTGCAGGGGGGGCCTGTATAAGAAGAGATCAGGGGCTGCTCCTGTGCCAGACAGAGGTGGTTTCAGCCAGCTCCAAAATGGACCCACCACTAGCCAAATCTGAGCTAATCAGCCATGTTGGTAGTGCCTCTGTGATAACATATTTAAGAAAGGGTAAATGAATGATGTGCAGCAGCTGTGAGAGAGAAGAGTGAGAAAATATGAGAGAAACAACCCTGCAGACACCAAGGTCAGTGAAGGAGGAAGTCAGGGGAAGGAGGTGCTCCAGGTGCCAGAGCAGAGATTCTCCTGCAGCCTGTGGTGAAGACCATAGTGAAGCAGGTTGTCTCCCTGCATCCCATAGAGAGGGCCATGCTGGAGCAGGTAGATATGCCCTGAAGGAAGCTGCAGCCTGCGGAGAGCCCACGCTGGAGCAGGCTCCTGGAAGGAACTGCAGCCTGTGGTGAGAAGCACATACTGGAGCAGTCTGTTCCTGATGGACTCTACCCTGCAGAAAGGACCCATGCTGGAACAGTTCTTGAAGGACTGTATCCCATGGGAGGGACCCCATGCTAGAGCAGGGGAAGAGCATAAGGAGGAAGGAGCAGCAGAGACAAAGCATTACAGACTGACTGCAACCCCTATTCCCCATCCCCCCTGTGCTGCTTGGGGTGGGGAGGAGGTAGAGAAGTCAGGAACAAAGGAGTGAAGGTGAACCTGGGAAGAAGTGGGTGGCAGTGTTTGAGGTTGGGTTCTATTTATTTATTTATTTATTTTAAAGGTTTTGGGTTTTGTTTCCTCACTGTCCTACTCTATTTTTAATTGGCAATAAATTATTAATCTTCCCCAAGTAGAGTCTGTTTTGTCCATGACTGTAATTGGTAAGGAATCTCCTTGTCCTTATCTTGATCCATGAGCTTTTCCACCTTGTTTTCTCCCCCTGTCCTGTTGAGGAGAGGGAGTGAGAGAGCAGCTAGCTAGGGATCTGGCAGCCAGCCAGAGTTAACCTACCACAGCATCTATAATGAAAGTGACTGTCACATAACTAAGAAACTTATGTGCTGTAGCGCTGGATCAGAAAGTCCAATTCAAGAAGCTCATAAATCAATACAGCAATCTTGGAATATCAGTCACCAACAGCTTCTCTTCAAGCTGATCTGTTTACCAAAAATGTATTTCACTTTCCAAAGGTTGCTACCTTTCTAAAAAACAAGATTTTCCACAAGACTTGCTCTTCTGCTCCTTGCCTTTTTCTTCCTTGGGCTTTCCTCCACTAATTGCCAGCCCTTTCACACCAGGGTTATTGGAGGAGCTGAGCTGGGTTCTTCCTTGAGGATTCAGGAAGCCCACAGGGGTGCGGGAGGACGAACCACACCCTGCTGCCGCAGCTCTGCCCAGGGCAGCCGGCCCCACTCACCCCCCGTGGTGGCAGGCGGCCTGCTCACCGGCCGCTAGCCTGGCAGACACCGCACCCGACCAAACTGCACTATTTTAGACAACCCCGAGGGCTCTCGGCCAGATTTACGGTACCACCGACGTAGGGCTCACATGGGACCCCCCTCCACAGGCTCCCCACCCGAAATGTGGGAGGAGAAATAAGTGATATTGCGGCAAACGATCCCCACAGGGTTCACCCGAGGACAAGCAGCTCCCTCGAGCCCCGCCCCCGCCCCCCCCGCGCGCCCGCGGCTTGCCTGTGTGCACTCGGTAGTGGGCTTTCAAGTGGGAGGACTTCCCGTAGACCTTGCCGCAGCCGCTGTAGGGGCACTTGTGCCGCTTCTCAGCCACCAACTTCCTCTTGGGGGGCACGGCGTCGCGCAGGTGGGGGGGCTGCCCCGGCGCTGAGTTGCATGCTGGGCTCGACCCCGGCTCTGTAGTCGCGTCACTGTCAGAGCCCACGTCCTCGTCCGGGCTCTCCACGTTGCCGCTGCAGACGGAGGGGACGGGCAGGGGCCGGTACTTGTTCAGCTCCAGGAGGCTCTTGGCGATGGTCACCAAGGTGCAGTAGTCCTTCCAAGCGTCACGGGGGTCGCACAGCTCCTTTCCAACCTGCTCCTCTCCTGGCACTTTCAGCCGTGCTGCCTCGGGCACAGCAGAGCGGTTGGAGATGGACACCAGGCACTGGGCAGCCACGAAGTCCATGTAGGCGACGGCCGACATGGTACGGGAGCAGCCCCGCCGCCGCCGTGCACAGTCCCACTCCCGCTGCCAGCTGTGCTTCACCAAGTCCCCAGGTGGCACAGGGCACCTCAATACACTCCCTTGGGGCCTGCCGCACTGTCACGCCAGGTGCTGCAAGCCATGGTCTGCCAACCGCTGGAGGGTCAGTCTAATATTGGGCAGGGTGCCGCTGGGACAAGGCTGAGAGACACAGCTGCCAGAGCCAACCTCGAGTAGTTCACTAGGGGATATTTAATAAAAGAAAACGCGAGGGGAAAAAAAATTTCAAATTGCCCCCAGGGCTCGTCTTTCACACACACACCCCCCAAGGCAATATTCAGCAGACGGAGGGCAGTGCTGAGGAACAGCGCTTCGTCGGCCCGGGTCTGGCGACAGCGGCGGACGCCGAAGCGCGGCCGCTAGTAGAGAGGAAACTGCTGGCTGCCCCGCGCACTCCTCAGGAACGGCCGCGCCAAATCCCATCACGTTAGGTTCGGAGCCCCCCCCATCGGCCAACAGACAGCACAAATCAACTCTGTTTACCTTCTTGCCTCTTTCACTCAGATGAGCCTTTTTGCATGGAGGGTGTGTCCACCAGGCGGCAGACCCACCAATCCCTGTGCTCTCTCCCCAGACCGCGTGCTACTCTGGGTGCCTTGGCGCGCCCGGTTAAAAGGGCGATGATGCGAGGGGAGCGAGAGGAGGGGGATCCACGTCTCCCTCGTCGCAGCCTCTCCGAGGCTCGATTCGCACCATCGACCCCGCACCCTCCTATGTGAGGGGTGTGCAGTCCTGCCGGCAGGCTGCGGGGGGCAGCCGGGGCGGCCGGCGCCGCCGGCGCCACGCGGCATCGAGAGGGTTAAGTGTCTCGCTAGAAATCCTCCAGTCCCAGCAACCAGCCGGCTAATGAAAAGTGAGCCGGCTGATGTCACTGGCAAGGGCTCGGCTAATCAGAGCGAGGTTCCTAAGGATGTGCAACCTTGTAAACCTGGTGGGCCGGTCGCAGCCCTGCGGGCCAAGCGGCTCACTCAGGTGCTCAAAAACCTCCAGCCGACTCTTCTGTAAAACTAGAAGGCCTTCTCTCCACCCAATACAAGAAAGCACAAGTTTAGAGCAATGTAAAATTACTTAATGAGTAACTTTTGTATGCATTCATATGTGTGTTTTTAGTCGACTTCCTGACTTTCCATCTGTAGGAATCTCGAGTTTCATTTCTCCCTGCCAGGAAAAAAGCAGCCATGCCACAGGCATCTCTCTATCTCCTCGAGGAAACAGGATCAGCACAAGTTTTTTGAATGAACCTGCTGCTGCACATACATTCCCTCACAGAGAGCTGCAAGAGACTGCTCAGGTCACTGTGCAGTGGATATGAAGTAAAAACAGGTCCATGGTGCACGGGCCATTCCTTGGCACCCTTTGACATACCTAAATCTTATGTAAAGGATCAAAAGTCATGTTATCGCACAAGATGGGCCCGTTGTTACCTGGTGTGCAATAAGCCAATCTACACACAGAGTTGAGATATCGATTTATTTCATGTCTGCGCAGAGATAGGTGCTAGGTGGTAACTCCACAAAGCTAGCACCCCTTGGTTAATGTACAGTGACGTTTTATACAATCCGAGTAGCTGTTATCAGTGTTTTTACAATTCCGCTTATTCATCCTTGCTTCTATTGGTTCTCACAAGCCTTGTCTCCACTTAAAGGTACAGTGTGTTTTAAATTTACAGCGCATGCTCAGTGGGCAGGGGTCTTTGCTTGGGCCGGGGTGCTAGAGGTGGTTTTTTTGCTTTTTAATATTTGCTATGTTAATTTATATAATTAAATTAAATTTATATTATATTATATTATATTATATTATATTATATTATATTATATATTAATTTATATAATAAAATTTACTATGTTAATTAGGATAGTTCACTCATGGTTCAAGTGATCCTCACTTAGGCTTTATCAGCGGCCTTGTTTTCTCATGCTTATCTTGGTATTTCCTTGCTAGACTGTTTTTTGGTATCCTCCTGTTTCTTCCCTCAGGCCAGGTATCTCCAACAATCCGCTGACTTAATCCTTGTGTGGCAACTTCTCAGCCCCATGACCGGGAGACTCCTCTTTATCAGTCTTTTATTTCTTCTTCAACTGTTCCTAATTAGAAGTCCCTCATTAAACTACTTCTGTCAATTCCAGGATGCTGACTACAGTCACACTTATAATATCATCACTGGGAGAGAAGAGGAGGGCTCCAGTCTATTGCGAATACAGTAGGGTTGGGCAGAGTGGACTACTTCCTCTGTTACAGAGGAGGTAAAAAGCTAAACAACCTCAATAGTCTCCACAAGTCTGTTGTGGGGAAAGTTTCTTCCTGGACAAATTGTTGGTAACTGGTTCAACCCAAAGTGCATGGGAAAAACTACAAATCGGGTATCTGAGGAATATTTTAATGCACTTTTGCACCCTATCTTACATCCCTCTTCTAGTCCTATGCTTTACAGGAATAAAAGAAACTTCCCTCCTGCCAGTGCCATTTCACGTATCTTCCTTTCAAAACCCCCAAGCCCAAGAAGTCAAGTTTTGCAACAATGCAGAAAAAAAGGTACTTCCTGGGCCCTGCAAACAATCAGCAAAAAAAACCCAACCAAAAGTAAAAAAAAAAAAGAGCGTAGGACTTCAATGTAGATTCAGTGCAAGAAACAGGAATCCACTTTCCTTTCAAAGCCCCTTAAATTCAAACACCTGGTAACATGACTTATTTCAGAGAAGTGTAAGAAAGCCAGTGGCAAAATAGTATGCCTTTAGATATATGCTTATTTGTAATACCTGTTTTGAAGGTCAGAGCATCATCCATTGTCTCCATCCCTGGAGGTATTTAAAAGAAGGGTACATGTGGTGCTCGAGGACATGGTTTAGTGGTGGACTTGGCAGTGATAGATTAACGGTTGGACTCGATGATCTTAAGGGTCTTTTCCAACCTTAACGATTCTATGATTCTATGAAATATGAGCCGAGAGCACTCCTTGACGCTGAGAACTCAGCAGTCATTGTCCAGTCTCAATCTGTCTAGTCATGCATTCATCTTCATCTTGTTTTTTATAGTTGTCAAAATGCTTGAGTGTCTTGAGGGGATCTGAACAACGCAACAGATGATAACAAAACAAATCAAGGGTTGTTTACTGTGATTTTCAGGACTCAGACATTAAACAAGTCTTTTCTGTCTGTTTGTGAGACTGCATGCCATTAAAGTTATCACCTGCCTTTGCTACTGTGTGGTGAGCAGCCAAACTCCCACCCAGCTGCTCTCTCCCTCCTCCTCCTCAACAGCACAGAGGGAGAAAATAGGATGAAAAAGCTTGTGGGTCAAGACAAAGACTGGGAGATTGCTTACCAGATACCGTCACAGGCAAAACAGACTTGACTTGGGGAAAATTAATTTAATTTATTGCCAACTAAAATAGATTTGGATAGTGAAAGACAAAGACAAAAAAATTAAAACACCACCTTCCCCCCACCCTCCCTTTCCCAGGCTTCATTCCCAACTCCTCTACCCACCCCACGGTCCAGGGGGGATGGGAGGTGGGACATTATGGTCAGTACATAACAGTTCCTCTCTGCTGCTCCTTTCTCCTCACACTTTTCCCCTTCTCCAGTGTGGTTCCTCTCCATGGGCTGCAGTCCAGCCAGGGAAAATCTGCTCCAGCGTGGATTCTCCACGGGCCACAATTCCTTCAGGAAATATCCAACTGCTCTACTGTGGTCTCTTCCAAAAGCTGCAGGGGAATACCTGCTCCAGTGCCATGGAGTACCTCCTCCCCCTCCTTCTCTGACCTCAGTGTTCACACTGCTGTTTCTCACTCTCTCCCCACCCCTCACCATATGCCTGTGTGGTGTTTTTTGCCCTTTCTTAAATACGTTTTCACAGAGGCACCACCAACTTCTCTGACTGGCTCATCTTTGGCCTGCAGTGGGTCTATTGTGGACTCAGCTGTGTCCAGCACAGGGCAGCTCCTGACCTCTTCTCACAGAGGCCACCCCTGCAGCCCCCCACCCCCCAACCTTGCCACATACACCCAATACAATACTGTTATTCAGTAGCATTATTCAGTTCACTTTTTATTCTGTCTTTCTGAGGAAACGAAATGTATGTTGCCATGCTATCTGTCCACCTGTTTTTCTGTTTATTTGGCTCATAACACCTCTGAGCCCATTAGCCAGTTTCAAGTGAATTTCATATTGAAGATATGAACTTCCTTCAAATTTAGTGAAAATAGGTGTTAAGCAGAGAAGAGAGAAACCCCTTTAGTACCTTCACTGAGGACATAGTTGAAGTATGAGCTTGCTCTTTGTTAGACATTCAGATATCTTGACAAGAGCCCACGCTTTGAACATACACCATAGGAGACCAGGATTCCTTGGTTCCACTGCTCAGGGGACTTTTATTATCTTATAAAATGTTTTTACTACTTTTTTGCCAATATAAGCCACAGTTAGCAAACAAAAGTAAGGTTGGTTAAAGTAGTTTCCTATCATCCAGAAAAGCTACCTTCTCTACCCAAATAACATATCCTTCACCTCCATCCATTCTGGCAAATATATAGAGCTTATAGCATGCTGTCAGGGTTAACTGACTTTGACTCTATAAGAGTAGAAGGAAAAATGATTTTCTGGACCAAGTATTATTAAAAAAAAGGGAAGGAACTTGCTATCATCCATAAACCATGAATACCAAGACATGAAGCGTGTTAGTTTGTGTATTTTTCTGTTTCTCAAGTGTCAGGAGAGAGCATAATGGGGAAACACTCTGCCTTTGAAATTATTTGCATAGACATTTATAAAGCATTAATCAAAGTAAAACCAGGGTGCCTCTAAAATCTTTGTATAGATATAAAAGTACTCCTGTCAGACAGAGGAGTTTTACTTTTCTTTTATCAGTGGTGAACTGAGGCCCAGCAAGACTGAGCTATACGTAACCTGAGGTCACTAAGGCCTTATAACAGGCAAAGAATCAGTCAAACCTCAGTTTCCTCAGTTTCCACTGCTTCAACCACAGACCATCCTTCCTTGCAAAAATAGACAGGGCCCAAACCGTAAAGAGCTTTATAGATTGCTTTTACTCTCTTTAATGGAATATGGAAATAATTAGGAAGTGAGTAAAGAATATGAAACAGCATTGCTTTCTTCCCACAAGAAATAAAAATGAGTAGGTGTCAGCCATTTTGTACACTAGCTCACTAAATGTCTAGGTACAACCCCACACAATAATAATCCTTTGCTATGGATAATTGGTGTAAGGCTGAAATCATTTAGCATATCATAGCTGGGGGGAAAAACCTAAAACAAATGAACTAGTGGTTCCATCTGTTATTGGATGATCTGTAAGTTGATGAAAATCAAATAGAAAACATGAATAGAACAATTTGTCTAAGGCGGCAGCCATCAAGGGATGAAGGCCAGTTTTACCCTGTTCTTTGAGCATTTTTCCCAACTGATCCTGCATCTGTTGGTCTCCGGTGCTTACAAGGCACTGGGCAGAATAACAGGTCCTGTTATCCAGATCTGACCAGAAGGGGGTACAGAATGGGTTGTCGTTCATATACTACTAATACTGTAAATAAATATGGTATGTTCTCTGTAGTACCAGTGGCTAAAATCTTCTCTTTCCTTAAGAATAACATTTTCCACTGAGAGCTGACCCCCTAGTTCATTAAATTGGATATAAGGAACATAGTTTCAAGTTGCAGTTTCATCAACTTTTTAATAGCACTTCCAGAACTTCTTTGGCTGACACTGTCCAAAACTTGCTAATAGGAAATGTCATAGTCTGTCTTTTACTGACATGAAAATGACTTCCCAGAGGTTGACTTGCTGAATCCAAATCTAATTGTCATGTTAATAAATACTCAGATATATACCTAGAAGAGACAACTCTGATTTCATTGGGCTGTCAAATAGAAGGAGCTGTTCTGGTGAAAAGGATTTCACAGATGCTGTGCTGGTAGAGAAGAACTAAAAGCATTTTTCTTCCTAAGAAGCTATTTGGAGAGAGGTAGGGAATCATTAAGTTTAACTTTGATGCACAGCAGGGTAACACAACAAATTCAATTCTTGGGATCAAATGTAACATGTAAATTGAGTCGGCTTGAGGTAATAGTGCTGGTGATGATGGGATACAGAGGAGAAACATACTCAAAAACTTTAGACTGATGGCTCAGGACCACTAATAATCAAAATTATCACACTGTCTAGGCATAGCAGGATTGAGTTCATCCTTTTTCTCATTATCCCTTGCCTTTCTTCTCTCTTTGTTCCACTATCTTTTACTACATCTAGCAGTACCTCACATCTAACCTCACTACTGCAGAAATATTTTTCCTGCAGAAAACTGTAGTTGAATCACAGATTGCCATAATTATTCTTTAGGAATGATGTTATCTTGAGATATTTGGGAAAAAGTCATGTTTCTCTTAAGGCTATTTTAGGGTTTCTGCAGGCTCAGAAAAATTACTCCATATTAATTTATACTGTTCAGGGAGGGAAGTGTTAATAAGCAAAAAAAAAAAAAGAAATATTACCTTTTTTTATCTGTTAGCTTGTTTGGTTTTAAGCTAACTCTTGGCATCTAGTTTAAAGGCTAGAAAATAATCTCTGATAAATTCCATAATGAGGAAGCATGCCGAGCTTTTAAAAATAATTTTACTATGCCTCTAAAAATGCATTTCCTATTAAAGAAAAAATAATGTATTTCATCTTGATATATGTAGTAGTTCAAAGCTCTGAGACTCCAAACTGACTAGGTCCAAACATCACTTATTAAGTGATGTTAGCAGAATTTGATACTTTGAGATGGTTTCAAAATGACCACAATTACTTTCTAAACAACATTTTATACACGCGGTGGAATGGGATTATGCTTGTAAACTTCTTTGTCTCCAGATGATCACAGATAGGGGCCATAACCTGGATTTGACTGTAGTGGTGATAATATTTGGATTTTATTTCAGAACATCCATTTAATCAATAGCTCAGTTTTTAATTAATAACAAAACTAATTTTTTGCAATATTTAGACTATATTTGGATGATTAAGTATGATTATCATAGCTTGTAGAGATAATAGTTTAAACCCAATACAGCACTTTTTTTTATCAAAAAAGAAAGATGGGGCGCTTCCAGGACCAAGTGGCACTCACTTGTCAAAGTCTAGAGTCCAAATTCAACTTGCTGTTTATGGCCTCAAACCAGCTTCTCATTGGCAGGTGTTTGCCTTCTACACTGGCCACACATATAGGAATATAGCATAACTGGCAGCTCCTCCTCAGGAGCAGCTACTTTGTTCATATCAGGTTTGAGGTCATTAGCAGAATTTTTTGAGGAGGCTGCTTGTTCTCTGACCCAGAGGAAATGCACATTAATAGGAGCCATCTGTTACAGAGGGCATAAAAGAGAAAGATGGTGACCCCCAAGATGAATGAGAAAATAATAACAGCAAGAGAATCAAGCTTCAATGGCTATCAGGGAGACATCACAGGGGTGCAGCAAAGAGGAAAATGAAAAGTGAGATTCAGGCGCATGTAAGAAGGAGAAGAACAACAAGTTTGCTTGTTCACATATGTGAAGGAAAAGGTAATCCTATATGTGGTACCTATGTTTTTCCTATAAGAAAAAGATGTGTACAGATTCTGTGAAAGAGGAGAGGTCATGATGGGAGCAGAGTTCTTTATTATTTTTGAGAATTTAAAAAATGTTTTCTATTTGCAAAACCAGTTTTTCTTCAGAGTAAAAAACAAACCAGCCCTCCTTCTCTCCACCACCTCCCTCCCCTCCCTGCCACCCAATCTCCTACATTCTGATCCTGAACTTAATGTTACCCTAAAAAGTTGCAACTTTTTTGCTTGGAGAAAAAGTACAGTACACAAGTACCTGGCAAGAATGCTTGAAGAGACTTGCAGTCTACATGAGCACTGAAGTTTTTGTGCTCCAAAGGCCTCTTCATGTAAATGACCTTAGTGCTGCTGTGACCAAGAAGCCTTTTCTTCAACCAACAAATGAGACATGTAAATAAAATAAAAGGCATACAGGAGTCAGTCATTAATAAAATATGCAAAATAAAAGCATACAGGAGTCAGTCATTTTACTTCAGACTTTGTTCAGTTGCTCCCCTGGGCTCTTTGACAGAGTGCAGAAGTTTCTTTTCTGCTGGTGCCTTCCCACTAAAGATAAAATATAGAAATCCCTTTTGCTCCTGTATTAATATTTGCTAATGCTTTGAACACCAGAAGTTTCAACTATTATTTCAGTTTCTGCTTTGACTTGTTTCATTCTCCAGAGCCCTTGAAACTATGTTTAATATAAGCTCAATACGATTTGACAAGTCAGTGAGAAATGACCAATGGCAAGAAGGCTGGAAATTGCTAAAATAATATGCTGGCATAAATGACCTATTTGCAATCTGTATTCTTAACATTTGTGACAATGCTGAAAATTTGTTACATGTTATTGATATTATGACAGCATGACAAAATAGCATTCAACAGTCATATAAATATGAACACATCATAAAATATTTTACATGTACATAGTATCTTTCATACCAGTGTGTTGCACAGGTTCTCTGCATACATCACCAGTGAAATATGGCTACCTCTTCCACGCAACAACAGCAACTACCCATTGCAAAGCCTAGTGCAATAAGAAGGAAGCATTTTAACCTTTTGAAGAAATGCCTCTTTGTAACTGAAACTGTGAGACAGACAAAAAGTTGCTTTAGAAAGTCATCTGAAGTAACAGAAGCCTCCAAATTTGATTTTTCTAGATCAGAAGCGGAAAATGAGAGAGTCAGGCAGTTGTCCTGCTTTCAGCTGGGATAGAGTTAATTTTCTTCCTAGTAGCTGGTATAGTGCTGTGTTTGGGATTTAGGATGAGAATAATGTTGATAACACAACGATGTTTTAGTTGTTGCTCAGTAGTGTTCATATTAGTCAAGGACTTTTCAGCTTCCCCTGCTCTGCCAGGTGCATAAGAAGCTGGGAGGGGGCACAGCCAGGATGGCTGACCCAGACTGGCCAAAGGGCTATTCCATACCATATGACGTCATGCTCACTATATAAGCTGGGGGAAGAAGAAGGAAGGGGGGGACGTTCGGAGTGATGGCGTTTGTCTTCCCAAGTAACCGTTACGCGTGATGGAGCCCTGCTTTCCTGGGGATGGCTGAACACCTGCCTGCCAATGGGAAGTAGTGAATGAATTCCTTGTTTTGCTTTGCTTGTGTGCGTGGCTTTTGCCTTACCTATTAAACTGTCTTTATCTCAACCCACAAGTTTTCTCACTTTTACTCTTTTGGTTCTCTCATCCATCCCATTGTGGGGGAGTGAGCGAGCAGCTGTGTGGTGCTGGTGCTTAGTTGCTGGCTGGGGTGAAACCACAACACCAGTTTTTAAATTAGCAAACTGACCTTCCATTTCAAAAGCACGCAGTAGAAGGCTACTGATGGAAGATACATCTGGCCTTAAAATCCAGGACCATGAGGATTAAAGATCTGTGTGCATCTGCAGGGCTATGATCTTGTTGGAATCACGGAGGCATGGTGGGATGGCTGGAGTGTTGCAATGGATGGATACAGGCTCTTTGGGAAGGACAGGCTGGGAAGATGAGGAGGGGGAGTTGCCCTTTGTGTGAGAGAGCAGCTGGAATGCATGGAGCTCTGCCTGGGGATAGATGAGGAGCCAAATGAGAGCTCCTGGGTAAGGATTAAAGAGAGGACAGGTAAAGGTGACATTATAGTGGATGTCTGCTACAGGCCACCTGATCAGGAAAAACAAGTGGATGAGGCCTTCTACAGACAGGAGCAGCATCACATTTGCAGGCCCTCGTCCTCATGTGGGGCTTCAACCACCCTGATATCTGCTGGAGGGATAACACAGCAGGGCATAAGCAATCCAGGAGGTTCCTTGAGTGCATCGATGACAACTTCCTGACCCAAGAGACAGAGGAGCCAACAAGGAGAGGGGCTCTGCTGGACCCCATACTCACCAACAAGGAGGGGCTCATTGGGGATGTGAAGGTCAAAGGCAGCCTTGGCTGCAGTGACCATGAGAGGTTGCAGTTCAGGATCCTGAGGGCAGGGAGGAGGGCAAAAAGCAAGCTCACAACCCTGGACTTCAGAAGAGCGGACTTTGGTCTCTTCAAATATCTGCTTGGTAGAGTTCTGTGGGATAAGGCCCTGGAGGGAAGAGGGGCCCAAGAAAGCTGGTTAATATTCAAGGATCACCTCATCAAAGCTCAAGAGTGGTCCATTCCAATGAATCGGAAGCCAGGCAAAAATGCCAGGAGGTCTGCCTGGATCAACAAGGAGCTCCTGGACAAACTCAAACACAAAAAGGAAGCATACAGAGGGTGGAAGCAAGGACAGGTAACCTGGGAGAAATACAGAGACATTGTCTGAGCATCCAGGAATGAGGTTAGGAAATCCAAAGACTACTTGGAATTGAATCTGGCCAGGGATATCAAAGACAAATAGAAGGGCTTCTATAAATACATCAATGACAAAAGGAAGACTAAGGAGAATGTGGGCCTGCTGCTGAATGAGATGGGGGAGCTGGTGACACAGGACATGGAAAAGGCTGAGGTACTGAATGCCTCCTCCACCTCAGTCTTTACTAGCAAGACTGGCCTTCAGGAATCCCAGGTCCCAGAGCCCACGGGGAAAGTCTGGAGCAAGGAAGACGTGCCAAACTGGACATACATAAGTCCATGGGCCCTGATGGGATGCACCCACGAGTGATGAGAGAGCTGGCAGATGCTATTGCAAGGCCACATTTAATAATCTTTGATCGATCATGGCGATTGGAAGAAATGCCCGAAGACTGGAGGAAGGCAAATGTCACTCCTATCTTCAAGAACAATAAGAAGGAGGACCCAGGGGACTATAGACTGGTCAGACTCACCTCGATCCCTGGGAAGGTGATGGAGCAGCTGATCCAGGCACATGGAGGACAAGGAAGTCATCAGGAGTAGCCAGCATGGATTCACCAAGGGGAAGTCATGCTTGAGCAACTTGATAACCATCTGTGATGAAATGACTGGCCTGGTGGATGAGGGGACAGCAGTGGATATTGTATACCTAGACTTCAGGAAGGCCTTTGACACTGTCTCCCATAAGATCCTCATAGAGAATCTGATGAAGTATGGAATGGATGAGCAGACAGTGAGGTAAATTGAAACATGACCCGGCAATGTGCGCTTGCAGCCCAGAAAGCCAACCGTATCCTGGGCTGCATCAAGAAGAGCGACCAGCAGGTCAAGGGAGGTGATTCTGCCCCTCTACTCCGCTCTCGTGAGACCCCACCTGGAGTACTGCGCCCAACTCTGGGGCCCCCAACATAAGAAGGACGTGGACCTGTTGGAGCGAGTCCAGAGGAGGGCCACGAAGATGATCAGGGGGTTGGAGCACCTCTCCTATGAGGACAGGCTGAGAGAGTTGGGGTTGTTCAGCCTGGAGAAGAGAAAGCTCCAGGGAGACCTTATAGCAGCCTTCCAGTACCTGAAGGGGGCCTACAAGAAAGCTGGAGAAGGACTTTTTACAAGGGCACATAGTGGTAGGACAAGGGGTAATGGCTATAAACTGAAAGAGGGTAGATTTAGATTAGATATAAGGAAGAAATTCTTCACTATGAGGGTGGTGAGGCACTGGAACAGGTTGCCCAGAGAAGTTGTGGATGCCCCCTCCCTGGAAGTGTTCAAAGCCAGGTTGGATGGGGCTTTGAGCAACCTGGTCTAGTGGAAGGTGTCCCTGCCCATGGCAGGGGGGTTGGAACCAGATGATCTTTAAAGGTCCCTTCCAACCCAAACCATTCTATGATTCTATGATGATTCTATGAAAACTGGCTGGGCCCAGAGGGTATGGAACAGCGGCACAAAGTCTAGTTGCAGGCCAGTAACTAGCGGTGTAACTGATGGATCAATACTGGATCCAGTCTTGTCCAACATCTTCATTAATGATCTGGATGATGGGGCAGAGTGTACCCTCAGCAAGTTTGCTGATGACACAAAACTGGGAGGAGTGGCCGATATAACAGAAGGTGGTGCTGCCATCCAGAGGGACTTCAACAGGCTGGAGAAATGGGCTGACTAGAATTTCATGAAGTTCAACAAGGGGAAGGGCAAAGTCCTGCCCCTGGGGAGGAACAACCCCATGCACCAATATATGCTGGTGGCCACCCATCTGGAAAGCAGCTTTGCAGAAAAGGACCTGGGGGTCCTGGTGGACACCAGATTGAACATGAGCCAGCAATGTGCCCTTGCTGCAAAGAAGGCTAACAGTATCCTGGGCTGCATTAGGCAGACTGTTGCCAGCAGGTTGAGGGAGGTGATCCTTCCCCTCTCCTCAGCCCTGGTGAGGCCACACCTGGAGTCCTGTGTCCAGTTCTGGGCTTCCCAGTACAAGAGAGACATGGACATACTGAAGAGACTCCAATGAAGGGCCATGAAAATGACTAAGAGACTGGTGCATCTCTCCTATGAGGAAAGGCTGAGAGAGCTGGGACTGTTTAGGCTAGAGAAGAGAAGGCTCATGGAGATCTTATCAGTGTGTACAAATACCTAAAGGGAGGGTGCAAAGAGGACAGAGCCAGGCTCTTTTCATTGGTGCCCAGTGACAGGACAAGAGGCAATCGGCACAAGCTGAAACACAGGACGTTCCATCTGAACATAAGGAAACACTTTTTCATTGTGAGGGTGGTAGAACACTGGCACAGGTTGTCCAGAGGTTTTTTTTTTTTTTTACTGTGAGGGTGACTGAGCACCAGAACAGGTTGCCCAGAGAAGTTGTGGATTCTCCCCCTTTGGAGCTATTCAAGAGTCCTCTGGACATGATCCTGGGCAACTGGCTCTAGGTGGCCCTGCTTGAGCAGGAGGGTTGGACCAGATGACCTCCAGAGGTCCCTTCCAACATCAACCATTCTGTGATTCTGTGAATATAATCAAATTCAACTTTCTGGAAGAACAAGTGTTATAGATACACAGTCATATCAGAGAACGTGTTCCCTTCCTGTTTACTACTCAGTGTGGCAAATTCTTTGCTATTTTGAGTGTTAGCATTTTTCTCTTTTTACATTTAACTTTTTCTACTGTAATTCCATACATATTCTGGACTACAGTATTATTCACAGGTCTTGGTCTTGAGCTCTTTCTAGCATCTCCTGAATCACAGCTAATGTCCTTAACTGTGACCAATTCTGTTGATTTTGAACCTCAGAAACCAGAATGACTCTTCCCTACCTGGGGCTTACCTATGTATGTGATAAGTACCCAAGGAATGTTTATGCTTCAATTAAATTGTAGCCTACATGGGTGAAACAGATCTAGATTTAAGCTTGTTTTGGATACTGGTAGCAGTGTAGGCATAGCAGTGCTGAACTCAGTGTGGGTTAGCTGCTTGAGTATGTACTCAGGATCCCAGATGGATTTTACAGCCTGCATCAGACACTATCTTTCAGTGCTTCTATGGGTGTGTGAGCTTCAAATTCATAAATAGAAAGTTAATTTGGAAATGTCTACCTTTGACTGCAGTAAAGCCATCCAATGAATAATAAATTCACAACAAAGCCAGCACACAATATACATGGAGAATGTGGACTGGGAATCACTTTATGGTTAGTTTTAAAGGACTAATTTCTTTTCATTCAGTGATTCACACCATTTTTATAAACTGATCAAAAAAACATTCCTCCTCCTGCTTCCTCAAGATTGTACTATGATGTTAACTGAAAATAGTTTTTTGTCATTTCTATCACAGAGAGGGATTGAAATTCAGTGAGTTAAAGTGTAATTCATGATGTGTTTTGAATAAAGAGCGAGGTCTTTTAAGCCTTCTACCTTTCCAAGTGTGAAGGAAAATACTGTTACTAGGATATCACTGCATAATAAAGAACAATGGACCATGTACACAATTCTACAGCCAGCTTTGCATTGACTATTATTAAGTTCATTAAGTGGAGATGGCAATAAAATGGCAGAACTGTTGCTTATATTGGTTTCCCACCAGTGACCATCCTCCAGGATCTCTGCTCAGCCCCCTGCTCAGCATATTTTATGTGTTAATCTAGACAGGTATCTCTAGCCTTACAATCATATTAGCTCCTGTTGGCTGACCCTAGAGCTTTTCTTCCCTGATCACTATGCTTAAATGTAACTTTTCTTTCTCTGCTTTTGGAACCGACTCCAGATTCCCATATTGGTCTGCATGTTTTCCAACAGTGGCTTTCCCCAGCACTGATGCACCTCCCTCTCCCTTCCCCCAGGAAAAATCTCAAGAAAAGTTATTTGCTTTTCAAGGCGATTTTTTTTTTCCTCTGCACGTGGTCTCCTGGAAGAACGAGGTTGAACAGCCATAGGTGCAGGCGCAGGGGGGCAGGCAGAGGTGTCAGGGTTGCCCCCAGGAAGCGATGGGACCGTGCGGGAAGCGCTGCTCCAACCGCTCCGGCCTGCGGGCGGCCCCCTGGCGTGGCATGGCGCCACCCCTCACTGAGGGGTACATGGGGCGCAGGCGAAGCCGAGAGCGGCTCGGCACCGTGGCATCGCCACTTTAAGGCCGTGGCGCAGGCAGCGGGAGGGAGGGAGAGGAGAAGGAGCTGGGTTCATCCGAGGACACATTCTCTGTTCTCAGAAATCCCTTCGCTGCGGGAACATTGAGTTCCCGTTACTGCAGTTAAACAAACTGCCCTAGATTGGGGGCTGCTGGGCCCGCCCCCCGCCTGTGCGCCGGACCCACGTGAGCCGCACTGAAATTAGCACTCCCCTCCCCCGGCGGGCAGTGGGCGTGGTTAGGTTCTGGGATTCGAGTCGCCTTCGGGGCTTCTGTCACCCGGTGCCAATGTGGAACCACCGTGACCCTTTTGAGTTTGCTCTTGGCTCTTGTTTTGTTTGGTTTTTTTTTCTTCTTCTTTTGAGGGGAGCTCCCTGCAAATCCACAGCGTAATCCTTTTTAACCCTGTCAGCCGCACGGTAGTCATTGGACTGTTATCGTCGAAGACGGAGCTCAGTGATTGGCAGGCTGAGGGAACATGTTTGGTGGTGGGTTATAATAATCTCTTTCGAGGGTGGGAGAGTTTAAAACGCACCTGCACCACGGTGCTCACGACAGACTGCTGTGAATTTATAAATAGAGCTATGGCAATACGTGTTTAGGAAAAACAGATCACTCCCTCCATACTTGTTTAAAAAACAATAGCCACCATTGCAGCCTGCATATAAGCGACACGCATTTGCAGGAATCTTTTTTTTTTTTAATCATGCCTCCTCCCCTAGCCTGTAACGGTTACCCGTGAGTCAGATTTATGCGTTTCCTGTGGCTGAACACTGTTTGCTTGAACACTTTGTTCCACCTTCTCCCCACGCTGCTCTAGCGCTGCTCTAGTCCCGCCCCGCCCCCCAGAAAGAGATGGGTCTCTCTCCCCGATAGCCCAACTAGATGCCTTCCGCTCCCCCTTCTTCCCGCCGCCTCCGTTTTATACCCCCGCACCCTCCCCCGCAATGTCACGGGGACTGTAGCGGTCTCCGCTAACATGTCCACTCTCACCCCTCCGTGTGGGTACGGTGCCGCTGCGGCACCAATCGGTGCCCTGGCGTGCACGGGGTCGCCGCCGCCCGCCCTCAGTGGCAGCCCGGCCCTCTTCAGACCACCCTCTGAGGGAGTCCGCGGGGGAAGGGGTCGAGGGTAGCTAGGGAGGGGGGTGATGCTGCCCGAAGCAGGCAGCCCAGCTTCCTCCTTTGCTTACTCCCTCTTCCATCCTCCTCTCCCGTGACAGATGGGACTTTCCCGTCGCCAACGGCTGGCGGCCATGAGGTGTTTCCTCAGCCACCTGTGGTAGTGGTGGGCTTGGCATGCCGAGGTTTTACGCAGGGCCCTGGGTGAAATTCAGGAGTTTTCAGCGTTGCCACCAGGGTTTGTGGGAACCTCTCTGCGTCATGCACCCAGGGCTCCTCTCTGCAACAGCATGTTGTGGCAATGATGTTGATTAAATCACTTTAAAAGATACAGGGTGTCAGTTTTTCAAACAAAATGGTATGTCTCATTCCCAAGCCAAACACCACATTACAGCTTTTGATTCAGGAAGTTACAGCCAATATATAAAATATTACAAGCTGAGAGCTTCACAATTGGGTATTTCTGTGATACAAGCTGATTATTTTAAAGTCATTTTTCCACACAGTGAGCAGGACAGGTTTGTTCCTCAGCCCTTCCTTTCATGATCTTCTTGTCCTCAACACAGTCCCTTGGCTCTCTCAGGGTGACACTGCAGCAGCATCCCTGGGTGGACTGGCTTGTCCTTTGGCAGTGCTCCTGGCTCTACCCTGCATGAGCTGGGCAGCAGAGATGAAGAGGTATCCTTCAGATGCAAATAGGAGGTGAAGGGAGGTTTCCCCATGGGTGAAAAAACAGCTGCAAATAGAGTATTCTTTGCAGAAATCTCCAGAGTACTTTTCAAGATGTATACCTTGCGTACATTTTTAGTGTCAAGAGAAGTTGAAATGTGTGGTGCAAGTTACTCAAGTATGTTTGGCTATTATGAAATTAGTTGCTAGTTTGCTTTAGTTGTTTCAGCTGTTCTTTGAGTTAGGTCATACAGTTTTGAAGCCTGCTAGTCATTATCTAGGAGATCATGCTGCTTAATAAAAGCACATGCTGAAAATATCTGGCCTGTACCTCAACATGTCTGGGCTTTGAAATGGCCTATAGCTTTTTTCAGTTTCCTTTGCTTAGTACTATGGATTTATTTTGTAAAAAGATTGCCTTTCTCTAGATAACTGTCCTATGAGTTTAAAGTTTTCATTGATCTAGTCACATTAACCTTAAACCATCACTGAAAGGCTTTCAAACTGAAAAGATGCTGAGAGGTGAGGAGTCATCTCTGCTTCCTGTTGCAAAAAGGCAATAGAGATACTATATTGCAGTGTCAAGATCTCTCACACTTCATCACAGCTATTGTCCTCAGTGTATGTAGAGTTCTTGAAGCCATTAATTTTCTACTGATTGTCTGCAATGATAATATAAATAATAAACCAGGACACTGTTAGGACAATAGGCTATTCTTTAACTTATAGTTCAAGATTTTCAGCATGACAACAGTTCTTGTCAAGAAGGTTCTAAAGAGGGGGGAGGAGGGGAAACAATTTGGGGAATGCTTGTATTATCCTAGAGATAAAGTTATTTTGTTAAATGTTTTCCAATATAATATTTGGTTTCTGGTTATGTACAGAAATTAGTCTCATTTTCCTCCCCTTTATTGTGGTGGGGTTTTCTGTAGATCAGAAAACAAAATAGGTGTTTGGGGGATTTGTTTGGTTTTACATTCAACTTTTGGAGTTCTCTAGTTAAAACTGAAGTAGTCTGTATTTTTTTTTCCTTGGCCAATTCTCCTTAAAAAGTAAGCATCCTTGCAATCTCCCACCACTGCATTACTACTACTACAGTTCCTCCAGCAGTGGGAGTGCTGAAGCATTAACATAGGCTGGCTTTGGAGCTTTCTCAACTATACTATTGAGAAGCCATGCTAGATGCTGTAACTGTAGGTGTACTTGCAACTAGATTTACAATAATGTTGTAATTGCCATTTCTGGTGGCATTACACAGTGCTATTGTGAGAAATTTCCTTAGGAAGTCTAATTTATCATCAGTGGAAATTCTCTCCAGACAAACCAAAGATCTGATAGTTGGATGGGACAGTCAGTGCAGGTTCAGAGTCAATATTTGGGAGTATATGACAGAAAAAGCAAAGGGTTAAACATATTAACTTCCTTTCACAATTTTGGCTACTGCTGGGTAATGTTCTTATACTGAGTCTCCTGTGTTTACTAGTATCCGTGAAGAGGTCATGTGGATTCTACAGCTCAATCCCCTAATGCTTTTTCAGCTTTTAGGTTTTACTTCTAAGAAACAAAGCCTTTCAAATATCACTTCCTAATCTTAAATAAAAAGATAAATGCAAAATTAATATACCTGTCCTTGCATGTGTGCCACATTATCATAAATCCTCTGTAAGCACAGCAGAGTGACTAAAAAAGCTTCTCTTGCCCTAAATCCGCCCTCTTAGTCCCTTCATTTTTCTAAAATAAGATATCCCTGTTAAAGAAAATTTTGTCTCAGAAAGATGTACTCTAATACAATACAACACAACAGAAGATCCTGTTTTGTGGTTTGGTTGTACCAACTCAAGCTTTGTTTAGTAATAATCAGTTAAGAACATTGACTTACTGATTAAAGATATCTTAACAGTTCCATTTTCCCCAGAATGTGAAAAATACTACTGTATCCCTAAACTGATGAAAATGTTGGATTGTTAGTTTAGACTTATAAAATGCTTTTCGGCATAACAATCAACCGTCTACTTTCACTGTAGCACCTTTCCTATGCCCCTGTTTTAACATTAGCTTATACTGAGTTTAGGAAAAATATCTTTTAGTCTATTTTGCTTTGAAATCAATTTAAGTGACTTGACTGTATTAAGCTGAAGTCTGTGGCAAATCAACTTTAGCTAAATTGCTTTTGTTTGTTTTGAGAAAGAGCCAAAGGAGGTTTTAGATACCTAGAGTAGCATAAAGGCACCTAAATTCCACACAAATTCAAAATTGGAAAGGCCCATCCCAGCTGACTGTTAATGCTAACAGAGCCTAAATACTAACTTCTCTTACATTTCCTTGCAATTCCGTTCACGTATGGGCCCACAAAAAAATCAGTCTTCATATAAATACACATTCAGTTTGTATATTATATTTTGCCTAGATTTCAGACCCTGCTAAGAACATCAAGACAGCTATATCAAAACCATCAGGCCCATCATGCTGTCGGTAACAATGGCCTAGGGAAGAGTTTAAGATACTGCTTGAAAACATTCTCCAAGCTTCTGGGGATTTGCAGCTCAGAGGCTTTGTGATATCTTTGATGTTTGACTGCAAAACACTAAGAAGCCACTAGGAGATCAGGGCCTAGAATTCAAATCTTGACCTGTTCCAAGTAAGAATCCTACGGAAGAGATTAATTCTCAAAGTCAAATGATTTTAAAAAGAAGGATGGATACTATCTTTTCCAGAATAGCTCAACAGCCTGAGCACTTGGTATCAAGGTGGGAACTGTTGGTGTGAATCCCCTCAGGAAATAGGAAACTCAAGTTCTCTCTAAGGACTGATCTACTGTGGTCAGCCACAGCCTCAGAGCTAATCAGGATTGGGGTCCAGGCTGTAAACTGTGAGTGGGGGGAAGCATTTCTCTGGCTTACTGAATAAGAGTCCTAATTTCATAGAATCATAGAATGGTTTGGGTTGGAAGGGACCTTGAAAGATCATCTAGTCCAACTCCCCTGCCATGGCAAAGACATCTTTCACTAAATCAGGTTGCCCAAAGCATCATCCAACCTGACCTTGAACACTTCCAGGGATGGGGCATCCACAACTTCTCTGGGCAACCTGTTCCAGTGCCTCACCACCCTCATAGTGAAGAATTTCTTCCTTATGTCCAATCTAAATCTATCCTCTTTCAGTTTAAAACTGTTGCTTCTTGTCCTGTCACTACAGGCCCCAGTAAAAAGTCTCTCTCCATCTTTCTTATAAGCCCCCTCTATATATTGAAAGGCTGCAATAAGGTCTCCCTGCAGCCTTCTCTTCTCCAGGCTGAACAACCCCAACTCTCTCAGCCTTTCTTCAGAGGAGAGGTGTTCCAGCCCTCGGACCATTTTTGTGGTCCCCCTCTGGACCCGCTCCAACAGGTCCATGCCTTTCTTGTGCTGGGGACCCCAGAGGTGGATGCAGTACTCCAGGTGGGGTCTCACGAGAGCAGAGTAGAGGGGCAGAATCACTTCCCTCAACCTGCTGGCCACACTTCTTTTGATGCAGCCCAGGATACAATTGGCTTTCTGGGCTGAAAGCACACATTGTCGGCTCACATCCAATTTTTCATCCACCAATATATCCCCAAGTCCTTCTCTGCAGGGCTGCTCTCAATCCATTCATCCCCCAGTCTGTATTCATGCTGGGAATTGCCCTGACCCAAGTGCAGGAATTTACACTTGGCCTTGTTGAACTTCATGAGTTTCACATGGGCCCATTCCTCAAGCCCATCAATTTCCAGAGAGGCGTGTGACTGAAGACATTAGTTCATCCTCAGTATTTTCCTCTTGGTTGCTCAAAATGGCCCTGTACTCAGCAGACTCTCATGGACTCTGAGGTCCATGAGAAAGTCAGAATCTGAGTGTAGGACTTCAAGATTAGCAACATGCTATTTGGCATTTCAAGTAATGTTTGTTTTTTAAAGACCTTTAAGGAAATAAACATTTTGCATGTCTAGTTTGGATTCCAACAGCTGAAAGCCCAAAGGCATTTAAGTATGCTTCCACTGTGAGAATAGAATTATAATAAAATTAACACTTAGCTGCTGCAGCATTTCACATTAAGTTCTTTATAAATATTAATCTAAATGATCTAACTTGTCACTAATTAAATAGTCATTTACATACAGCAAGTGCTACTTCATGGTATGCAGTGGGCGTTTAGCTCCATCCACTAGTTACATATACAAGGAGCTTATTACCCACAGTGCTGACTCTGCCAAGAACTTCATTCAGATCCACAACTCGTCTTGCTTAGAATGCAATATAAAATCAAATAATAAAGGTCAACTTTAGAAAACATTTACCCATAGAAATAACATTAAACCACCATGCTGTTCCTCTTAATATCCATTGTGCTGTATTTTTGTGCAAGACTGAACTGAAATTCAATTTACCTGTTGATGTTTACATCAGCAGCTGTTTTGAGAATTTCAGCATTAATTTCATCAAGTAAGTAAATATTTAATACTCTCTTTCTCCCAAAGCAGCAATGGCTATTAAAGTGGTAACAAAGGAAGTTTTAGTATTTCTGCAGAAATGAATGAATTTTCCTCCCAGGAGTCACCTGACTATGAAAGGCAGGAAAAGTGATTAAGTGTGCTTTTAGGTAGATTTTCACATGTATCTACAACTTTGGGAAGCCTACTCTTTGTTAATAATCACAGCTGTTGATTTCAGTGACTATCTTGTACTATTACAGCTGCTATTTCTGAAGAGGAGCAAAAAAACGAGAGGGAATTATAATTTGCAATTCCCATCAATATAGAATAGAATAGAACAGAATAGAATAGAACAGCTCCAGTTGGAAGGGACCTACAATGATCATCTAGTCCAACTGCCTGACCACTTCAGGGCTGACCAAAAGTTAAAGCATGTTATTAAGGGCATTGTCCAAATGCCTCTTAAACACTGACAGGCACGGGGCACCAACCACCTCTCTAGGAAGCCTGTTTCAGTGTTTGACCACCCTCTCGGTAAAGAAATGTTTCCTAATGTCAAGTCTGAACCTCCCCTGGCGCAGCTTTGAACCGTTCCCACACGTCCTATCACTGGATACCAGGGAGAAGAGATCAGCACCTCCCTCTCCACTTCCCCTCCTCAGGAAGCTGTAGAGAGCAGTGATGTCATCCCTCAGTTTCCTTTTCTCCAAACTAGACAATCCCAGAGCCCTTAGCCGCTCCTCATAGGACATGTCTTCCAGCCCTTTCACCAGCTTTGTTGCCCTCCCCTGGATGCATTCAAGGACCTTAGCATCCTTTTTAAATTGTGGGGCCCCAAAATGCACACAGAGTACTGAAGGACCTAGCGGATGTTTCCTGAAGGACTGCACCCCGTGGAAAGGATCCATGCTGGAGCAGTTCATGAAGAACTGCAGCCCGTGGGAAGGACCCACATTGGAGAAGGTCGTAAAGGACTGTCTCCTATGGGAGGGACCCCACAGTGGAGCAGGGGAAGAGCATGAGGAGGAAGGAGAGGCAGAGATAAAGTGTTATGAACTGATGGCAACCCCTCCATCCCTCATCCTGTGCCACTCGGGGGGAGGAGGTAGAGAAGTTGGGAGTGAAGTTGAGCCTGGGAAGAAGGGAGGGTTGAGAGGGAAGGTGTTTATAAATTTGTTCTTATTTCTTATTATCCTACTCTGATTAATTGGCAATAAATTAAATTAATTTCCCCAAGTCGAGCCTGTTTTGCCTGTGATAGTAATTGGTAAGTGATTGTACTGGTTTTGGCTGGATGTATTGGGTTTGTGTGGCAAGGTTTTTTGTAGCAGAGGGGGGCTACAGGGGTGGCTTCTGTAAGAAGCTGCTAGAAGCTTCCCCTGTGTCCAATAGAGCCAATGCCAGCCAAGCTCCAAAGATGGACCTGCTGCTGGCCAAGGCTGAGCCAATCAGCGATGGTGGTAGCGCCTCTGCGATAACATATTTAAGAAGGGGGGAAAAAGTTGCTGTGCAAGAGCAACTTCAGCCAGAGAGAGGAGCGAGAATATGTGAGAGGAACAACTATGCAGACACCAAGGTCAGTGAAGAAGGAGGGGAGGAGGTGCTCCAGGCACCAGAGCAGAGATTCCCCTGCAGCCTGTGGTGAAGACCATGGTGACGCAGGCTGTCCCCCTGCAGCCCATGGAGGTTAACGGTGGAGCAGATATCCACATGCAGTCCATGGAGAACCCCACTCTGGAGCAGATGGATGTGCCCAAAGGAGGCTGTGACCCCGTGGATAGAGGAGCCCACGCTGGAGCAGGTTTGCTGGCAGGATTTGTGACCCTGTGGGGGACCCATGATAGAGCAGTCTGTTCCTGAAGGACTGCACTTCATGGAAGGGGCCCACACTGGAGCAGTTTGTGAAGACCTGTAGCCCGTGGGAAGGACCCACGTTGGAGAAGTTTGTGGAGAACTGTCTCCCATGGGAGGGACCCCGCACTAGAGCAGGGGAAGAGTGTGAGGAGTTCTCCCCCTGAGGAGAAAGGAGCAGCAGAAACAATGTGGGATGAACTGACCGAAACCCCCATTCCCTGTCCCCCTGCACCGCTGGGGGGGTAGGAGGTAGAGAAAATCGGCAGCAAAGTTGAGTCCGGGAAGAAGGGAGGGGTGGGGGAAGGTGTTTTAAAGTTTAGTTTTTATGTCTCATTACCCTACTCTGATTTGATTGGTAATAAATTAAATTAATTTTTCCCAAGTCGAGTCTGTTTTGCCCGTGATGGTAATTGCTGAGTGATCTCCCTGTCCTTATCTCGACCCACGAGCCTTTTGTTATATTTTCTCTCCCCTGTCCAGCTGAGGAGGGGGAGTGATAGAGTGGCTTTGGTGGGCACCTGGCATCCAGCCAGGGTCAACCTGCCACACTGGAGTAGAGTTAAATTTCTTCATTGTAGCTTGTATGGGGCTATGTTTTGGATTTGTGCTGAAAAGAGTGTTGATGATAACACAGGGATTTTTTAGTTACTGCTGAGCAGGGCTTACACAAAGTCAAGGCCTTTTCTGTTTCTCTCACCACCCCACCAGTGAGTAGGCTGGAGGTGCACAAAAAGTTGGGAGGGGACACAGCCGGGACAGCTGACCCCAACTGACCAAAGGGATATTCCATACCATATGACATCATGCTCAGCAATAAAAATAGGGGGGAGGTTGGCATCAGTTGGTTGGTGGTGAGCAACTGTTTTCATTTGCATCACTTGTCTTTCATGGGTTTTGTTTTCCTCTCTCTTTGTTATTTTTTTCTCTTTTCCTCAAAGTTTTTTATTATTATTATTTCTTTTTAATTATTAAACTGTTTTTTTCTCACTTTTACCCTTCTGATTCTCCCCCCATCCCACTGGGGGAGAGTGAGTGAGCAGCTGTGTGGTGCTTAGTTGCTGTCTGGGGTTAAACCATGACAGTGATCTCCCTGTCCTTATATTGACCCACCAGCTTTTTGTCATATTTTCTGCCCCATGTCCTGTTGAGAAGGGGGTGTGATAGAGCAGCTTGGTGGGCACCTGGTGGTCAGCCAAGGTCAACCCACCACACCCTTCTAGTATTTCACAAGTGTCTGTAGTATTGGGGCAGCATATTAACTGTGAATAATAAAAGATACAGAAAAAAACTTGTGATATCATTCCTTTGAAGCTGAAATAAATACATGGTTTCACACAAAGATTAATTATGAATAATTGGATACTAATGCACTGGCAATATGCATAGAGACTAATCCATTCAGATGAGGAGGGAAGCATAGATGAGTTGAGGAGGAATATTTTTCTATCTTAAAATGATCAAAGTCTTTTTCTATATTTGCAGAAATTGATGGAGACAGATGACAGTCCGTGAGGGGGAAAAGGGTGACAATTTAAAATGAATGATGATATCAGCTGAAATGTGATGAACATAAAAAATGTCAGGAATTTGTACTGGAGGTTATGCAAAAATTCTGCATAGTTTTGTAGAAAATATTAAACTCTCAGTGTCCTTATAATCTCCTTCTATCTTACTCTGTGGAAATCCAGTTGTTTTAGGCTTACAATACTACAGTTATAAAAATAGCACAATGTAAAACTAATACACATATAATAAAATGGTAACAATGGCCAGGGCCTGTTTACTAACTGAGCAGGCCAATGCTCAAGCTATTCAGCTGGACTTTCTATTTTCTTTGGGCTGTATATTTCATGATTCATTTCATAGTTTCTCACTACCCTTTCTGAAACTCCTACACCAATGAGCCAGAGGTTCAGTCTTGGAGGAGAGAAATGAAGAAATAATGTGTTTGGGCCAGTTACGTATCTTTGTTAGAGAAGGAATGGATAATGTTTGGTTTTTTCAACCTTCCAATGGCTCTGTTAAATCTAAGGAGATATACCTTTCTCTGCCAGAGTGCTCCATTTATTAAACAGCAAGGAAGACACTCTTGCACCATAAGACTGAAAAGACAGTAAATACCAGAAACTTTTCAACATACACCTTGGAAAGTGTTCCTGTGCCCTGGAGCTCTCATCCTAAAACATGGCACCACTGTCTGAAGCTGCTTCCACACAGGGATCCTAATGGAACCACAGCCTGGATTGTGTCTCTCCACAGACTCCTGCTTCTTGCTTGACTGCCTTCTCCTATCAGGCAACTTTAGTCTCCAGTTATCTCCATTATTAAAAATGATAAAGATTCCTTCTTCAGGACCTTTTCTCCCTCTTAACCTTCACTCTAGTGACCTTTGGTTTCATTTTGCTGACAGCCCCTTACAGTAGGAACTGACTGTTGGAAGAGTATTGTTGGGGTTTGTTAGTGGTTGTATTTTTTTTTAAACTCATACTTTTTCATACCCAGGGATTGTTTTATTACAGGTTATTATGCAAGAATAAGCCTCAAGGTTCTTATGTATGTGGAATGCTTGTGGCTGTTGCAGTTTATCCCACCTCTGCATTTCTCCAGAAACAGGAAAAAAAAATATTAGATAATGAGAGTATAGTACAAATCTCACTACTGAAGTAATGAATCACTGTAATCTACATATAGAGGTCAGCGGAGGACATTAGCATACAGCTGAAAACACCCTTTCAATCTACACCCTCCTTTACTACTCCCATTTCAGCCACCTCAGCAAATCCTGACAAATATGTATGCATTCCTATTATTGATCCTTTTAAACAGTAAACAGGCTGCGAGATGAGGTCACACTTTTCATCACTGGGGGAAGGCTTGACAACAGAACCTTTGCCCCACAAAAGAAATAGTAATGCTTTTTTTTGCTTCAGTTAAACAAAACAACCCAAAAAACTTGGGCGGGAGGAGAAGGTGTTTCCAGTTTATTCTGTGAATTTCCTCTGAAGTCAATGAGATGAAGTCAGTAATGTATCCAGGCTACAATTCCAGAGTTCAGGTGTTAGTGACACACAAAAATACTTTATCCAATCCCTGGCCAAGTCATGTTTTGAGGGAATGGGGAAGTGAGAGGGGCAGGCTTGTTTCCATGGAAATGCTTGTGCTATAATTAAACTTGGGTGGGGGGAGGGGGCATGGAGAAAGAAAGGACCACACCACCCCCCCTTTTTGAGTGAGGGGAAAAAATGTAACTATTCACATCCTAGGTTGGAAAATCTAAGGATCCACTGGCCTCGATCACCTATCCATGTGTACGTGTCTAAGTGTGTGAGTGTGTTTTCTGGAAACAAAGCAATCTTTGGACAGCTCAGATATTGTGAATGTCCCTGTTGTAGTGCTGCTGCTGAGATCATGTTGTTGATGTAGTTTTACAGCAGTCCTGACTGTTGTGCAGAGTACAGAATGTTCTCTCCTGTGAACTGAGATTGAACTTTTCCAACCCACTTTGTCTCAGGAACTGCACAGATGATATACAAATGCAGGGGCAGGGGGGTGGGGGCAGAGAGTATAAAAAAAACAAGAGGGGTGGAGGAAAGGAAGATCCCAAAGGGTTTGTTTCATCATAAATATTTAGGTTGCTTTTTTTTTTTTCTGTTTAAGTTAAAAAACCCCAAACCTCCAAGTCAATAAGCTTCCCTAAACAAACTTATTTTGGGAAAAGATGGAAAAAAGGAAAAGACAAGGCAAACCTGCTTTTACAGAAATAGATTAATGAGTGCTGTTTCTTTGACTGTCTGTGATTGTTAAACAACTAGTTCTCTTACTTTGCTGCATCTCTCCCACCTGTCCATCACATTATACTTCAGTTCCTTTTCCAAAAGAAACTGAAAGTGCAGCTGACTTCACCTGATAAAGAAAAGGCCAAAGGTTTGAGGAACACCTCACCCCCACAATTTTTTTTTTAAAGAGTATGTTTTCAAAGCTGGTAGCTCCCAGATGTTTCATGCCACTGTGGTGTAGTTCTCGGGTAAGGCTGTGTGGGACTGTCAGGACTGAAATACCATATTGTAAAAAGTGTAGAAGAACAACTCAAGCAGTTTTAGTCTGCAACAGGTTAACATGTTAGCAGACTCTGGAACATGGTGCCTTGGTATCATAGACACGTTCCAAAGTACTGCATTATTAAAGGCTGTCTTTATAAAAGCTTAGTTAAAAAGAGTAACTGGAATAGTAGCAAACTTAGGCATTTTTCTTGTTTAATATAATCAGTTCTATGCCAATCTTAGATCAAAATGAATCAGGAATCTCAGGAGATTTTGGTGGCTCTTTTGTATAGTTTCTTGGATTTCATGGAAATTTCACACTTTCATAGCTTGTGAAAGACCTTCTGCCTTCTAATTATATTTCATTATGTAGAGCATAGAGTTAATCCACTCACTCAATATCTGTGTATTCTTCACAATAGCTAATCTTACTACCTAGTCCAGTTTAACTTCTAAGTTATTTCTCAGTGCTGACTGGATACCATCTGTATATATTTTTTGGCATCAAATGGGGATTTATATCACTACAATGTGTTATATCCTTAGTGTGTTCCAGTCCATTAAGCACTTTTGATCAAATACTTTAAGAATATTTTTTGTAGCCCGTTCAATAGCTAAATGATGCATCTTCTCATAGTCTGCTGTTCAACCCCAGTGAGCAAGGGCTTTTTTTGCCTTGTTTTACTATTTCAGGATTATATTTCATTACTACTATATTACCCCAAATATGCCCCAGACCTTGCTCCAAAAGGCGGTGATGCTGCAGCACCCTTTTGGTCTGATCTGGGCCTTTTGCCATCCATAGCTCCCCACCTCTGCACTGGGAGATAGACCAGTAAGAATGGTAGGCAGAGAGGAGGCACGCTGGGATCGGATAGGACACTGGGAGTTATGTAGCCTCGTTAAAGGCTGCAGGGCTATGCATGGGTGGGGGATGTGTGTAGGCCCTGCCTCATGCATCCCTAGCTCGCTAGAGAAGGGGACTCCCAGTCTGGTTCCTTGTTGGAACCAAAAAAGTAAAAAGTAATCCAAGGTTACTTCCTCTCTGCGAAAGAGGGGTAAACTACTCTATGTAGGCCACAGGCCAGGATCATAGATATGGGCAGTTATTACTGAGCAGTAGGGCATGGTAATTTCACAGGGGGGATGGTGGATGGGTCAAGTTTATGGATATCCCATAAGTGCAGTGCTCCAGGAAATCGCTTGGATTTTTTGTGCCTACAGTCACTTGAAACTGATTTGTGTTCAGGACATTCCCAAAAAAGAACAGCCTTGTTCTCCCTCTTCTGAATGTGCATGAATTGCAGCACTAGCATCTGTGCAGCTGAACAGTGATTTAGATCAGTGAGCTGATCTGTCTGAAAAAACATTCTTTTTTGAGTTGTTTCTCTACTGGATCAAGTCAGTGATCTGACTGTGCCAACAGACCCAGGGGCTGTGGGAGAGAGAAGATCTGGAGGTATGACTAATAGAGGTGGGACAGCCCTTCTTTAAAAAAAAAAAACTATCATCTTTCTTATGTATGTTTCAAGTGACCCATTTAGAACTAATCTGTGGGCAAGATAAGGCTCTTTGATGAGACACATTGGCTTCCAGGCCATAAATTTGGGTTTCCAGTATTAGGCAGTGCTGAATCTAAGCCATGGACAAAAAGGCAGAGGTTTAAGACAAACTTATCTTTTTAGTATTTGTTAATTCAGCTTATTTGCCTGTCTCCCAACACAACTTCCTGGCTTTTATCATTTTATTGCTAATGCACTAACACATTCCATACACTGTAGAACTGGGCAGTGTCCTTAACACAGAACTATGGAACTGACATGAGGACTAAAAGGTTAGAGTTTATTGTAGTTTTTCATGCCACTTTGTGAAATAAGCTGTGATTTCAATTCTAACATTCTATGATATGTGTCCCTGTAGATCTTGATTGTGCTAACATTGCATTTGGAGCTACTGCATTCAGGAAATTCCATTTTTATTTTATTTTCAGATCTATCTGTCATAGTATCCTTTTTTATCATTAAGAATGACATTTTTTTACTTCATGATTATCACAGATTTGTCCTCTAGGTGCATATATTTAACTGCTGTGGTGGGTTGACCTTGGCTGGTTGCCGGACGCTCACCCAGCTGCTCTCTCACTCCCCCCTCCTCAACAGAACAGGGGGAGAAAATAAGATGGAAAAGCTTGTGGGTCAAGATAAAGACAGGGAGATCACTTATGAATTACTGTCAGGGGCAAAACAGACTCGACTCGGAGAAAATTAATTTAATTTATTGCCAGTTAAAAGAAATTTGGACGGTGAAAAAGAAAGACAAAACTTAAAACACCTTCCCTCCACCCCTTTTTCCCAAGTTCAACTTCACTCCTTCATTCCCAACTCTACTACCTTCTCCCCCACCAAGTGGCATAGGGGGGATGGGGAATGGGGGGTTGCAGTCAGTACATAACAGTTCATCTCTGATGCTCCTTCCTCCTCACACTTTTCCCCTTCTTCAGCATGGATCCTCTCCATGGGCTGCAGTCCTTCAGGAAAAATCTGCTCCAGCATGGGTTCTCTCCACAGACTGCAGTTCCTGTCAGGAGAGCCTGCTCCAACATGGGTTGTCCATGGGATGCAGCTTCCTTCAGGGCATATCTACCTGCTCTGGCATGGGGTTCTCCACAGGCTGCAGTGTGTATGCCTGCTCCACTGTGGTGTCCTCCATGGGCTGCAGGAGAATATCTGCTCCGTCTCCTGGAGCACATCCTCCCCCTCCTTCTTCTCTGACCTTGGTGTTTGCAGGGTTGTTTCCTCACATTTTTTCCCCTCAGTCCTCACACTGCCATATGGCATTTTGCTCTTTCTTAAATATATTTTCACAGAGGTGCCACCAGCTTCCCTGATTGGCTCGACTTTGGCCTGCAGTGGGTCCTTACTGAGATCTTTGGAACCGGTTGTGTTCAGTACAGGGCAGCTCCTTACATCTTCTCACAGAGGCCACCCCTGCAGCCCTCCCCTGCTAACCTTGCCATATACACCCAATAAAACTGCATTTTGGGTTTTTCGTGATTCTTTGCAGTTTGTTAAAGCAGGGTCATGCCCCTGCAAAACAGTTGTTTTATGTTAGTGGTACTCCCACCATTTGCAATGAGCACTTTTTTACATCAGAGAGATTGCCTTCACATCTGTGCCAGGAAATGGCATGTTTATTTACCCCTCTATTCTGTCTTCATGTCCTGCTATGCATTTATAATTGTATGGACTCAGTTTTTCAATAGTCACTAATGCTTTCCTCTTAGAATCTCAATTTCCCCAAAACCTGTAAATATTTAATATTCTTCACAAAGCCATGGCCATTTGTAACAGTAATTTTGCTTTGACCTGACCATTAGCTACACCACAAAGTAATTTAATCCTTAATTAGTCCATTTGCTAGCTGTTCAAATTTGTAGGACTTAGTCTTATTCATTGGGGTCACCTGGCACCTGGGTCTTATGAAGAAAATGTACCTTCTCCAAGTGAATTCTTTTGCATAGGTATCAGAAGTCTCAATTTTTTTGAGTAATTCCTTCCAGTTTGCAATTCTCTTCATGAACCCATGGGAGTGGATTGTAGGTCTCCAATAGCTCTGGGCTTGCTGCATGCAGCAGTATGGAAGATTTCATTCTGAATTATTTTCTTTCAGTACCACTTTATCAGGCAATGATTGGAAGCATTGTAACTATTTCCAGCAATTTTGATACTGTTGAACTATTTCCAGTCTGGAAGTTCCAGGCAACTTTATTTTCTTCCTTTTCAGTTGTCTTTGGCACTGTGCATTACTATGTTGACACAAGCTCCAGTATCTACCATGGGCTAAGATTACCATACAAGGAAGATGACATTATTGGCTCAGTTGATAATGATGGCTTACTACAAGTTGTTACTTTTTCTATAGGCAGGACCCCCAACTGGGACAGCTGAACACAACCTCAGTGGTTGTGCTGCTGCCCACCTTGTCCAGGGCAGAGCTTGCAGGGTAGATAACACAACAGTAGACTTGGAGTTAATCATTATGGGGATGACAACTGATGCTCTCCTGAGCAGCAAGGGAGAGGGAAAGCAATGCTGCCTTCCATGTATTACAGCATAAATAAGAAACATCCAGACAGCAGTGAGAGTTGCAGAAAAGGATAGCTAAATGTGGTGGGTTGACCCTGGTTGGCAGTTAAGCACCACACAGCTGCTCACTCACTCCCCCCGTAGTGGGATGGGGGAGAGAATCAGAAGGGCAAAAGGAAATAAAAATCATGGGTTGAGATAAAGACAGTTTGATAAGTGAAGCAAAGCTGCACATGCAAGCAAAGCAAAGTAAGAAATTCATTCACTACTTCCCACCAGCAGGCAGATGTTTAGCCATTTCCTGGAAAGCAGGGCCTGGGAGTGGGCAAGAGGCTGGGAGGGGACACAGCTGGGACAGCTGACCCCAACTGGCCAAAGGGATATTCCATGCCATATGACATCATGCTCAGAAATAAAAGCTGAGGGAAAGGAGGAGGAAGGGGGGGACATTTGTGGTTATGACATTTGTCTCCCCAAGCAACTGTTGTGCATACTGAGGCCCTGCTTCCCAGGAAGTGGCTGGACATCTGCCTAACAATGGGAAATAGTGAATCAGTTCCTTATTTTGCTTTGCTTGCACGCTCAGCTGTTGCTTTCTTTAATAAATTGTCATTCTCTTGATTCACGAGTCTTTTCACCTTCCTTCTATTTTCTCCCCATCTCATGGGAGAGGTGAGTGAGCGAGAGGTAGGATGGGTGTGTGGCTGCTCTCTGGGGTCAACCCACCACAGTACTTTTTGGTGCCCAACATAGGGCTTGAGATAACGACAATTTTGATCTGAGCGTGCTATAGCTATTGTAGCTGTTAATTGTCAAGCTTCTGTGTGGGCCACTGAGATTGCTTGCTTTACTGTATAATAGAATCTAGGGCTTGTTAGTGGCTGCTTTCAGCTCTTGCTGTTTGATTGATGCCTATCTCTTTATTTTGCTCTGCATGGGAACATTTTGAAAAAACAATTGCCATGCACTTGGCCATGGCATTCATGCCCTTCCTGTGCTGGGTAAGCTATCTTACAGAGAGAATAAGATTATACCTCCCATTTCTCTTTTGGACTTGTTGTGGATAGTTTTGTTGCATGGGCTCCCGAGGTTCTTGCACATCCTTATGTAAGCAGTTTGATCCTGCTATCTAACACTGTTGGCTTACTGTTGAGTGTGTGGAACCTAGTTTCATCCTGGTGTATGAGGAGACAACTTGGTGAGGCAACAAGGAAACGTGCCCTCAGGCGTTCGATCCTTGGGTGGCAGGGTGTATGGAAGGATTTGGGCCAGTGCTTAGGATGGTTATCACCTCCATGCCTGAAGAGGCATGTAATCCTGTTGAATTGGCACGCCACCTGATGGAAGGGTGCCTTGCCTACTGTGATAAGACCCAGCAGCTCCTAGCACTGTACTGGGGCTTGGCCTGTGCCTATCAAGCCTTCATTCAGCATCATCAGAGGAGCATGGTTGAGACAGGGACCCAAACCACATCTGAGGATGGCATGGTTGGGATAGGGATCCAAACCCCAACTACAGTAATCGCCCCAGTAGTCAAAAAGAAACACTGGATGTGGAGGTTGATGGGTCCATACTGTTGCTTAGTAAGGGAGAAGGAGGAAGGGTCCCATCAGGATGATATCCTGCAGAAAGTGAAAATTTTCCAATTAGCAAAACTACGAACCACCTGTGCTCTGGGAAAGGAATCTGGGAAGGAGCTAAAAGATAAAAAAGTATTTGTTTAATTAACGAACTGTGGAAAACTAACGGCTATACCCTTGAAGAAGAGCTACTGGACTGATAAAAGGGAACATCTTGGCACCAAAGACTGGATGGTGGCCAGAGAAGCAAGAAGTCTCATAAAACTGCAGAAACTGGGTGAAAGGTAAATGCGGCGAGGGGAGATCGCGACCACCGACTCAATTCAGGACCGAAAAGACTTGCCCCCCCCCCCCCACCTGAAAGGAGCATGCATGCTAATTTGCATAGCAAGTGAGACTAATTTTAATATAGTAATCCAATAGTGTACGAAATATTAATCACTAACCAAGAAGTGTAAAATTAGGCAGGATTATACTAATCATGCAGTAAAATAAATATGCTGTAGTTTTGTACGGAGGTGTGCTAGCTTTGTGGAACTGCCACCTAGCACCCATCTTTGCGTAAATATGAAGGGAATAAAATACCTCTGCTCTGTGTGTTAATTGGCGTCTGCACACTGGGCGAATGACCCTGCTTTTGGGATAACGGTTTTTGGCAACTCAGATGGGACTGCGCTGACAGCCTTGCCCGGATTGTCTTGCTGTACCCAACGGGGAGAAGCGGTCCAACTGGAGTCCAGTGTGCACCGACCTGTTAATCAGGGACTCCATTGGCTCCTCTCCTGCAGTCTGGCAGTAAGTGACACAATGGTGCAACGCTATTTGAAAGAGGTATTTTAAAGGGGAAAAGGGGAGAAGGGCAAAAACTCTTAAGGAAGCAGTTGGAGTTCTTTTTTTTGTGCTCTGCATAAGATGCATCAGAAAAGACACGCAGCAGCAGCGTTGGTTTCCACATGCTGTATTTGTAACATCGAGAGAAAATTCCTCATTTTATAACTGGAATTTTGTGTGTATGAAAAGTTGATTTTAGCTTTTCGGTACCGAAACAGGTTCCGCTGCTTCCAAGGAGGTTCCTCCTCTTTGCACTCCCTTAGGATGCATCCTAAATAATTGGAGTAAACTTGGAGGGGACCCCATGATCAGGAATAAATTAAAATGGTATTGTAATCAATGGCGGTGTCGTGGTTTAACCCGAGCCAGCAACTAAGCACCACACAGCCACTCGCTCACTCCCCCCACCCCAGTGGGATGGGGGAGAGAATCAGAAGGGTAAAACTCATGGCTTGAGATAAGAACAGTTTAATAACTAAAGTAAAATAAAAATAGAACAGTAGTAATAGTAGTAGTAGTAATAATAATAATAATAATACAATAATATAATAATACAATAATAATATACAAAGCAAGCGATACACTCTACAATTGCTCATCACCCGCTGACCGATGCCCAGCACGTCCCCGAGCAGCGATCGCTGCCCCCTGGCCAACTCCCCCAGTTTATATACTGAGCATGCCGTCATACGGTATGGAATAGCCCTTTGGCCAGTCTGGGTCAGCTGTCCTGGCTGTGCCCCCTCCCAGCTTCTTGTGCACCTGGCAGAGCAGGGGCAGCTGAAAAGTCCTTGACTAGTGTAAGCACTCCTTAGCAACAACTAAACCATCAGTATGTTATCAACATTGTTCTCATCCTAAATACCAAACACAGCACTATACCAGCTACTAGGAAGAAAATTAACTCTATCCCAGCTGAAACCAGGACAGTATCCACCCCTTATTCCATACCATATACGTCATGCCCAGGTCTTACACCTTCCAATACATTCCAATTAATCACCACCATTTTTCCAGTCTTTTGAGATATATATATATACACACACACAGAGATATCATTTCCTTAGTCTATAGGCTATCCCTCTAAAACGTTTGTTGAGTTCATTTAGTCCATTACTTTGGGCTTCATCAGTCTTTCAGGGCAGGAGAGATGGTGTGTGGTGTTGTATTATTGCATGCTGAAGCCAGTTCTGGTTCCATCACTGCTGCACTTTGCTCGGTTTCCTCAGATTTCATTCTTCATTAATTTGGGTGATTCTTACTGTATACTGTTGATATCGCAGCTAACATTATACAATTCAGTTCACTGGCTCTTTTCACCCAAAATCAAATCCCCTTGAGGTACACATCGGACTTCCCCATCCTCCCGCATCGCCCACTAAGTGCAGCCAGGTCCTTGAGCAAAAGCAATCCCACGAATGGGTTTACCTCTGCCTGAGGCAGGAGTAACCCAGACTGTCTTCCCCATCATATTTTTTATGTGCACTACAGGGACTTTATCCCCCTCTACAGTACGTAAAAGTCTTGACTGGGCAGGGCCAGCTCAACTGGCAGATCCCCTACTGTTGACTAACCAGGTGGCCTTTGCTAAATGCGTATCCCAATGTTTGAACGTCCCAGCACCCATTGCTCTCAGTGTAGTCTTTAACAGTCCATTGTATCGTTCGATTTTCCCGGAGGCAGGTGCATGATAGGGGATGTGATACACCCACTCAATGCCCACCTCTTTGGCCCAGGTGTCTATGAGATTATTTTGGAAATGAGTCCCGTTGTCTGACTCAGTTCTTTCTGGGGTGCCATGTCGCCATAGGCCTTGCTTTTCAAGGCCCAGGATAGTGTTCTGGGCGGTGGCATGGGGCACAGTTTCCAGCCATCTGGTGGTTGCTTCCACCATTGTAAGCACATGGTGCTTGCCTTGGCGGGTTTGGGGGAGTGTGATATAATCAATCTGCCAGGCCTCCCCATACTGATATTTCAGCCATCGTCCTCCATACCTGTCACGTCCCACCTGGGGAGGAGGGGGAGGTGTGACTAAGATTTGCAGATCCTCTCGGCGTGGATTAAGGTGGGCCAACACTCAAGGTCCGTACACAAACACCAGCTTTAATAGAAAGCTTCTAGAGAGACAAATATTGAGTACAAATATTCGATACCCACCAACCCTCTCACGGTTATATCCACCCCAGCTATGCGGCTTTATGGAAAGTCAAGGTAGGCCGTGCAGTACTTGACTACAGTTTAACAACTTTATCACCTCTAGGAAAAGTGAAAGAGAGAGAGAGAGAAGGAAAAGAGAATCAAGAGCCCTGGATCAAGCGTTGGTCCTGCCAACAGGGGTATTCGGTGAGAAAAAGAAGAGCGAGGAGGAGAAGTGAAGGTTCTTATAGAGATGTTGATTCTGCGCAGGGTGCTTGGTGATAATTCCACAAATCCAGCACGCACACCGTCATACAAACTACAGCACATTTATCAGGCTAAGTGATTAGTATAAAGCTGCCTAAATTTACACTTATTGGTTAGTGATTAACATTTCATACACATACATGGTTTACTGTATTTAAATTAGCCTCGCTTGCTATGTAAATTAGCATGCATGCTCCTTTCAGGTGTGGGGGGGCAAGTCTTTTCAGTCCTGAATTGAGTCGGTGGTCGCGATCTCCCCTCACCGCATTTACCTTTCACCCAGTTTCTGCAGTTTTATGAGACTTCTTGCTTCTCTGGCCACCATCCAGTCTTTGGTGCCAAGATGTTCCCTTTTATCGTCTTGTTAGCTCTTCTTCAAGGTTAGAGCTGTTAGTTTTCCACAGTTCGTTACTTATATGAACACTTTCATATCTTTTAGCTCCCTCCCAAATTCCTTTCCCAAGACACAAGTGGTTAGTAGTTTTGCTAATTGGAAAATTATATCAGAGATACCAGTCAAATTAAGAGGAGCGGCCAACCTCACCCCTCCAGGTGCCCTTACACAACAGGTATGAGGCTCTGGAACCTGAGGGCCAGGAGGATGAAGATACAGACAGGGATCCATCCAAAGGGTTGACTGGGGGGAACCAGTCAGCCCCGCGCATTACAACGGCCATCGGCAAGAAAAAAAGAAGGGTAATTGTCATAGGTGACTCCCTTCTGAGGGGAACCGAGGGCCCGATATGCTGACCGGACCCATCCCATAGGGAAGTCTGCTGCCTCCCTGGGGCAAGGATAAGAAATGTTACCAGGAAGCTCCCCAGGCTGGTAAAAGCTTCCGATTATTATCCACTAGTGGTTGTTCAAGTCGGCAGTGATGAGGTAGCTGATAGTGGCATCAAGACAATCAAAAGGGACTTTAGAGAACTAGGGCTATTGCTTGAAGGATCAGGAGCACAGGTGGTGGTTTCCTCCATCCCATCAGTAGCCGGGAGGCATATGGAAAGGAACAGGAAGACCCACCTCATCAACACGTGGCTCAGAGGCTGGTGCCAGCAGCGGAATTTTGGGTT